>NW_028262291.1:27181466-27484496 GCF_047370975.1 Nipponia nippon | reverse complement strand
GCAGGCTGTGGGAAGCACTGGACTCCATAATTGCAGAAGCTGCTGCACCTTAGAGATGTAAGAATCATTTAGAGAGTTTTCTCTTGTGACTGAAACTTTTCATGGATTTAGCAGCAAATGCAGATGTCTTCCCATGTTTTTTATTGAATGAGCATGACAGGTGTTGGCTCTCAGTAAGTTTTACGCTTTTCCTCTGTGGCAGGTTGGAACGGAGGTGGGTCCATGGTGAGAAACAACAAAGTCCTTTTCCATCAGCTGGAGCGGCAGCGCAGCATTGTTCATTATGTCTACCAGAACATGCTGGGAGGCTCCATTCGGGCACAGCTCAGGCAGGTGAGGAGTTTCTCCTTCGTGACCTGTTGGACATCTTGGCTCCCTACATAGAAACATCACGAACACACACACAGGGAAACTTTAAAGGGGCTTGAAGTTCCTCACATACGCAATTTGTGGCTCCAAGTCTGGAGCACCCTTATGTTTCTTAATCCTGTAAAATGCAAGAGCTGAGGTGGCTTTCCCTTTCGGTTGACCTGGCCCGGTCACTCTACATTTTCTCCCTCTGTTAATTCTGTGCTTCCTTGAATCATATTTAAACTTACCCGCTCTACCATTTGAGTTATTGCACAGTGCTACTTTTGCACAGTAATCTGACTGTTTTGTCATACTATTTTTGTATGCACTCTACTTTGCTAATCATGTCAGGTTTAGTGTTGATTTTTCCTCTTCACAGACATATTCCATCAAGTCCATAATGTTTTACTGTTTTCAGAGCCATATTCCTTCTTTCATTTGAAAATTAACTTCTTCTGTAACATCCATAGGTGGGGAGCACCTGGGCTAGCTTTATCTTCCGTATGTTCTATCTTTTTTAAGTATCCAAATGATAAGTAAATCGCCAAGCTCGTCCAAGCAGTACCTGTTCCTCAGCTGAATAACAACACAATCATGTCATGGTTTTTCGCTTACTGTTTCTGTTCACTCTTACGCTGTATAGTTGAGCTGCAGGCAAGACCATAATATTGTATGTCTGGATGATGTGTAGCATTTTGGGATGCTCAGTGAAGACATAGTCAGTCATAAGTGCCTTTTACTGGTGTAGGAGGCATGTTCTCCTTCCTTGTAAATGTTAATTATCCTGCCTTTTTAGCTCAGCCCATGAGGCTTAACTCCCTGTGCATCATTTAAAGTATGGTATCTCTCAGTTCTCTGCTGCTTTCCGAGTGCTGTGGCTGATGTGGATTTCTGTGGTCACAGGCTGTTTCCCTCGGGGACAGCATGTTCTCTTCATTCTACAGAGAGGCTTAGAATTTTGTGTGAATGTACTAACTCTGATGCCAATTAGAAATTGTTAGCACTCCTCATTCAGAGAATCTCATGAATCCCTGCAAAAGTCATAATTCTCTTTTATCTTTTTAACAGTGTTTGCAGCTGCCTTTTCTGCGTTCTCTTGCCTCATACCGCCTCTTTCGAACAGCAAGTCCCTTTGACAGGAGAGTGACATGCCTGGAATGGCATCCGACACACCCCAGTACTGTAGCTGTTGGTTCCAAAGGTGGAGACATCATCCTTTGGGACTATGAAGTACTTACTAAAACCTGCTTCATAAAAGGGGTAAGCCTCTGGGTGTGTGGAACGGGTGGGAGGGGAAATTGGAGTACCACCAAATACTGCAGATCAAAACTGAGGTCTGTTGTGAGAAGCATGTAAGAATCTGGGGTTGCAGAGCAGCCAGCTATGGGGCAGCACTGAGATGCAACAGCATGTCTGTTCCTAAGTCCCAGACTGTAGTAGTGCTGGGGAGAACCGAGGCATGTTGATTAAGCTCATAATGAAGCAGTACTTGGTGCGTGCTCAGTGGAAAAATAATTCATCAACTGGCAAAAGAGTTATCTTAAAGGGATGCCAGAAACAAGTAGGCAGAGAGGGTTTGTCTGGTTTAGGTCTTGATCTTTCTCTGCTCGCCTTTTACTCTGTGTCAGATGAGGAAATATCTTTTGAGTGGGGAGAAACAAAGTCCCTTTATCTGAAGTGAGAAGCTAAGGTAGAATGAATGGTTTATACAGCTGGCATGCCCCCTCATTGCTGTATTCAGCCATTCCCATTCCGACAGGGGCTCAAAGACTCTAACTTTTGTCCCCTTTCTAAATTAACATAGGTATACACTGGGAGGAGGTCTATCCTCCAGAAATTCCAGGGTCATCTTTCTCTATTTGTAAATAGCGTGGTGCCAGCCAGCCAGGGAATACATTGCCTGGGGACTCGATGAGTTGCAGTTTTGTCCTCCAGGAGGGCAGCTGCTTAAGCAGACATCATGTGGGAAGACACGGTTGTCTTTGCCTCCTTGAAGGGCTGTGGTGTGTTTCACTGTTGCTATTAAGGACATAGCAGTGAATGCAGACTTACAGAACACACTTTTCTCCTTCCCCATCACTCAGTGGATTTTTCTTTTGTTCATCCCCTTCCTTGTAGATGGGAGCTGGAGGGGCCATCACAGGAATGAAGTTTAACCCTTTTAACCCTAGTCAGCTGTACACTTCGTCAGTTGCCGGCACTACCACCCTGCAGGATTTTAATGGCAATACTGTCCGGGTCTTCACCAGCACCGAGGACTGGGAGTAAGAAATACAGCAATGCTTTGGGGCCTCTGTGTCCTGCTGGCAGGAGCGCTAGAGAGAGAGAGAGAGAGAGAGAGAGAGAGAGAGAGATATGTTTGTCTCTAATATGTGGGAGTTGGGCTTCCTCTTCTCCACATACATGTCCTTTGTCCTCTAAATTTCAGGGATCCTCTCTCTTCCAGGGAGGCTCACTCTCCCTTTTTATTTTTCCCTGAAATGGGGTGGTGGGTAGGAGAGAGCTTTTCCTCATGAAGGGGAGGGACTCCCTGATGCTGCTTACTTCCTGTTGTACATGGGAGAGCGTGGGGGTGCCAGTGCATTTCCTCAGCTGTCTGTTCTTAAACCTCCTGTAGTTCTGTGCCCTGGGGACCTTCTAGCCTCTTCACCTGTTAGCAGTGCTCCTCGTTGTCAGATGGTTTTTACAGGACAATCTATAGTCCCCTCAGTGCTTCTCCACAAACACCACTGACTTCAAGTGGTGTGTGTCATAAGGATCACCCCAATTCATCCCACCTAACTTTTGGTGCTTATCTAAAAAACCAAAATTAAAGAGTCTGGGCTCCTTCAGTAATGAGTGGAAAGAGGACATGAATTGCTAGAGGCTACTCTGTCTGGCTGTGCTTAGAATCGCCCTCTCAGACTGTTGCTTTTTCTGTGGACTCGTGAGGAAGCCTGAGCTCTTCAATTAGTTACTTCAGTTCAGTGCTTAAAGGTAAGTGAGGGAATTTGGCTTAGCCTCCTCTTTACTTTTCCCCACCTAATTCTTTCCGGGTGGCAACTTTCATGGTTGGTTTCCAAATCGGCTGTTCCAGCTGCAACCTTGTAATAGGCCAGAAGGTGAACCCAAGTAGTGCTGGGATGACTGGCCAGGTGAGCAAGGAGGGACAGACTGGGTCCTGGGACCTGAGGATCTTGTAGCCCAGTGGGATGCATGTCTCAGCAATGATGCCTGGATGTGAAAGGGCATGCCATCCTCCTCCTACTGCTGTGAGGACAGGCAAGCTCTATGGGCAGGCCTTTTTTTATCTTCGTTGCCTTCTTGAAATCTAGTATTTGCAGTGAGACTTTATTAAGTAGTTGCTCTGTGAGCAGGAGATGGAGTGCACTTGAGTATCGCAGAGTTTGGGGACTCTCAGCTAGCATTCTTCTTTTCTGTCTTTGTGTAGGGTTTCCAGATTTCCTCAGTAGACAGATTGGGGGAAAACAACATAACAGCAATATAACATAACACAGAACATCAGATTCCCGTGCCATGGGGTTAGCAGTAGGATTTCTCCTTGCACCGCTGTCATCCTGCCTGCTAGTACCTTGAGAAAGACCAGATACAGCACTGGAAGCAGCCTGTAGGGAACTGGTGAATGAAGTCTCTGTAAGAAAAGCTTGGTGCAGGGCTGTCATGAGATTTTATGTGGTTTCTGCATGGAATGGTGCTGGTTTTGCTTGTGATCTCCTAAGCCTGGTCTGAGCAAGGTGGTTCACTGCAGATTAGTCCTAGCTCCATAGCAGAAGGAGCAATGCTGCTAATGAGGCTTGCAGCCCGAAGTGGTGGGGTTGAACTTACAGGTTCAAAATGTATGTGCTCAGATTGGAAACAGATTGGAAAAAAAGAGTTCTTATGTACGTGCCCTGTCAAAAAGCAGTGCATTGCACCTAGGGAAACTGGCAGTGTGTTCTAGGAGATGAGTGTTGTATTAAGATTTTTGTCTTTCACTCTAACCTTGACGCCTCTTGGCTTTGTGTGTATTCCAGAAAGGGCCAGGAGATTCTCTCGGAGACATCAAGTTCAGTCCTTATGAGGCAGTGAAGCTTTATGTGGCATCAGGGGATGGCACCCTAAGTCTGCAGGACCTTGAGGGCAGAGCGGTGCAGGTGATCTCCCGTGCCCCGGACTGTGGCCATGAGTACCATAATGTTTGGTGAGAAGGGAGCAGTGCACGGTTGATTCTCTGTTCCTTGGGGTTAATGCTGCGCTGCTTCTTGTGCTCTCTAACATCTTCATCTTTGCCAGTGTTAGGAGACTCTTGGTATGAATTGGTCCTGTGAGGGAGCTTGGAGACAGGCTCCTGCTCGCGACCCTAGCGCTGCAGGGTGGGTGACAAGCTAGGCAGCCACAGGGCACTTACGCTTGTACAGTAGCTGAGCGTGCTGCCTGCATCTTCTGGCGTTGCTTTCTGGTGACGCCATCTCCTGTTTTGCAGATACTGGCAGCTTTTCACTTTATAAAGCGTGAGGTGAGAAGAGCAGGATAACTTCCTCCTCTTCATTGTCATCAGTGTTCTGTGTGTTTTGTCTGTAGCAGCCTATGTAGCATAGGAAAGCCACAAAACATTCCTGCACAATTTGTGTTTCAGCTTATTGAGTTTTCCCTGCTGCCCTGCTGGAGGCTTCAGGCTCACCATGCTAATTTCCATGACCTTGAATTCTAGAATAATTCATCTTTGCAAGTGAAGCTTTCCCAGCAGGTTCCCAAAGGACCCCGGCTTTATTCTCGCTGCCCTTCCCCTCCCAGCAGAGCTGGGGTTAAGATGTATGTCTTTATCAGATAAGTCTCTATTCAGTTTTGTTTCCTGGAGCATGAAGTTGAGACAATTTGATGTGCAGCTTTCCAGTCCAAAGCTTTTGTCTTTTCTTTACTGCTGCTTCAGTGTTTTGTGGAAAATGTCATTTTAAAGCTGTTTCTCTACATTTGTCAATGTCACAAGGGTGTTCTGATCTTTCCCAAGGTGTGTCCGTGTGCAGGCACCAAGTGGCTTTTCAGCCTCTATTATGTTCCACTTTCCCAACGTGTCACACTCCATCTAGTGAGCACTTCACAGATGACGAGGAAGTTCATATTCAGTCACCAACAGGAAGCACTGCTGATAAGCCGTCCCCCTTCCTGATACTCAGGCCCACACCATCAGGCAGGAGATTGCAGTTACAATCTGTTGCAGTCTCCCTTGTCAGGGAAGAGATGGGAACCAGAGTTCCGCTGCCTTCACTTGCCTGTGGGAGGCAGCGCTGATTTTGTGTCTTTCCCTCTAGTTGCTGGTACTGCAGTGTTGATGTTTCTGCAAGCTGCCGTGCAGTGGTGACGGGTGATAATGTGGGCAACGTGGTCCTGCTCAGCACTTCTGGTGAAGAGGTTTGTATGGCTCCATGCAGTGTCTCCTCTACAGGAATCTTCATGGCTCATGCGCTTTCCTACACTACAGGGACCCTGAAAAGAGGAGCAAGTACCTTGCAGCTCAGGAGATGAGTCCACCCATTGTCTAGGTGGTGAGAAGTCCTCCACTTCTGCCATTCATTAGACATTTTCGCATTGCTGAGCATAATGGTAACAGTTCCCAAACAGGGCCTGTGTTGTGTGCTACCCCTTCCTTAAGAGTATTTGCTACTGGCCAGAGTAATTATAGGGTAACCTGAAGATGTGAGCACCCTCTGCCAACGACCTTCACACTCCCAGAAACTTAGTGCACTGATGGGAGTCATTTAGGAGATCCTGTTTTGATGTATACCCTTCTGTGACCTTGGAGGAGGTACACAACAGTAATCGACGAATGTTGGGATAGAAATTGCACTACTGCCATGAGACAGGAGAGGGCAGGCAGAGGCAGACTGTGCCTTCGAGTCTGAAGTAGTGCAAAAACATTAGAGAATAGTTGGAGCGGGCCCTGCTTTCAAGAGCCTGCTCTACCGTCACACTGGAATTACCGTTTCTCCTGCCTGTAAGGGTAACATCTGTGAGCGTTTGCCACCCAATGAGCTGTGTCCAGAGGCAGCTGTGTAAATTAGCGGGCAGAGTCAGGAATGCTCCAAATGATTTGTGCTTCTTCAAGGTTAGTTGCTTCCTTTCTTTTTTTTCTCTTGAAAGAATGTGACAGTCTTTTCTGCACTTGGGAGGTACCCATTATTGTAGGGAGGATGGGCCAGCTTCACCCTTTTGATTAGAAATAATCTTGCAGCTTCAGATACAAATTTACACATGGCTGTTTATATCCATTTGTTCTTGTTAATTGAAGTATTTCTCCTACCCTCATGTTTCTTTGCTGATGTATTTCTAGAAGCCAATTAATCTCCTCTCGCCTTTTTTATGAAGATAAACAAAGCAAGCTTTTTTTGGTCTTCTCCCTTTCTCATTATTATCTCAGCAGTGCATTTTCTGTACCTGTTTCAGTTTGTTTTGGTCTTTCTGCAGGTGGAAGACTGGCACTGCATAAAGTATTCCAGATGTGATCTTGCTTTGTACAGTGGCACTAATACTTCCCTTCATGAACCAGGGATTGTGTTTTCCTTTCTCATAGCTGTAATAAATGGGTGGATCAGAGTTCTCCTATCATTAAAGAGTTAGTTCACAAGGTCACTCTTCTCCTTTCTTGTTTTCAGTGGATAAGCTCTTGGTGTGTTTTAGAAGTTTTATTACTGTGTAAATGTGTGATCTCTTTACTCTGCACTAGTAGATTATTACTCCAGTTCTTTACTCCAGAGCTTGATTATTCTTTTAATGTGTGATTTTCTGTTTCATCTGCTGCAGATTTGGAAGCTGAAATTGCACAGGAAGAAAGTGACTCACGTGGAATTTAACTCCCGATGTGAGTGGTTGTTGGCCACAGCGTCTGTGGATCAGACGGTCAAAATCTGGGACCTCAGAAACATCAAAAACAAAATGAATTTTCTTCATCTGCTTCCTCATGACAAACCCGTCAATGCAGGTGAGTTAAGGACGTCATTGCACGGACGTCTGCAGAGTCCAGTCAGGTCAGCTTTTATTGTTGTGGCAATGTTAGCTTTCGCTCAGATTTGAAGATGCACGGTAGCTAGTGTTAAAGCAAGGAAGGCACTGGGAACGTGTGGCCAGAGGCAGGGAGGTGGATAGGGCAACTGCAGCACAGTCTTAGACTTGCCATACAAACTGTGGCACTGTGCCTTGAGAGGTGAGTGTGGAAGCATCAGCAGCGACTGAGATTAGAAAACTGAATTTATTGGGGCAGTTCCTTTGGCAGAAGCAGAGCATGGGACTCAAACTTCTGTTTCTTGGGTGCGGTTTTACCAGTTCTTAGAAGTCCAAACTGCAGGTGTCCATCTCCAGCTTTTCCACTAACTTTCCCTTTGAACGAGCAAGTTCCTTTCTTTGCAATGTCTCTTTCTGTGATTTTACAATAACGTTTCTTCCTATGTAACCCAGCGCTGTAGGTTTCAGCTTACTGATTGTAAGAGCTTTGAGTTTGTTTGAGACAGGTAAAGTCTTGTCTGTTGGGACACGTGGCTGTATTCACATCCCTATTAAAGAAACAGCAATGGGTTTCCAATCAGAGAAATGCGACTTTTATGTTTCTTGTCAATCACAGCATTGTGATCTTTTGTTTGCCTTATTGCCCCCCTCTCCTAGCTTACTTCAGCCCAACAGATGGTGCCAAGCTCCTGAGCACAGACCAGCGCAGCGAAATCAGGGTTTACTCATCTTCAGACTGGACCAAGCCACAGCACCTGATCCCGCACCCACACCGGCAGTTCCAGCACCTCACACCTATTAAGGTGAGTTAAGCCAGCGCAGCCTGAGAGGAGCATCACGCTTGGTGCTAGCAGCTGGCTGTACATCAGAAATGGTCCGATTCCTGGTCAGGATACTACATTGATGGGTGGGTGTTCACACTGCTGCAACTTCCAGCAGAGCACTGTTCTGAGGATACCCGTGTTCCTCAGGCTGTGGGTGGGATGTACAAACGGTTGCTCACGCTGCGGTTGTCTGGCGTGTGTCAGTATGAGCTCTGTCCCTTTCTCTTAACTCCCCATCACTCTGCTCTGTGACTAGGCAACGTGGCATCCTCGCTATGACCTCATTGTAGCAGGTCGCTACCCAGACCCTAAGTTCCCTGGGTACACGGTGAATGAGCTACGAACTGTTGATGTATTCGACGGAAACACGGGGGAGATGGTTTGTCAACTCCACGATCCAAATGCTTCTGGTATCATCTCGGTGAGTTGAGCACTGCAGCGAAAAGGACTGCTGCGTATTGAACCGCAGCTAAGAGATACGGGTTGGGGACAGAACAAGAGGAGCATCCTCTTTACTTGTGACGGACTCACACTCTCGCGGGGTTATGGCTGCCAGCTAAAGCTGCTGACTCGAGCAGGGCTGGTCCGTGGTCATCTGTGGCTTTTCTGTGATACTCGTTAGGGAACATTGGGTTTTCCAGATGGTTTGTTGCTGTTATATAAGCTGTGGTGCTCTTATGATGCTGTTATATAAGCAGTGATGCTCTTACAGACTCTGATTGCGTTTCCATTTTCAGCTCAATAAATTTAACCCTATGGGAGACACGCTGGCTTCTGGCATGGGTAAGTAAAGAGAACCTGGGGCACTAAGCACGGGTGGGTTCCAGTCCCAGAAAAGGGCAGGCTTGTTTCTCCAGACTAAAGCAAGTTGTGAGTGAGGGTTTCCCAAATTCCACTTGCTAGTAGTCCTTTATAATTTCCTACATTTGTAAAAGAGATCAAGACCTTCTTTTTAACCTTCCACCTTTGCAGTAAGAAAACAGGTTGCTAGTCATCTCCTGAGCCCATGAAGTCCGGAGGAGGGAGAAGCCTCCCCGCAGCAGGGAGCTGCTGCCATCTGCCGGCCATCTGCCAGTAGCAGAAAACGATGGGGCCGGGGTGGGGGGGGGAAGCCTTTTCCTGCTCGGCTGCACCCTCTCCCTTCGTTTAATTTATCGCATTTCCTAGGCTGTAGAGCCAAGATTACTCAGTTTTTCGCAGGCAGTATGAGATTAAGGGAGCTAGCTATAGATTTAGGTCTTAAACCTGTAACAGATTAGGAATTACTTGATGATGTTTCTTAATTAGATCAAATTTCCACGGCTGTGTGGAGATAGTCTGCAATAAATATCTTTGCATCCTCTGTACCTTGGAAATATCTTAGAACAGACAAAGCATTTTGAATTTCTGGCATTTAAGTGACATAGCCTAAGGTATTATATTTGATGTAGAGTTTCTGATGCACAGCGTTTAATTTTTCCTCTCAGGCTTTAATATTCTGATCTGGAGCCGGGAGGAGATGGTGGCCAAGAAGCAAGAACATCTTTTGAAAGCCATGACAGAACAGGGGATTGGAAGCTGGAGTTTGTCCAGACGTGGAGGGCAGAGGCAGGCAAACCCTGGAACAAGCAAGCTCAAAGCTAACTTACTGTCTTGGGAGCTGGAGGAGATGAGAACAAAAACCAACGATTCTAAATCACAGGGAAGGAAGAGAAAAGGGAAGGACCTAGAGAACTGATTTAGTATTTTGATCCTTTCTGGATCACAGGGTACAAATTCAGTGTTGGCAATGGGCAGTATAAGCCATGGAGGACATTAGACTTCTACTTTGTCCTTCCTCCCTAGATCTGATCTTGCTTCCTTGATTCCCTTTGCTTCCCCTTCCGGAAAGTTGTGTCAGTACTCAGTTCCTCCTCCAAGGGGAGTTACCACCCATTTTCTGAGGCAATAGGAAAACTTCAAAGATGTTCTCAGATCCTGCTGAAGTTACTGCTTCCAGCCTGCCACATCTGCTTGTCATCACTTGTCAGAGGTTACCATCTCCTGTAGTCTGCTGTGGAGCAGCTCATGACAGGGTCCTCAGCCTGTTCTAGTCAAACGGAGCTGAGAAAGCCTTTGCTAACAAGGTTTACGTCCTGAAAAGGTAGAATGTTCACAGGGGTGAGGCGATGGGTAGCTTGGGTAGCCTAGGGAACACCAGCCTCTCCCATATGCAAGCTTCTTGGAAAATGTGCGTCTGTCAAGAGTTCGGGCTTAGCCTATTCTGTGCTTGCAGCTATTTAGACCACGAAGAACATGATGACGCCAGAGCTCTTTACCTGCCTCGTGGAATGCAAGGGCAGTATGGAGCTGGGAACCTACTGATTCTGTAGTTTCTCTTTTCAGAGCTCTAGGCTTTTTCTTGCCACTGATTAGGTAATTTTTTTCACCCACGCCTATGTGCTTCAGAATGTTGGATAAAAGTGTTTGTAAAGCAGAAATGAGGAATTTCTTCCAAACGCCTGCTCAGAGCCAAATCTCAAGACTGCTGTTAAACTGAAAAGTTTCGCTTTTTCTAGTTTGTTTACAAGGCTGCCTGGGGCCTTGCTGCTGTCCCAGAGGTTGATGGATGGGACAGGCTCCAGGCCTGCTCAGATTCTCTATGTTCACTTTTATAGTTTCGCAGTATTGATATTAATAAAGTTTTGTACTAAACTGAAATTCTTCTTCGATATGGAGAGTGGCTGCTTTGAGCATTCTGCTGAACTGCTTTTGTATGGGGGACGAAGTTACTGCCCTTTCTGCAGGAGGGCTAAGAGACCTGGAACAGCGGTGGAAATACCAGTCATAGTACTGTGTCTACAACGGACCCTTCCAAGCTGGAAGGGTTGCATTATAAGCTGTACCTATGCATGGTTGCTGCAGTCAAAAATAGTTTATATCTATCTCAATTCTCACTTTGCTGTAAGTGGGATTGTAAATCAGGGATTTACTTTGGCAGGGGGTACACTGAAGTAAGTTCTGCCTGTTTTTTCCAACGCTGAGCACGCTGGTGCTAGCCCTGTGAACTCTTAGAGAAAAGGAGGAGTAGAGTTCAGTGTGAATTTGATTTTAATAATGAAAAGGAAATGTATTGAAACAATTACAGAAAATTATTCACAGTCAAAATGTCTAAATCATCATAGAAACCTTTCCTCTGTGTGTGCAAAATTTCCTGCCTTGAAAAATAACAGGCCTGGTCCCCTTAAATGCACTTTCTATTACCTCTTTCTTGTGCCTGTTCTCACAGGCAGTAGCTTTTTCTTTATGACTGTCTTGCTGTGCAGGAGACCTAGATCATATCTTCAGAGGACAAAAAGGTGAGGAAGATGCTGAGAACAGCAAGCTGCTTCTGCTGATTTAGAGTTCCCATAATGGCAGATGCCGATTATGGTGTAGGGAAAAGTCCCCACGGTACTCCATAGCGGAAGAAAAGGAAACGTCTGTAACCTAAGAACTGGCTTCTGCCGCCAACAGGGGAAGGAACTGCACCAGAAAGGGAAGTAAAAGTGGGAATCGAATGTGCAGCATCACCATGTGAAGAGCCTGTGCTTCTGGCGCCTGCTGCAGTCTCTCATTTTCTGCCAAAAGCTACAAGGCAGGTGGCGAACACTTGGCATGAAATTCCCTGCAGCAGCTGCAGCGCGCACAGAGGGCCCAGCTTGCGGAAAGAATCGCGCTTTGGACAAAATGCCAAAGCGTGGCAAATCAAGGGATTCACAGTCACCTGCAAACTCTGATCCTTAATGTTGTTTGTTTGTTTGTTTGTTTGTTGTCCATCCAGTAGGGAAGATAGGAAAAAAACATACAGAACTTGGCATTTAATCTAGTCTTAGGTAAACAGCTCTGCTACATCTCTTTAATTACAGCATAAAAACATTCTGCTAGTAAAGCATATTCCTTGGGCTCATAGCTGAAATCTGGACTGCCTGCAGTACTGGATATTCCCTGTAAGAAGTTCAGAGGTGGGGAAGTCAAATTCAAAAGCTGAATCTTTAGACAGGGCCAAAGTTTCTTATCTACAGGGACTCTCCTTTCTAGAGCTAACATTGCACAAGAAATTGGGTGCAGGTTTGCTATGGTCACAGGAATTCATCTCTCTGATGAAGCTCTTAGAGCTTCTTTGGATTGCATGTAACCTCCTCTGCGCTGAATCCTAGAAACTACTGCCGGGTTTCCAATCTTGTCCTGATTGCAGGCCAGTTCTCTCTTGAACCACAATGTGAGGAGGGTAAAAAAGACCAGTTGCCAGCAGCAACTACGTAGCAGCAACCTCAAGGAACACTTTTCACTGCCATCATCTGCAGCAGTTCCCTCCGCATGGACAGTAGATGAGTCTCGGTGCATTGCTGGTGAGTTGGGCCCTCTCCTCCAAGCTCAGCCTTCCCACCGTCATCAGCCCAACGGCTTGAGAGAAAAGCACTCAAAGCAGGTTGACCCTGAAGAGAGATGCAACTCCTGACTGCACTGGATGTGGCAGCTGCTGGAGGCCCAAGCCCCTCTGCCACCATCATGGTGAGTGGTTACGTTTACAATCACTGAAAGGAGGAAAACTCTTGACCAGCTCCAACTGGCCATGTTGGGAATCCCAGATTAGGTAAGCCGTATGAGGACTGGGCGCACCACACAGTGTACTGGCTTCAGAATTAAGGTGTCATTTCCATTAGAGTAGCTCAGTCGTCTCTCTCTCTGGGACGTTACCTTTAGAAAGCATCCAAAAATCAAGTCCAGCTTCATTCGGGGAAGCAGTGGCCAAAGCAGAAGAATGTTCAGTAACTGAAGGTGCCCAATCATCCTTAGGGGCAACACTGCTCCCTCCTACTGCCTGGGAAGGAGTTGAAGCAACTGTCAGGCCTGCTCTTCTCCCTCATTGGAAACATGCCGGTAGCCGGGGGGCTGAGACTGTATGCGGAAGAGTACAGTCAAGAGGAGGATTATAAGGAGAAGGAGAATGGATCCACACACAGCCAGACCCACAAACAGTTCTGCAGGGGAGAAAAGAAGTGGTCAACATGGTATTGTCCAAGCTTTCCCCTTCTGCCATGCTCTGGTCCAGCCTGGGCTCACCTGTGTCGTGTACGCTGCTTGCTACCTGGCATTCTTGCTCCCAGTCCTGGGGAACAACAGGATCTGTGAGTTCCAAGAATCTTTGCAGTGGGCATTTATGCTGACAGCCAGGGATTGTCAGTGGGAAAGGTTCCCTCCCACTCTCATTCCGGAAAAACATCTCCACAGAGAAGTCACTGAAAGAAAAACACAGCTAGATGTTTGTTTTTTTTTTTTTTTCTCTAAAGTCATCCCTTCCCAAAAACTCAGTGTGCACACCCTTTCCTTTATTCTGGTGGTAGTTTTCCTCCTGAGAGTCTGCCACTAGGAGCAAGATTGCATCCCCCTAGGGTGGAGCCTAGCCTAGTTATCTAACCCTTGAGGTGAAATCACAGCAGACGTCTTTACTGCAGCCCTCACCCATCATCCTCTTGGTACAGCTCAAATAAATGACATGAGGCGTATGGTGCTTGAATCTTGTTGTAGACATCTAGAGCCATCTGCAGTGCCACAAGTGTGGTGTCATGCTGAGAAAGAGGGAAAAAAACCAAATCAGTCACCCTTATGGATGTGGCAGGGCAGCTCAGACCATACCGGTAACCGACAGGGCAGTGCTGAGGGGACGTCACCTTTGTAACTTCCATCTGGAAGAAAGGAGAGGAACTGTACTGCTAGAACGGTGATCTGTGACGGTGCCAGAGAAAGGGAGGAAGTGAAACGCAGCCAGATAGATCCTGCATTGTTCTTTAAGAATTAATCTCTAGGGAGCAATTTGGGAGAGGTGCTTGACTTGCCAGGCAGGAGGCTGCTGGAAAGGGGGGACGACTCTGTATCTACACTGCTGAAACATCACATCTGAGTAGCATCAACCCATCTATGAAATAAATACAGCAGTGGCTCCCCAAAGTCTGCCAGTCTCATCCACAAGTCTGAGCTAACAGGAACAAAGCACAGGTTGGGAATTCTCCTCAGGGGCCCCAGAGGAATGATGCCAGATCCTTGCACATCCCACCCAGCCAGAGGCAAAGATGCACGTCCTGATCACTGCATGGGCTGTAGAGAAGCTGGAAAGGGTTAAAACTATCGCCAAGCCCCAGTCCTCTGTGAAGAGGAGGAGATGGATAAAAGCTAGCCCCCAAGCTCTGACTTACCGCTGAATAGGCAAGTAGTTTCAGGTTCTGGTGAGCAGAAACATTTGCTGCTTTGGTTAGGTTTTTCCTTATGTGATCCAGCAGGACCCCTGAGGAAAGGGAGCAGCCGGTAAGAGGTCAAAACTAGACAAAGCAGCATGAAGCTCCCTCCCCGGTGCACTCACCGCCTTGCAGACGAGCTTTTTCTACCCGACTGTGGATCCCAAACAGAAATTCAAAACCAAAGTCTTTTAGTTGCTTCAACTGAGTCATGACATCTGGTGTCACCCATACAGGCAAATCCATTTTGTGTGCTTGCTAAAAAGAGAAACAGAATACTCATCTGCAGGTAGCACGGATCGCAGATTATTCAGAGAATGGGAGTCAGGGTGCCTGGAGTCCTGCCCATACTGCTCCTATTTCCTATATTATTTTAAATATGCCCCTTTTCTCTTTATGTTTCTGTCCTCACACTGCTGTGCTGCACACAAAGAATATATGTGGGTTTAATGTTGTTTCAGAAACTAATAATGTGAAGCATAAAGACTAAAGTCTAGGAGCTACATTTCTGTGGAAGCACAACTGGAGTGCAGGGTTATGTCGTAACACCGGTACCAGAATCTTAGGGCATTTACTTTACGTGTGGCTGATTCTGCCCCGCAGATGGCATGCAGTCAAAAAAAAAAAAAAAAAAAAAAAAGGTAAGTGAGAGAGCACAAACTGAAGGTTTCTGGTGTACCTGCAGCAGAATTTTCCCAGAGGCTCTGAGGGCCACTGAAGGATATTGGAGAAAGTTAGCAAGCGCTCTGCAGGCGTAATGCTGGGATGCACCACTGACAAAGCCCAGTACTCAAACCCAGAGTACACAGAACTGGGAACCAGGAGAAGAATTTGCTTTGCAGCCAACCCATTACAAGAAAGGATTAGTTATACTGGCAGGCAAACAGCAGTTGTGGTTCCCTGGCGTTACTCGGAGCAATTTTCTATGCCACATCCCATTAAACTGCCAGAAGATGAGGCTGAATATCCTTAAGGGCCCATTTTGGCTGAGTGGTTTGGAGAAATTCCCATCAGCAACTTAGATATTTAGTTAGTTCTTCATTATTTTACAAAGAGAATAGCTCGTGAATTCAGCTGTTTCTTGGACTTTTTTATTTTCTCCATCCAGATAGCAGAATGAATCTACTGGCTCAGGTAAGAAAAACAATCCTACTCTTCAGGGTGCTGTTAGTAAGAGCGGGAAAAAAGGAGGAAGCCCAAAGCAGCTGAAGAGACTGATCAGCCTGAGGGTACAGTTTTGAGGGTAAAACTCCCTCAAAACGTTCTGGTTTCATTTTGCAACACTGAACTATTCTCCAAGTTCTTGGGAATTATAGTGGCTGTCAGCTGGCCTTCCGGGCCCAATCTGCAAGCTCATTAAGTGAGTCTTGAAAATGAAGAAGATTTGAAATTCTTGATCTCGCTGACCAAAGGATTTTTTGTTACCAACAGAAGTTGCTTCACTGTGACCATTAAAAGACAGGAGATTGGGTTTGTGATACAAAGGGCAAATTTACATAGTGCAATGCAGCTCTGGACTGGAATATTCTCAGCTTGCAGCAACTCAAGCTGCTACTTTACATAGCAAAGTGCAATTCCATGCAGATTTATCTTGTACATCCTCAAAATAGTACATACCACTGTATACCACTGCCAGCAAGCTAAGTAGCCTTGCACCTCCACAGAATTAGCATGACACAGTGTCAAAATGCTTGGCTTTACTGCTTCTTCCACAATTAGCTAGTTTGACATGAAAGATCTCTATAATTTACTTCATCATGCTGTATAGTTATACACAAATAAACTTGTGTGCAACAACTGTAAGTCTCCTGGATACGTGACCTTTACTTTAGCATTACCACAGTACAGCTAACCCGATTTTTGGTTTTGTTTAAGCCTTCGTGAGATGTGCTTTCAACAAAACTCGACATAGAGTCGACACAGAGTTTGGTGCCCCACCCCAGATAGCAGAAGGGTCACATCTGTCTCTAGAGTCTCTCTCTGGCAAAGGTCAAAAACCAGATGTGGGTGAACCCCACTTAACCGAGAAGAGCATTATTTTCTTTTAGAGATGGCATTAACAGAAGCACAGAAAGAAAAGTGATTGACCTAAGTAACAGAGAGGTACAGGTAAAACCAGGAATAGTCCTAACTGAAGCTCCCGACTTAAATCATAAAGTTAACGCTCCTTCAGTTTCCAGAGATCTCATTTCTGCCTTACTTAACTCAGACTCATCCACAGAGATCTAAAGATTTCAGATTGCAGTCATTTTCTAGTGACTTTCAAAACAGATATTTATTATGCAGGTGGGACTTTTTCTGGCTGTGGCACAATATATATCTAAGCTACAAAGTGGGAGGTTACAGGGTGCAAAAGTAGGTAAGTCTTGGCACATGCCTCTAGTGAGTAAGAACTGTTATTATTCTGAAATTAGACCATTACTTCTACCTGTAGGGTGGGAATGGTGACAAGTTGTTTTACGGGATTTTGCAAAATAATTTTCTACCAAATCCAGTGCGCCCTAAAGACCAAATTCCCACGGCTGTAAGATGACGGCCAAACTTACTTCACAGAACAGCGTGTCATACACACTCCAAACAGACTCGAGAGAGACATCCCGCATCCCAGTCTCATTCGCCACCATCTTCAGGAATTGCTGTAGGTATGAGAAAAGAGAAAGGCCTTCAATTTTCTAATCTCATACTGTATTACATGCACAGGTATTCCCACCCTTTTCTCAGAGCTCTGATTATATAGAGGTGATAATACTTTAACTACAAGCCTAAGACCATCTTATCTCATGCAAACAGTCACTTACCCAACTCTCTTTGGTCTTATTTATGTATTCTGCCGAGTGCCGTGTTTCATTCTGCAGCTGTTCATACCGTGGACAGGGGGTCAAAGGAAACTTCAGTAGCTGGGCAGAGACAACGAGAGCAGCTAGGTCACCGAGAACGCTGAAGTATAGAATTTGCAGTCAACACACGCATCTGTAATGAAACCCTGACTAGCAGGATGCATCTATAAAGAGCCTCAAGTACTGCCTTCTAACAAACTCCAGATCGTGTGTGGTCTGCTGAGGTGTTGCAGCTAGCACGTTGAGTGAACACAGCCCCTGAATTCTCGTCTTGTTCTGAGAAGAACCTTTGCAAGGTAGGTCCCAGGAGAAGTTCAAGACAATCTGAACTGAGACTGAAGCAAAGACTTTTGGAGAAGTCAGCGTAACACACAATTGGAGTAGTCGGTACATATCCTTGAGATGGACTTACCCTTTCCTCGAACTCAGGCACCGTGTGCACAGGGATAGGCTGCCAGGAGATGTTAGGGTTGAACATCTGTTGTCCCTCCGGGGGATAAAGGCCTGCAAGATTGGCCTCCGCACTCATCAGCGTCCGATCACAGTCTGTGCTGCGGATGAAGATCTGCCAGGACAGGGACAGCGCGCCATTAGAAACGCTACCGTAAGCGGCGATGCTCGGACGCAGGACGATGCGCTCGCTGAGGAACGTTGCCAAGTGCCCTGCAGCTGCTCGTGGATAACAGGATAACAGGAGCTGAAGTGACCCAGCCTGCTGATGTCAACCGGGACAAAACTGTCAAGGACGGACACAGAGACAATTTGGCACGTAATACTGGAGCAGTCTGTTCTGGGTAAGTGGGATAGCCAGATGCACTGTGCGGGGATTACAGACAGAGAGGAGTCTGAATATGAGGAAGAGCCAGAGAAGAGCAAGACAGAGATGCAGATAACGATGGCCACAGCTAGGAAATGCACCATATTTACAGAGCAGGACTGGGGCAAACTCCTGCATTCAATTCTCAGTTCTAGGAACGACCTGCTGTGCTTGTGAAAAAAACTGGCTTCTCCAAGCCTCAGTTTTTCCACCTGAGAAACAAAGACAAGAATGATCTGACTAACAGGAGAGGAAGAAAAGGGGGAGCTGGGATTTTATTTGATCATCGTGGGGTCTTGGGAATAATGGGCCACGACTTAATCATTCCAGAGCTCAGAGAGAGATATTTGACCCAGAAAAAAGAGAAAGGAGAAAAATACAGAAAAGTTCAGAGCGTCAAAATGGAAAAACTTTGGTATCTGTGTACTGAAAACACTTACGGGGAGACTGGAAAGAAACCAGTAACAAAACAAGAGGAACATATAGGAAATAATGAAAAAATGTGCTAAAAACCAGCATATTGAATCTGAAACAAGAAGAATAAAAAGCCAGAAAGATGAAGTACAATGTCAAGATTGGGATTTTTTTTTTTTAAATAAGGAGAGAGAAACATAAGAAAAAATACACATGCCGGCTCTGTATAGCATCTCCCACGTGAAGTGTATCTCAAAACTCAACAGTCATGAGAGGGAAAAAAAAAAAAAAAAAAGTTGTCTTTTCTCTGACAATTCCTACCCACTTTTAACTGTGGCTTGAAAAAAACCTGACCCTGTACTAATGAGACTCATGAGATTACTTTAATCCTCAGTAAGCTCTGAAGAAATAGAAAGGAAATATTTTAAAAGATAAGTATCTAATTTAAAAGTGGAGTAAAAAACAATTAAGCCCTGAGCGTACTTGTTTTCTTCAGCACCTTTTGCCAGGGCTCCAGCTTGTCGCTGAGTCAGGTGACAGACTGTCATATGGTGTCACCCAGAGGCAACACTTCTTATACAGGGAGGTTGCTCAACCGGAGCAGGGGTTCAGGCTTGGTTAGCAGAACAGCTTTTGTTTGCATATGCCTTGGTTTGTTTTTCCTTCTCAAGCAAGAGAAGGAAAACAGTTTCAGCTCGTATAAGCTCTATAAGAGTGAAGTATGTTTGGAAAGGAACTACTGAGGAAGGTTAAAGGATCTGTGTTTGAGCTGATGCCGGAGGTTTTGTTGACAAAGCAAATGTCAAAGAAGGGATGTAATTTGAACTATGGCAACCTGGGTATTTACTGGGGAGCCCAAAAGGGGGGGAAACAAAGACAGAAAACTGTACGGGGGTTCTCACTTCGCCCCGTCTGGTCAAGCACCCAAAGTGAGCTCAGATAAAATAACTGAACCAATGCAGAGCCAGTGGTGGGACAAGGGGGTCTTGACTGCCCGCTGTCCATCCGAACCACCTGACAGCGTGCCTCTCATCGTGACGCTTGCTCACGTTCCAGTTGACTCACACCTCTTTGATCGGCCAGCAGGGCTATTTGGGGGGGATTTTCTCTTTCCTCACTTTTTTTGATCTTTCAAATTTTCCCCTGTGCTTAGCACATGGTTCCACAAGGGCTCCGTAACTTTTTGTAAAAGAAACCTACCAGTTTCTCAAGAACCATTATAAAGTGTGGCAACGTCCTGGAGGGAGAGAGCAAAATTAATAGCTTTGGGGGCCTGAAGCCATCGATACTGTACAGGTGGAAAGAAACGAGAGGGTCACTTCTGGTGAGTAACTACTGCTGGTATGTACGGCCTCCCGTGAGGCTGTAGCTGAGGTGCCCCGGGGAGGGCAGGGCAAACACGGGCTGCCTTCTTCTCAGCTGGTGTGACAGGAAAAAATAAAACCTCACAATCTCGAGTGAGAAACAAGCAGCAGCTCCAGCGCAGCAGCATCCCTGCGTTGCTGCCCCGACTTCAGGGCTGCCGGCGGGAACAGCCTGACGGGGTGCTGGATCGCCCCGGCCCCCGCGGCGGGGCAGCGCTGGGGCCCGGCCCGGCCCGGCCCGGCCCGGCCCGATCCCACCGCTCCTCCCCCCGGCCGGGCCCGAACAAAGCCTGCGCCCAGCCCCTCGGCTCCGCCTCGGCAGCCTGCGGGGGACCCGGGCTACACACAAACACACGTCGGGACCCGGCGCCGGCATTCCCCCTCCGAAAGAAGCCACCCGCGGCCCCCCGCCCTCAGCTGCCGCCCGCCGGGGCGGCCCGCGCCCCCGGGCGGCAGAGACCGCCGCTCCCCCCCGCCCCCCCCCGAGCCCTGGTGCCGGCGCGGCGGCACTGACCTCCTGCCGCCGGTACGAGTCGCTGAGGAAGCCGCGGTAGCGCCGCCGCAGGGCCTGGCCCAGCTCCCACTGCTGCCGCATCCCCACCTGCAACGGCACCGGGCGTTACCGGCGGCGGCGCCGGCCCTGGCCCGGCCGGCCCCCGCCCGCCGCGGCCGCGCACGCACCTGCGTGAGCTGCCCGAAGCCCTGGGGCCAGGCGCCCTCCTGGAAGGGGTCCCGCGGGTAGGCCTTGATGGGCGAGCGGTCTCCGTGCCGGTACACCTGCGGGCGGCACCGCGTCACACCGGCCCGGCCCGGCCCCGCGGCCCGGCCCGGCCCCCTCCCGCCGCCCACCCTCCCCCTCACCAGCGTTACGAAGCGGAGGCTGCGGGGCCGGGCGGGCGGCGGCTGCAGGCAGAGCGCCAGCAGGAGCAGGACGGCGCCTCCCCAGCCACACCCCGCCGTATCGGCCGCCATGGCGCTTCCCCCCGCCGCGCGGAACCGAGCCGCCGCCGGCTGCGGGCCCGCACGAACGCAGCTTTCCTGCGCACACCGGAAGCGCCGCGGCCGGGCCCGGGCGGCCGCCACTCCCGGCAGCGGGGCGGGGCGGGACGGTGAGGGGCGGGGCGGGCGGCGCTCGGCAGCGCTCGGGGCGGCCCCGGGGGTTTCACGGGATGCGCCCCCCCTGTCCCCCCCGCGGGGACGGACGCGCCCCGGCAGCGCCGGGCGGCCCAGCTGGGCTCCGCGGGTCCGGGCGAGGCCGAGCCGGCGTGGGGAGGGGGCCGGGCCTCGGGCGGGCCCCCGGGGCTGCTCCCGCCTCCCGAGGGGCGGAGGCGGAGCCTGGCGGCGGGGGCGGGCCCGCTCAGCCCGCCGGCCTGCTGCGGGAGCGGCAGGGCCCCTTGAGGACGGCGGCCTCCTCCGCCGGCTGGCCCGCGCCCCGCGGGGCCTCCCCGCCGGCTTCCACCGCGCAGGTGCTCGGCGGCGGGCGGGAGCGGGCGGGCTCGGTGGTGTCGGGGCGGGCGGTGCCTCGCGGCGCCTGGCGAGCGGAGCGTTACCTCAGGCACGCCGTCATCCGGCGGCTTCTTTGTAAACCAGAAAAAAAATTTTTCACAGCGCTCTGGCGTCACCTGTGATCTCTTGGGTAAAGTCGTAACGGACGGAAAGAGGGAAAGCGCGCGGGCACGCGCGGCCCGGCCGCCCTGGCTCCGCGGGGCCTTGCCCGCCTCCCCCCGGGGTCCGCCTGGGGCTGCCTGCGTGGAGACGGGAGCCTGCCGCTGCCCCGGCCCCGCTGCGGAGAGGCTGCGCGGGGCGGGTTGGGCCCCGGTTCCGCCGTTCCCTGCGGTGGACCCGCGTGAGAGCGCGAGGGAACCGGCTTCTGCTTCCCGGTGCGCCCCTGCCCGAGCGTCGGCCGCCGATCCGGTAGGTGCCGTTGGAATAGCGGGAAAAAGCATAGGCGGTTAAGCGAATTCCGTGGGATTTAGCGCTCGTCTCTACCTGGTAGCGCGCGGAGACAAGCGATTACCTGGGGTTCTCAGCTTTCGCTTTTGTAGGACAGGAAGGAGACGCGGCTGTCGCGTTTGCAAAGAAATCTCGGGGACGGGGAGCCCGGCGGCTCAGAAGTCAGCCCGTCTGTCCGTGCTTATGGGCTCAAAACTTTCCCGTGGTTTGCAGCACTGGGGAGTTGCGTGGGTGAGGGAGGTCCGCGAGGGCCGGGCCGTGCGCGAGGCGGGGGCTGCGTGGGGCAGGCTCGGTGCGGAGTTCGGCCGCCGGGAAGGCTGCGCTTCATTTGCTCGCTTAAACGGATTTAAACGGATGCCATTGCGTCCCTCGCGAAGAGCATGACGTTGCGGGTTTTGGGCCGATACCGTGCCGGTGGGGCTGGGGGGGGGGGCGGGGCTGGAAGGAAGGGGTTACTCGCAGGCGGGGCCTGCTGCTCCGCCGGCACCGGCGGGTTATTGCCGTCCTCCCGCGGGCTTTGCTCCTCCCGAGCCGCGGTGAGGGCGGGGCCCGGCAGCGGCCCTGCGGCGCGGTGGAGCTGTGGGCGCCCGCGGGCACGGAGGAGCGTGGGACGGGGGTCCGGACCCGCCGGTGGCCGCAGTTTCAGCGACCTGCAGTTACCGGGCAGGGTTCAGCCCTGAGCCGGCTCCGGAGGGCGGCCGCGGCCTCCGCCTCCCGCCGCCTCACAGCGGGCGGGGCCGGGGGCGGGGCGGGTGGTGCTGCACGTGACCCGGGGCCGCGCCGCGCGTGACATCACCGCAGCTCCGCCGCGGCGCCCCGCCGGGAGCAGCGCCGGGCCGGGCCGGGCCGCCCCTCCCCTCCCTTCCCTTCCCTTCCCCTGCCGCCGGCGGCTCGGGTCCTGCGCCACGGCGGCGGCGGCCGCCGCACATCGCTGAGGAGCCGCGGGCCGCGCCGGTAACTTTTCTCCTCGGCTCTGGCTGTGGGGGCGGCGGGGCGGGCGCCGCCTCCGCCTCCTCCGCGCCGTCCGCCGGCCCGGCCCGGCCGCTCCACGTGTCCGTGACTCACGGTGGGGGACGGAGGCGCGGACGCGCTCTCCCGCCCCGCCGCTTTCCGGCCCGGCGGCCTGCGGCGGGGCTTCCTGGGACCCGGTGCCGGCGGCCCAGCGCCGCCCGTCCCCCCTGGTGCTGCCGGCCGGGCCGGGCCGGGCCGGGCGGCGCTGGAAGGCGCTGGAAGGAAGCGGGGCGGCGGCGGCCCGTCCCGCCGAGCCGCCCGGGGCCTGGCGGGGGGTGCGGGCCGGGCTGGCGGCGGCCCCGAGTGGCGCGTTTCTGGTGGCGGCTCGGCGAGAGCCGCCGGCCGGGCTCCCCTGCGCCGTGGGCGGGAGGGAGTCGCCGTCTCGGGCTGGGTGAGGAGCCGGGTGCCGGCGGCGGTGTGGTGTTTGCGTTGCAGGCGGTGGCAGGGGGCGGTGGCAGGGCCCGCCGGCCGGGGCCGGCAGTGGTTGCGCAGTCGCGGCGTTGGAGAGGTGGGAGAATGGGCAGCGATGGTGCAGGGACCTAGCAAGTTAGAGCAGGCGTTTGGGGAGGGGGTAGCAGTTACTCCTGGCTGTTACCGCGCATCCAGAGAGCCCGAGTCTCTGCTGTCTCCAGAGATGCTGTCAGGTGCAGCATGGAGATGTCCACTTGCTTTGTGGTAACTTGTTAGCTTTCCTTTTCCCTTGTCTCCTCCGCTCAGCTCTGCATTTCTCCGTCTCATTCACCTGTTGCATCCTGTCAGCCCAGATCGTGAGCTTTCTAGGACACAAACTTGTCTGCACAGCTGTCAGTTTGCATAGTGCTGTTAAAAGGTAACTTTGTTTATGTTGGTGATGACTCTAAATTGTGCCATTTCACTGCAGCTCTTTGTGCTAAGGTCCACAGATCTGTCACGTCAGGTATTTTGTTATGGGCCAGAAGCAAACCTTAGACCATCAGTGAAAGAGAAATACTTTTATCACGTGAAATTTCCTCCCCCCTTTTCTTTTTCCTAAAGGCACAGCTGGGCCTTTCACTGCAAGGCTTTTTCGAGGGAGTCTCCAACACTGAGTCACGTTTCTGACTAACCATTTGGATCACTGCATGTCAGCCAGTTTCTGGCTATGACTGCAGGTTATGTTTGTCTGTAGGGAAGGCTCCTCTCGGCTCTGCTGCTCGTTCCAAAGTGTGTGGAGTATCTGTTGTTCCCCAGGTGTCAGGGAGAAGGCTGTACCTGAGGACAGACAGAAGAAAAAGGAAAAGTTGTTTTTTACTTCCTTTAGTGAGTGGTGGGCTTGGTTTGTTGAGTGTGTGAGTCTTAATCAAGACAACCCCCCTGCTGAGGTAGAAACAGGAAAAAATGTCTTATCTTCTAGTTAGGGAAGCAAATGGCAGTTTGAAAATTTCAGCCAAGTGTTGCTGAGCTCAGCCCTTCTTTCCTTTGGGCTGTGGAAAGAGGGCGTTGGACATGGTAAGCATTGTGCCAGGACCAGATGGAGTCTGGCCTTCCTGTGCTTCTCTGCTATCCCACCTGTGGCCCGTTTGCCAGAAGGTTGCTGCTGCTGCAAGACTTGAGAGGTCAGACCGACTGTGTAGCTTCCTGCTGTAACCCCTTTTTGAAATCTAGCACTGAGTTCAGTGATACTTCTTTCTCATACGTACGTATGCCCATGCATCCTTCTTCATATGAGAAGGCCGGCTTTGCAGGAGAAAAGCAGGGGTGAAAATAACTAACAGGTGCCTCCCTCCCACCCCAAAAAAAAAGGTGGGGGGAATAAACCCAAACAAGTGTCAGGTGGGACAGAACATGGGTTGTTGCCGAGCTGCTCAGGAGTTTTGTAGCTGCCAGGGGAAACCTGCAGCTATTTGTATTGTGAAGGGATGCAAGGAGAAGTACCATAGCAGGCACTATATATATATATATAAACTGCCTAATCTGAAAAAATAAGAAACGGGAAACTTTATCGCAGAATTAGTGTGTCCTGGCTGTGTGCCTTGGGTTACCATCATCAGTTGTTTCCAGTTACTGCTGCCGCAGCTCGCTGTGCCTTGTCAGCATGTTTTCTTTACCAGCTGGCTGTGCAGCGAGGAGGCAGGCAGAGGGTGTGCAGAAGAACAGGCGTGCAGCCGTATAAGTACAGAGCATGAGTTCGCTGCCTTCTCCTGATCTCACACCTGCAGGAAGAGTCGTGTTCCCAGTGTGTTAAAGTTCATTTGATTGCTATGACTTTTTTTTCTCTGAGAAAGATGCTTTCTTTAGGATTAGTCCTCACAACTCAGCACGCTTATTCTGTGGTAAACAGAAGGATGAATTTCTTGCTGTTGTTACATGTTTGATCCAGCGGTGATGGTCTCAGACCTCAAAAGTCATGTCTCTTGTAATTAGATCTGGTCTGTAATTGTATGGCTATCAAGATTGACAGTTTTCAAAATTTTAAGTTTTGAATTTAAGGTCTTTAACTGTTGCTGTTTTTTCAGAAGTTGTGTGCCCATCTGCCCAAGGAAGAGTGTAGAATATAATGTGCTTTGTCTTGAATGCATTGAAGGGTGATCCTGCTTTCTGCTTTGGAAGCAGCTGCTGTGAAAGTCGCATTGTTGCAGATGTGTGGGTCTTTGCATGTTGAATAGGAAAGCCTATCAGATTGTATGTCACCCCCCCCCCCCCCCCAAAGTCATAAGGTTCACAGACCTGACAATCTTGGAGAGAAATCAGTGTTTCAGAACTGAGGCGAAACCTGTCATAGGTATCCCTGCCCATGGTAGGGGGCTTGGAGCTAGACGATCTTTAAGGTCCATTCCAACGCGAGCCCTTCTATGATTCTACACAAAGATATTTTGTTTCATTGGGGGAAATTGTTCTGCTGGTCTGCAGTAGGATATGTTACCTTGTTTTCCTGAGAGCCTAATAATTTAGGAAGGCAGAACCACATTCTCTTAGCTGTGGAAACTGCCTTGGTGGGAAGGAACTTCATCTTAGGAGGGAATTCAGGGGAATGCTTCCTGCTGACAGGTACAGGTCTGCATTTAGGCTGCAAACAGGTTGAACTTGGTCATTAGATCATACGTCTGCTAATATACAAGTACAACATTTGACTTAGCATTTTCGTTGTGGTTACTGCAGCTAGAAGCTGCATTGTAGTCAGTTCGGCTTTGAGAGGTGTGTATAATATTGTTAAATTAGATGAGGCTGTCCATGTTCTGGCAGATCTTAAAAATTTCTTAATTAGAAGTGGTATGGTGGGTTACTGTAGCACTCCTGTGTGGTTTTTATTCTGTGACTTCCTGCTCAGGACAGAATACCTTTTTTCCATTTTTGGAGCATAGACAAATTCCTTTCTTGTGTCCTCACTAAAAAGGAGACACCCCTGGAGCCAGTGTAGCTTGCACTTTTTGATCTGGAGATCTCAAAACCAGATTTCCTGTAAAGCAAAATTACTTGATTTATTCAGCGTCAAAAAGAAAATGTTAAGGTGATATACTCAATGTCAGTACAGTTTCATAAGTTGCTTTGCAGTATACACTGCCAAGCTTTTAAGTTTCTTATTTGGGGAGGGTAAAGGCTAATTAGGGTAGTGCACAGAGGACAGCAGAGCACTACAGATGGTCCAGTAAGTTTAAGGGAGGGGAGAAGATAAATGTTTATTTAGTGGGAAGTTGATGAAGAAATGAAGAGAACAACGTTAGAGAATGAGAAATCTAATTTTTGTTTCAAACAGACCAAAACTAGTGTCTGTAGGACTAAGTAGGAGAACTATCTCGTGGGATGTGAGGATTGAAGCAATTTAAAAGCCACGCTGCAGAGAGTATTGTGTACGCACAGAAACCTCTCTGGGATGTAAATAAAAGATGTTAGGTGAGTATCAGACTGATTGCTAAAGCAGATGACTGCCAAGAGAGTAGGTGTCTCCTGGCATGTAAGGCTTTCTAGTTTGTTTTAAGGCTTTAAAAAAATATTGGCAAATATACTTGTAAAATTTCTTGAAACGAGCTGGGCATGGAAGTTGTATCCTCTCTCCCTCAAGGGAGAGGGGCATTCTTGGCCCGCTGGTACTAGCACAACTCTGAAACAAACAAGGTTAATGGGTTTACATCAAGGCTTCCCACTTGCTGATTTAAATCATGATTAAAGTTGGTGATTTAAATTTAGTTCGTTTAAGCTTTGTTTTGCATTTGATGCTTTCTTAAAAGGAAGGTTTATTCTAATAGGTTAGGCTAATCTATTACTGCTTCTTGCTAAACAGGACGATATAGTGTATCTACATACACCCATTCATGCTATTGTAAGACAGTAAATGTTTACGTTGGAAAATGGTTATTTGTGTTTACTAGGTAAATTAATTTCTTTCCTCATGACTTGTTCAAAACTGCATTTGAATAAAAAGGTCAAATTAAATATGCAAATTTTTTATAATTAGACTATAATCATGCACTGGATACATAAGAGAAAATACGCTTGCTGGAGTGTGCGCTATTATAACTGACTTATTTTAACAGGGTAGTGTTATCTGTACTTAGCAAAATTGACTGGTTGTTTTTGGTCGTTGTGTCCTTCCAGATCTTAGAATGAGCATAACTCATCCTCCCTTGTCTTGTTTTTATTCAGAGATTGGAAAAGAGAAACAGCTCCCCCCTATTTTATGCTGCCTCCCCCAACCTTGAGTGAACTGAACTAATTTAATAAGTGAATTGAAGAAACTAATCTTTCTGCCCTTCTTAAGAAATATTTGGTTTGTGCTTCCATGGATTCTGGTTCTGCAGACTTAGTGACTTTTTAGAGTTTAGGAATTACGCTCTTTTAAAGATTCTCCAAGAACCATGTGCTGCTTGGATAGGGTGTGTGTTTGTCTAAATGACAAATTTGTTTGTCTAAATAGCTTTATCATAAATTGTCATTAACTTAGAAAATAATGAGTGTAATCTTGAAAAATGCATGTAAGATACGTTTAAAGGAAAATGTTTGGAATTTAAGTAGTCTATCTAGGGCCCTTATGAAACGAGGGCAAAGAGGTGGGCTTCTGCAACAGCTCCATGGTGCATCTCGGTTGCCAAGGTCATACATGCAGAAATGTGCCAGCCCCCAAAGGATTCCACATGCCATGCCAGTGAATTTTCCTGGAGGATTTTACACAGTCAGGCTGTCAGATATGCACGTGCAGTGGCTTCTTGCGCACCTGCCAGCAGGAACCCATGCGCAAATGTTTGCAGGCACGTGAGGCTGGATTTGGAACAGCCTTGGAGACTTGCTCTGATGGCGCTTGCCTTGACATGCATGCACATACAGAGAATCCTGTGGTTGGCCCTCCTCACCAGCGTGCTTCAGCTTGCATGAGTACTGCTGCCGAGGCAGGGCATTCACCAAGCTGTGTGCTCTGAGAGTAGAAGGAGAAGCTGTCACCTTGCCTTCAAATACCAACTTTGTGATTCTGGTCTTCTGATTGACTGCTTCCCACCTTTGGCTGTTGTCTGTAGGAGAATAATAATATTCTGGTTTCTGTGAAAGGGCCAGGAAGAAGGTCAAAAGATATCTTCTGTGTTTACAGCTGGGGAGGGGGACAGATTCTCAGGCATCTGCAAGTGTGGGCAGGAAGCCTGGGGGATATGATTTAAGGCCCATACAGCATGTAGATCGGCAAGGTTGCACTGCTGGACCTTTAAGGAATGTGTCAGACTCCCTTCCTTCGCAAAGGAAGAGGGAACTTCTGTTGTGAGGAGTGTTTTAAAATATAAAATATGGATAAGCATAGATCATATAATGTAGCTTCCATTATCTAGGTGTGCCTGAGAAGAGGGGACTTAACTTTCTGGGCTATATGGGACTGAAGAAAAATTTTCCCTTGGTCTCTAGAAAGCTCCCAAGTTGCTGTTTGTTTTCCTAGAAATAGAACAGTAGCAGAGAAAGCAGAAACCTTTGCCTGAAGAAAACATGACTTTTTTCCCCTATCACCTGTACTTTTGAGTGTATTTTCTATCATGCTGCTTTTAAGCAGCAGGCTGGGGGTGAAGGCTGAAGAAAAAGGAAGAGACTGCAGACTTTGTCCTCCCTTGTTTCAGTATCCTCTCCAGCTGCTACTCCCTGATACTTGCTCTGAGTGGTGCCTTTAGCAGTGTCCCAGAATTGGTGGCAATCCCCACCCTTCTCCCTTGATACAAGGATCAAAATAAGAAATCCAGCCACCTGTTGGCTTAGTCCCATTGCCTGCTCCCACACACTTGTATACGCGCTCGTGTTTTCCAGCACTGATCTTGGGTTCACAGTTATTTCTGAGAAGTCAGGTGATACGAGCTCTCTGACAGTGTGTTTGCTTGCTTGCTTCGTGCAGACCCTGCTGGAGCGTCAGTCATGTAGAACCGCTGGCTCCTGGTTCACCCGTGGGTCGTGTGTGATGGCTTCCTTCTCCCTGTGGCAGGGTTGTACTGGAGCTGGGAACAGAGTGGGCTCCTTGCAGCTCGCTGCTTGTGACAAACCCTGACAATCTGATGGTTATGTTCTTTTGCTTTCTTCTATTAGAGCCTTTGTGCAGACTTTCAGTCTGTTCTGGGCTATGTTATTTGGGCAATAGAAAAGCATTTGTCCGTTAGCACCTCTGATCTCTCTGTGCCTTGTTAGAGCTCTTCCTGGGTGGATGAGGGTGAGGCCTCCTGGGAGCTTGGAGACAACCTGTGAGGAGAGTCGGTGGCTCTGGTTTCCCATCTGGTGGGTGTGCCGTGAGCGCAGCCATTTCACTGGCTGGTGTTTGAGCGGTGGACTCTGTCCGGCTCTGGACTGTTTTCCAGCTGAGTATTTGTGGTGATGTCAGGCAGTGTGAGAAGGGAACATGACTTGGCAGGACAAAGTCTGCAGAAAGTTCAGCTCCACATTTGGCCAAGAGCCTCGGAGGGAATGAGATCTACACACACATTCTACTACACAGCCTGTCACACGCCCTCTCACATGCTCCCTTCTTGTCACACAGATCTTTTCTCTCATTTTCAGACCTTTAACCCTTCCCTCCTAGCTTCCACCCTGTGGGTTTATTAAAAAACAAAAAAATCCCTCCTCCTTATTTTGCTGTTACTGTACCTTGTAAGTGTTTAGTTGCAATGACCCCCAAAGCAGAAATAGACCATAGAGGCCAGGATCCAGAATAGTGAAGTCAAAAGCAGGGCAAGTTTACTTTGCAACGGAACTCTTAATAGTCCTTTATTCTGACCTGCACCCCTATGCCAGTCTTCGCTGCGTTTCTTGGCAGCTCTTCTGATCTCTCTTCTTGTTCTGCTGCCGTCTTCTGGCTGATCTAGGCTTAGATACGTACATCTGCTGCAGAGTGGGAACCCCTGCCTCTCTTCTCCCATTCTTCTAAGAGCAATGTTAGCAAAACCTGTGAAAACATGTCCTCAGTAATGGATGAGTGAGGAATAGATTAACAGTCAAGCTCACTCTGAAGCAATTTAAAACTCCGTTCCAGTATCCCTCCAATGTGTTCTTTATATGGGTATTTCTGTAGTACTGTCATTTCTTCCTGACCTCTGTGCTACATCTAGGGATGATATTTCAATGAATGGGAATCGGTACTCTTCCCCTACTGCCCTTAAGGGAATCTTAATGAGTTTCCTGCCTGTTTTGCAATTCAGTACTGTATTTCTGTTTTGCCTGTGAGCGGTAGTATTTGTTTTGATGGATGCTTTTAGGTGGGATGGTGCTTGGATACTAAGTGCTATATGGATAGGGTACATTATAAAAAGGCTGTTTCCAAGAAACAATCTTGTTTCAGTTATGGTGATATGCGGCATGCTGATGAAAGTACTCTTGGGGTGGGAGGAAAGAAGGAAATCAGAAAAATGAACACACAATTGTACTGTAAACAGCCCTCCCCTTTATTCTGGTCTTGGCTCTTGCCTCTGTTCTTCATGTTCTTTTATTTCATAGCTGCTAGAGGGTGGAGAAGACCAGTTTGAAAGAGAAGGTGGTCTGGAGAAGGGCTAGGGGTTGAGGGCTTTTAAGTTCTCTTTCTGGCTTTGCTGTGATCCATCCTACGGCTTTACGTGTCCTTTGTCATCTTGTCTTCCTGGTAAAGTATTGCAGCTGCTTCTTACTGCTTTTATCTGTTTTAGTAGTAGGTCAGTGCTGACAGTGGACTGGGCCATGTTCCAGCTCAGAGGAGTCAGCTGCAGTTTGGGACACTGATGTTGAGGAGGTGGGCTGAGACAACCCGGACTGCTGAGCACATTTCCCTTTCACGATGCTAGCTGGTAAAGACACTTGGCTAGAATAGGCATGAGTCATGAAATGTTATTCCCTTACTGTATGGTTTAGTGGAGATGAAATTATTTTTAAGGAAACAATCAGGTAAACAGTAAGTTGTGTGATTATTTGTCATTATAATTTTCTACATGCAGAAAAAAGGCCTGCAGTGCTCTTTTCTAGGCATAATCTAGTTGGTTCTCGTATTGCTGACGGACTACTCTTTTCTAGGTGTAATCTAGTTGCCTCTCTTATGGCTTACAGACTAGATTTAACCCTTTTCCCTGGCATCTCCACTATCAGGGTGTTATTTTGTGAATTCATTCTTGCTTTTTTTTTTTCTTTTTTCTTAAGTTCTGATCTCTTGCTTCAGTTTGGAGATAGCATTGGGATGACATCTCAAATCCTCCATGAGTCAGACTTGTGTTCCCTGAAGCAGGGCTGTAACATCTGTGAGACTGAGGGTCGTAAAGGAAGAATGTAGGATCCAAGGTAGAGTTTTGGTTTGTTCTGTAACGTGGCACCCCCGTAGAAGTCCACAATGACCGAAGAGAGAGGCTTCTCCAACTAACCCCCCCCCCCATTCCCCCTGCTTCTGTTCAAGCCCATTTAAAAAAAACCCAGCTTTTTGAACCTAGCCAGTTACTGCCGTTACCTCTGATCTGGGTGACACTGTGTGTTTCCTGTCTCTTTTAAACCCTGTTCTCTGGAAAGACTAATGAAGCTCTACCTCTGGGTCTTAAAACTGTTCCTTCAAAGAATGGCTGGCTGTTACGTTTTGGATAGCTATGTATAATTGTGTAGAACAAGGTATTGATGGCTGAGTAAAGCTAGAAGAGGAGTCCAGAAAGAAACAGAGTCTGTGGGCACGTTTTCCGTGCTGCCATGTGGCGGCATTTATAAGGAAACTAAGGTGGTGGGGTCAGATCTCATTTTCAGCCTTCAAGTAGGATGTATAAGAGCCGGTCAGCAGCAGGAATAATGAGCTGTGAACGTCTCAACTTTAGTTTTCCAAAGCAGGGTCTTGCTAGTTAGCAGATTATTTTGTAGTAGGAAGTTTTCTAGGTTGCTCGAACAGTTTTCACGTTTGATTTTATTCTTTGGTTTTTTGTGTGTGTGTCTGGTGGTGTGGTTAGAAGTGCAAAAGAATTGCACCACTAGCCAATGCAGGGGCCCTAGGAAGAAAAACAAACACGCAAACCAAAACCACCTTTGCGTAGATACATTTAGATGTGCAATGGGAAAAAAAAGACTTACTGCTAGGATAGCTTAATTTGCTTGGGGAAATTGTGAGTGGTACTGGCAAAAGAGTGCTGTTGCCATTTTAAAGTGAGTTTCCATAGGGAGAGTTTGCTATTATAGCTGATGCTGACAAACTGTAGACAAGGCTCCAGGCTGGATGCCCTCCCTTTCCCTTCTTCCCAAGGAGTGTCAGAGAGCTGCCCTTTCCCCTCTGCTAGCAGGAGGGGGCAGCTGCTGTGCTTTGTGTGTTTCATCCTCCTGGGAGGAGCACAGATGGGATTTTTCCTGTTGGAAGCCCCTGTCAAAGCCTCAGTTGTGCTTCCTGCCGTCTGAAGGTCGGTGCTGATAGCGGTGTCGAGCTGTCGTTGAGCTGGATTCGCAGCCAGACACGGGGGATTATGGCAGTTCAGCTACAAACGGCAAATTCTGCTCGTGTTCGTCCCCGCGCTGCTGCAGAAGTTGGTGTCTCTCCAAAGTGGCTGTGCTCCGTCTGCTCCCCATGTCGGGACGCTGGCTTTACAGCTCATCTGGCCAGACAGAGCTGAGAAAGGATGACTTGTCATTTTACAAGACAGTTTGGAGGGGAGGGGAAGGTGGGGGGATGCTGCTACTGTAACATCTTCCTTGCTGTAACCCAGTACATGCCCTAGTTTTTGCCATTCCTGAGGTGGTCATACTCTAGGTTAGGACAGAAGCTTGAAAGCTGAGGTGACAGTAGAAAGCCTAGAAGGGGTAGAAGGGACTGGAGCTTTGTTATCCAGACCCGGCTTGTGTCGGTTTCCAGAGTTCAAGGGAACTTGTGTCAATGGCCTTTAAAGGAATTTCATGGCAGCAAGGTGGCCACATCACTCCTGATATTACTTGTTATTAATTTCCAGTTCATTAACCAGGGAAAAGTCTATCCTCTCTTGCCATCATCTCCTCTCTCCCTCCCTCCCTGCCTCTTTCTCTCTCCGTGTGTCGGAAGGACTGATGCTTGACTGATGCTTCCATGCAAACAGGAAGAGAGGCGGGAGCAGCCCTGTGCGCAGTGTGAACGAACTCCAGTAACCTCGTCTCCTTTCTCCTCCTCTCAGTTGCAGGACCAAGGGCATCTGGCAGTTGGGAGAGAGGGAAAGAGAAAACAGAAAGGCATGGCCCATTTTACGATCTTACCCACCGTGAAAGCAGTCACATGTATGCTCTCTTTTCCTCTTTTGCTCTTTGTGTTGACATGGCACTCTTTGATCAAGCAGAAACCAAGAGGTGAAGACAAGGGCAAACCGAAAACCTCAGCCTTTGGCAGGCAAGGAATAATGAGAGGCAGGTGAGAGGGGAGGGAGCATCTTGTGCTGGATGAGGCATGTGAACAGGAGAACGGACTTCTTGCAAAACCATTGCTGTTGGGGTGAGGAGTTGCTCTGCAGAGCTTGTAGGTTCTTGGGAGGGACTAGAGTCAGTGCGTTCTGTCTTCATCTGATGTATGATTTGGGAAGCCCTGTTCCCAAAACAGAGGGATCCACAGGCTGTGTAGGAAAGAAACAACTCCTGTGCTCTGAAGATCATAGACAAGGAGTGAGTTTGGTTCGGTTTTTATGTGGAACAAAGCAAAAGTACTTTAGGCTGATTCTCCCCTGAATTATTGCATTCTGTTTGGTAGTACACTTGTGCCTTACGGTTCTAATTCACTTTGCTAACCAATTTGTTCAATGGAGAGAGACTTCTTTTTTGTTTCAGTCCTATATTCCTCCTTACCTGAGGTAGAGTGGAACTGGCTTGGAACTTCTGTTGCTGCCATTGTTTCTTTATAATAGCATATTCTGTGGGTCAGGAGCATCTTAAGTCGTATTAGGTTCAGATTCAGAAATTCTCTGCGTTTTGGTTGTAATATAAGGTCTAATTTTGGAAGGAAAATTATAGAGACTGCCCTCCAGTCTCCTAGAACTCACCTTTAGGGTGTTTTTCTGTAATAGCCTGACTTTCCTTTCCTCGGTTTCCTTCTATTCCTTTTAGGCATACCATTTTTCAGAATAACACCTTTCATCCTGCTGTACACTATTGTTACACCTTCCTGCTTCTCTTCCCAGTACTCTTTCAACCAAGTGACACAAGTTAGTTTATTTTAATCTGTTCAGTTGCTCGTTGCTTTTGCTGTTGTTCCCTGGCCTCTGCCGTGGCATCTATACCTGACCTGGGTAGGAGACAGCATGCTGTGTGTTGAGACCAGACTAAAGCCAAAGGAAGTCTTCACAGTGAGAGCTGGATGCTGCGGTGAGAACCCAGCCAAGCTCAGGGATACACCAGCTCAAAGGAAGAGACAAATGCATGGGCAAAGGCCATGCCAGAAGTCAGCGAAGTTAGGTAATAAAGGAGCTGGTCAGCAGCAGGAGTAAAAGCCAAAGAAAGAGGAGCGGGGGTGCCCTCTCAAACTCAGAGCTAGAGAGGCAGAGGTGGGAGTAAGGCCCTTAACTTGGGGGCAAGAGACCAGAATGCAGCTGCCTATCCCTGAGGAGCAGGCTGTGCAGCTAGGAGTGACTGGTAGGGCTCTTTTGCATAGCTGACAGAGATGGCAACAACTTGCAAGGCTCACAGGCCAGTGCTGCATGCCTGGGCAGCTGCTCATGGTCAGCTGAAGCTTAGCTTGACAGCAGATGAAAGCAATCAGGAGGCCGCAGCTTTTTTTTTTTGTCAGCTTGGGACTGGTGGTGGCTTGCAAACTCCTTCCAGTTTGTAGTTGTCTTTATGCTTCTGAGAGATCAAAATGGATAATGCGATTTCAAACTGTGTCCCTGTAGCTCTCTGTAGAGAGGGATTTACAGTGAGGGCACAGAGCTAGTCTCCATTCCCCAAGAGTTACACAACTGTTCTTTCCATTCTTTGTAAACATACTGTTCAAAATCATTCTTTATGCTATCCTGCTGCACTGCTTTGCGCACCTTGCATTTTCATGGTTTGTCCCTCCCATTGACAGTCTGAAGTTGATTCTTTCCTTGTGAGTTTTAACAGTTTTCATATGTAATATTAGTTAATTTTCAAAGTGACAGATTTGCACAGGATTCTTTTTCTGCCCTGAAAGGTACAAGTGTCTCTTTCAACTTTTTCTTAATTGAAACCTGTTCATATATGTACTTCTACCCCACTTACAGACCTACTGGCTGCACATTGAGAAATGTGATGATGCAGGGGGAAGGAAGAGGAATGAACTAACATGAGCTGGAAATAACCTTTGTTTCTCTGAGACAGCTGCAAGGTAGTACCAAGTTCCTTGGGAAGGTTTGTGAAAATACTCTGGCTGCTACACCAGAGATAGCATAGGAAGAGCATTAGGTCACAAAATCCTGCTACTCCTTATGAAAGGATTGGAACAGTGGTGTCTCCTAAGGGGCTTAGTTCTGTGCTGGTGCTGTAGGGTCCTGTGAAATCTCAGTCCAACGGGTTTTTTTTCTTGGCCATTTAGATCTGCAGCCAGCTTTTGATACCCGAGGTAGCCACTGTACGAGTTGTGCATTTAGATTTCAGTGGAGACTGTTATGCACTGTTTTGAGCCCAGCTTTCAGAGGTAGATTCAGATTGGGTGCTGGCACTTGTATTGCATGTCAGCACACATTTAGAAGCCAAAATGCTGAATTACATCCCTGCTTTAGGTACCTCTGAAAGATAGCCCTTCCTATCAGATGCATGTGTTCGCCACCAGCCTGTTAGGCCCATGCACAAAGGCGCAGTCCTGTTGACACATAGTTGTGTGACGTGTGAGCACAGTCATGTTGATGTATGCATACAAATTTAAAGTCTTTTCTACTGATGCTGACGTGCTGCAGAGAGCATGCTTGCAATTCATTACAGAACTGAAACATAACCATATATTTTTCCCTTGGCAGAACGCTGTAGGATTTTGTAATTTACAGGATCAGGACTCTGCCCAGTAAATCCTGTTTTGAAAGATCCCAGAGACTTGCGCAAACTTCCTAAAAAGCTACTGTTTCCTCTGAACATCCAGTATTTGGAGGTAAAGGGCTTGTTGTGCTACTCTGATTATTCCTGCACTCCACAGTACGTTTTTTTCAGAGATGTGCTTGCATCTGGTCTCGTTCCTGATCCCTAAACTTCTCACAGAAAGCACCAAACAAGGAATACCAGGGAGAGGACAGACCTGTTTAGCAGAAGTGTGACAGTAACTGCATCTGGCTTCATTTGCTTTCTTTACGTGCTGTGCTGCCCAATGCTATCTCCTTTACTTGTCCTCAATAAATGTGCAAAAGAAATTAGGCATGTTCTGTAGCTTTGTGTCTGTTAATGACAGGTCAGATCAAAGACTTCCAGAAGAGTGTGTAAGTGCACTTCAGCTGGGCTTGGAAGAGGACTCAGGTGAGGGAATGGGATGAGATGAGACTGTTGCTGGAGGAAATGATGAATGTTTGTGGCACTTAGCATGAGGTGCAAGAGCCAGGGCTGCCACCTCCACTCTCTGTTAACGGTACTTTCTGTTCCAAGAGCGCTGATCTTGAGACCATCGGTATCCGAGTTGTTCCGTTGTCTCAGAAAAGAAACGGAGAAGGAAGAAATGGAGTAGGGCAAAGCCGATGGTGATGTATTTCAGAAGCATTTAGTGTCTTATTTGAGACATGGGTGGCAAGAGCTGGCGGAAAATTGTTTCCCTTAGCCTTTCATCTATATGTGCTTCCTCAGTGGAGTATGCCTGTTCATCAGGTTTCTCTGTTCTAGATGCTGTGTTAGAAGTGATTGCTTCATCTTTTGTCACTTGGCCAGTCCTGGTTTCTAAAACTGTCAGAGTTGAGACAGACAGTGGGAGGCAGCACAGTGGATTATGTCAAGACAGCGTTTCCTCTTGCAGTTAGGGCTTGCATCGCCCTTCTACGTTTTTAGTTGAAGTGGTGGGGCAAATCGGAAGATGTGAACCTCTAATAACATGATTATTAGTACAAAACTCAACACAATTTTTAGTCATTTGAAAACAATCCTAATGTATTTCTGTGAAAACTAACTCCGGGGCCTAGTCATGCAGCCTCTCACTTGTGTGCCTGTGGGGAAAATGCTAGTTTAGGTTTCTTTACCTAGTATCAGAGTGCTGCTGTTTGTGGTTAGGTCAGTTTTCCACAGGCTGCAACTGTTACTGTATCTATAAAACTAAAAAATACTGTGTCTTAGGAGCAGAGAAGACAAGAGGCATCTCCTATCTGGCCCATTCTGTTTTGGGAAGGCTGGAGGCTGGTGCGCAAAGTAGGAGCGTGTGGGTTGGTTTTACACCACGCAGATAGTGGCTGATAGGCCTTACCACTCGCTGCGTCCTAGGCATGCCCATGGATTTACACTCCTCTCCCTGTTGGTAGCTGCAGACTTTTCAGACATTGCCAGGAAGTCTGCAGTCTCTTAGAAACTCCCCTTTGGGCCCCAGATGTCCTGCTGACAGCAAGTTTCACTCTTGCAATGTCAGTCATGGTTGTGCGGATGACACAATTTTGAAATCCCGTCAGGCTGTACCCTCCTCTTTTGCTTTCTGGAACACATCGCAGTTGTGGCTGGGATGCAGCAAGACCGGGTCACTGAACTGAAGGCAGTGGGGCCTGAGCACTGTCACTCAGTCCCTCAGCTGGGGGATCAAACTCTTCCTTTGAAAAAATTACTGCGGTACTGCTGCTGGTGATTCGTTCTGCACAATAATTAATGTTTGACCAAGTCTTTTCTGTGGTTTAAAGGAATGTGGAGATGCACTGAGGCAGTACACTTAGCTTTCTTGTTTCATGCTCAAACATGTCTAGAGACATCCGATACCGGCGTCAGTGAGGAGCTTACACGGGACTAGGACTACAAATCGGGTTCCTGTCTCCATCTGATGCTTTGTGCCTCTCCACAAAGTCTTCAGTTGCTGCAGGATTTACTGTGGAGACTTTTTTTAAAAAAAAAAAAAAGTTGATAGCCACGTCGTTCCTTTGAGGACTGTGAGTCTCTTTGAATTGGTTGCAAATCACATCAGTTAGGTTGTAGTCGCCCACAATAGAACTTCTTCCTTTTTATGGGCTTGAGTTTCATATTTGCTGCCACTGCATTTATCCTAGATAGGATATCCTAGAAACAGATTTCTCCAGCGATTCAGTGGGTGCATTCACCAAAGGGGAGGGAGCTCTGAATTCCTTATACAGTCTGAGGCTGTGTTTACAAAGGTCATGTGAATGAATATGCCCTGTGGTTTTTAACACCTGCATCTATTATCTGCCACAGGGTAATGGGAGATGGCAGGAGCTCACAGGCTTGACAGTATGACTGCTTTTATATTTGATGGCTGTTTCAGAGTACTGGGAGGGGGATGGTTTGTGGAAGTATTGCTTTCATCTTTGCCTTTGGCATTCTAAGAAAAGTTGCACGGTCTGGTCCAAATTCCCAGGAGGGAAGAAGGGACTTGAGACTGTGGTCCTCTGTCTCTTCCCAGTCAGCACTGCAGTGTGTGAGGCATGCCCCTGCTTACCTGATGCTTTTGTATCTGAGCTGCTCCGCAGCTTTCTGTCACCTCCTGTCTTTCAGAGAGTGGCAGGCTTCCAGTCCTGAACACAATCACTCAAGTTGAACTAGTACAGGCCTTTAGCGTAGTTGCTTTTTAAATCAGTTAATCCCTTTAGCTTGCATTGGTAAATCACTGAGTTAAGATCAACTGATCAAATGCATGTTCAATCAGATTAGGGGTGTTTACATTAGCAGTTTGCATCAATTTCACGAAGTCTGTGCAGTCAAACCGATAAGGTCTTTTTCTGTGCAGGTGGTGCTTTTTGGAAAAAGTGATTGGATTTGTTTTCCAGGTTCAGGTTCTGTAGTGGAGTTAGTACTGTATAATAAAGATGCTTTTCAGTGTGGTTTCCAGGTTCCAGAACAGGGTATCCTCAGAAGGTTGGTGGTGAATCTATTTCCTGAGGGTGGTGTAATGGTCATTTCCCATAGGTATGATGCTGGCTTTCAATTTCTTGCTGTAGGTAAGGGGAGGATTTGTCATCCTCATCTTTGATACGTCATTGATCTGTGGCACAGCCTTTGGCTACTGATATTAATAGGGAAATTCGGTGTTTTGTAGTCTTTGCTAAATAGTTGTATCAAAATTGTCTTTTACAATTTTCTATGCGCTCTGCAGTACATGCCACAAAATCCAGGGCAGCTGGCATCAATGAGCTATTTGTTACTGGAAGCTTTAACAAAGGCTGCTGGTTGTGAAGTCTGGAATTTCCCTCTTACACACTTGGACAGGTCAAGGCTGAAGTCCCCTGGTGGTATTAGCAGTAATGAAGACTTGTCCTGCTTTGACAAATATTTTGGCAATAAAAAGACAGTTTTGTGCCTGGGTGTGCTAATTTTGTACCTTTTACCACAGTTTGTTAAAATATTGTGTTTCAAGAGCATAAACATTGATAAAACAAAGTTAATTGTCCCTTTTAATAAGTAAGGAAATAAAATCTTGAAGCTTGCTTGTGATGCAGCTTGTAATAGATTTGGGAGTTAATAGCCTCAGTAGCTGAACTCTTGCCTCTTTTGCATCTGTGTTTTTTCCACAGGTACTTCCTTTCTGACTTTCAGTAGCAGAGAGAAATTAAAGACCTTGAAGAAAGACGCCTGTGGCCCCTTGCTCGGCAGTAACAATGCTGCAGCGATGAGGTTATAGTGAGCCGTTCCTGTGTGGCCTCCATGGGTCCCACTCAACTCAGCACACAGGATCATGGGAAGAGGGTGGCAAGTGTATTTGAGATGGAGGAGGAAGGGCTTTCGCTCTTCTCTGGCTCAGAGAACCCCCCTGAGCATGCAGGTATGGAAAAATTCTTACTAAATCCATGCAAGCTAAAGGCTATCCGTTCTTTCTGCTGCAAGCAGAATTGATACTTGGCAAAATTGTAGGGTGAGTTCTGCTATGCTCGAGGCACTCGGAGAGAATGTCTAAGAATAGAATCAGTTATAGATAATTGAAGATGATTGGGTTTATCCAGGTGATAAATGTGTTGAATATTTTTCTTATTTTACCTTCTAGAGGCTAGGTCCGTGGCAGTAAAATGAATTTCTGTTTATTAGCCTTATCAAAAGCTGCTGAACAATAAAGCTTGACTACAGGTGACAATCCAACAAGGGTTAGTGATGCAAAGAAATAATAGGTTCTTGTAGATTCTTATAATGGAAAGACAGTAGAAGTTTCCTCTACACATTTCTGAGGTTAACTGAGGTAAAAGAGTATCAGGAAATAGAATTGAGATTTTGCAGTTATAATTGCCGCTGACGCACACAATCCTACACTTTCGAACTTTTAAGAACACGTAGTATAACATCTCTGGAGGGGTAACAGGAAAAAAAGGAAAGCACAAGTGAGGTGTCCAGCGTAGTATTGGCGACGTAATGAAAATATGACAAATAAATGTATTTGTTGAACAGTGAGGCAATGGGCAATCCCTGATATAGAAAGAAGAGGTGATCTGAACATTGGATGAGGACTCATTGGCAGAGTAGAAACAAAAAGAGTAGGTTGAAAGATGAAGACGTATTACCCAATAAAAGTCCTTAAAACAGATTTGAGGACAGGAAGAGAAAACAATTGATAAATGCCTTACAAAAATGCAAGAAAAAAAGCTACAAAATGTGGAAAAAATTATTAAATAGGGGATCTACTAAAGAAGGAGGACCCTAATGAGAGCTAAAGGTGCAGAGATGGCATTCATGCTTGATAAATCTCAAATTATTTCTGTGTTATCTTTGACTACAGAAAATGAAAATAATAAGCTATATAACTAAAGTGATTAGTGTTCAGAGATGGAAAATAATTTGCATAGATCAAAGAATAAGCCTATCTGTCTCAATAAAACAGTCATAGGAATGGTAATTGGACATTTATGTAATGTCTTAAAGACAGCTAAGAAATCCACAAGATGGACAGATCCATCTTGTAGAAGTCATTGGATTACTCTGCTGTCCCTCAGAAACATATGAACATCATCTGAGGCTTCAGCAAAGTTATTATACCAGTTAATATATATATGCAATGGAAGACCAAATAATTTGAAATAACTGTAGGTATTGCATAATTTCCTCTTTGTAATAGATATTGTGAAGAGAAATATAGTAGAACAAGAGAGGGGAATATCAGAGAGTTAATCTTTCTGATGACATTTTCCTACTGTCCTGTCTGCAATGCGAAGTGCAGGCCAAAATGAGTGACCTCCAGACCTCTGTAAAGTCAATGAGATTGCAAATCAACACCAAGATACTTAAGACTGTGAAAACCAATATGGAGTGAAGAACACTAATAATAATTTCTGAGGCTGACCTAAGACTGTTTACCATTTCAGGGACTCTAGTAGAATAGTAAGAATAACTGAGAGTAAAGATAAAGATATATAAACCATACGTATGAAAATGAGACATGCCATTGTAATCCTGATGCTGATCAGGAAATGCAGCAGCCTTGTCCTGCAAACCAATCCCTATGAATTAACCCCAGTGTAAAGGCTTTCCAGGCATATCTAAACATAATCTGGAGACTTAGCAAGACATGCTGTTTGTCATCTTTATGAACAGCTGCCGCAGAAGAATCTATAATATCTGATATACAGACAAATACTTGCACTATGAGCTGTGCAGAAGGACGTGTCAGATGTAAACATGGCTAGAATTAAATGGAATGAAGAGAGAGATGGCTAGTAAGGAGGGAATACACAAATAACATCAGCAAGCATTTGGCTGGAGCGCTTAAGGTGAGACGTGTTGGAGTAGACCGAAGATGTTTTCAGAGTGCACAGCCAGTGACAACATTAAGATCTGTCAGAATGACATAGGAAGAACTGGGAGCTGCTGCACAAGACCATCTGAAATGTGAGGCAGTAGTGAAGGCCCTGTGTTTCAGATGGAATAACAAGGTTTAGTAAATGTACTGTCAGTATGAGAGTGCTTCAGTTTTAGGAGTGGAGAGCACTCTTCTTGAGGAAGAAATGATGGCTTCGGGGTTCCAAAGGTTCACAGAACTTGTGCAGTGTGCTGCTTGCCTGCTTATTGCCCCTAACTCCATGAAGTTGCTGTCTTCTGTCTTGAGAGTTTCCCCAAGTGTTCCAGTTACAGGGATTGCCTACTCCGTCTGCTTTTTGTAGGGTGACAGTTTCAGCACTGATTTTCTGTCACTATTTGACTGCTGAACCATTTTTCCTTATCCTTGTGCATGAGTATGCAGAGAACAGAAGTAAGAGAACTGGAGGTGAATTCTGGAGAAAACTACTTTCTGCACAGTCTTGGATTTCAGCTCAACTTTTTTGCAGCTCTTTCTCACATTGGTAGCTTAACTGTCACTCCTGCTGATGGGAAGTGCAGAAGAACATCTGGTCTAAGTGTGTTTTAGCTCTTTCACCCTATTTTGGAGGGGAACAAGCGTGAAGCTGTATCTGCTTATATAGTTGAGGTGAAACTGTTTGGACTATGTCAATAGTTGGTTTGTTGCAGAAGATATACTGGCCCAGAAGGAGAGTCTGTGAAATGGGAGACTTGATCTTTTAATCCGTATGTTTGGGAGACAGTGGGTTTGAGTGGGGATATTGGTTACTGTAAGGAATGGGGCAGTCAGCTGCAAACACCATGCTTCCCTCGTGTGTGGGTTTTATTTTTTTTTATTCCCCCCCCCCCCCCCCCCCCCGGTACTCTTTGTTTTGGTAGAAAATCCCCCCCTGAAGCGGAAGAAGGGCCCAGCCCCTAAGATGCTGGGAAATGAAGTGTGCAGCGTGTGCGGGGACAAGGCCTCCGGCTTCCACTACAACGTGCTGAGCTGTGAAGGCTGCAAAGGCTTCTTCCGTCGCAGCGTCATCAAGGGTGCACAGTACGTCTGCAAGAATGGCGGCAAGTGTGAGATGGACATGTACATGCGTCGCAAGTGTCAGGAGTGCCGGCTGCGCAAGTGCCAGGAGGCGGGCATGCGGGAGCAGTGTGAGTGCAGGAAATGGTGCTGGTGGCAGAGCACCGTGGTGCTGGGAGAGGAGGCATGTGGGGGTGGGCTGGGGGCTGATGGGTGTAAAGAAGGGGGCAGCGTGAGTGTTTGGAGGTCACGTGTGAGCCATGCAGGCTGCATGCTGGAATGTGTGTGGGAAGTCACTGAGAGTTTAGCAGGGATCACATGGAGAGGTGAGGCTGTTAATGGAACAACACCGGTGTGCTGAGAACCCCAGCCCCGCTGTATTCCTTGTAAGAACTCATGGAATCATCAAAGAGTCACAACTAAGATTTATGTGTCCTTCAGTATGCTGTCAACTGAGTAAACTCAGGCTTCTGTCTGTCTTGTGATCAGGACTGCAAGGTTGGTCACCATGCTCCTTGAACAGCAGGGACTTTCCTTTGCCTTGTACTGTGAGCTTGCGACAGAGGTCAAGGGCAGCACCACAGCACTGCAGCTGTGTTTGTGCAGACCCGATCTCATTGCTCCCTTTAGTGAACTCTGCCATTTTTCTCACGTGAGCCGTAAGGCTGCTGTTTCTGAATATTCAACAATGTTCCTGCTCACATATCAGGAACAGCCCTCCTCGGCCAAGGCGTTTGGGTTTCATCCCTTTTCTGGCCAAGACTGACCAGAATGGATGCTTGGTTAATGTTAAATCTGCATGAAGTCTCCTTTTCTGACATCCAGCACCCAGAACAGTGAGGAACAGAGGATACTTCAGAAACATTTCTAAAAATACTTCTGCAGAAAGTCCCACTGAGCTGCACCGGGAAAACATGCTGTTCAGTTGTTTCCACATGAAACAGGGCATACGTAACACATGTTATCGGTATCTTTGTCACACTGGTTTGTATCAGTGTTACATATGCTGTCTTTGCTCCATTTCCCCCTGCTCCTGAGAGATACAAAATAGATGTATTTGAAAAGCTATGGAGCAAGGCTACCTGTACACCTTGCTACTCTTCTGGTGCAGGTAAGAGAGCCTCAATGTGTTTCTGTGTTTACTCATTGTTTTATGTTGAAGACAGCTCAGGAAAATTAGGCCAAAAGGAGTCTTCGGGTTGTTATTATCAAGTGCTTGGCAATTCTTGTCAACACTAATCCCCACTGCAAATTCCCTTTGTTAATCTTGACAGAAAGTGAGGGCTTTTTCCTTCAACTGTTTCACTTGGAAGGTCATTCCAGAACTTCCCTCTACTAACAGTTGGAAACATTCTTTTAATTCCCAGACTAAAGTTATTCATGGCCAGTTTATTGTTCTCAAGCCAGTGTGAACCATGAGGTTAAATAGTTCCTTCATGGCAAACCAAGTAACTTAGATTGCTTTGAATTTAGCATGATGTAGAAGCTTGCACATAGGCAGTTTTCAAGATTCAGTAATATTGGGTAACTTGTTACTCAGCTACAAATTCTTTGTGCATGAGTCCCAAGATGAGGGACTGTAATCACTTGGATCAATGACTTCCCTTCTTAAACTAACACTGTGACTAGCATTCTCTAATCTTACAGATCTCTCTTAATTTGGTAGTTTTATCGAATGTCTTTGCTGTCAAAATGGTAATTTTTGTGTGTACCTGTGTGTGCATCCCCCCTGTTGGAAGTCAGGGATGAAGGTTACTCTCAGCTTGAATGTGCTATCTTCTTGGTCTTTTCCTCCAATCCCGTGGACTGTTTGTTTCAGAATGCTCTCTCGCAGTTCTTCATTTCTTGTCTTCATGTTTAACATGATTCTTTTGAGAAGTGCAGGCATATACTTGTTCAGTTTTGGGGCCTGCCTTCCTGTGTAGCAGCCATGTTTCCTTGTTACCTGTGCATAAAAAACGGCCAAAGAATCTTTCAGCACTTTTTAAATCTTGTTTGCAAAGTCAAGCTTTATTTTTTTTAATCTCTGTTCCTGAAGATGCCTTTTTCCCTAATCAGTCCCTTTTCTGCTTTTTCTTTGTTCGTCACTAACTCATGGGATGATTCTGTTGAAGATAATCCTTGAATCCGGATATATCTGGTAGTTTCCTTTTTTTGGATGCAGCTTGCAGATAGTTTTTGCAGATTTGACTTAAACACCAAACCTCCTCTATGTTCAGATCAGTGAATTCTTCAGTTAAGTTAGTTACAGGCCATTAACAGGTTTTTGTATTTAAATTAGCTAATGAGCAGTTGGTCCAGTAGGATTTTTCACAACACGTGCCTCTGAGTTGTTTTATTCCTTACAATGTTACATCTAAATGGCATATCCTTTGACTTCCTGACTGAAGACTACTACTAGCCCTACTTCTGAAGGACTTGGGGTCCTCAGTATGTTTTATGCAAAGCTATTCTTTCATTATTTATCTTGTGGTATGTTAGTACTCTACAGTCTGCTGCAGATGGGCTATGTAGAAAATTGTTCTTTCACTCTCGAACTCCATCCAGTATTGGCTCTGACCTCCCAAGAGTAAGATGAAATGACCCAAGCTGTTAATTTAGCAATATCGCAAAAAGACACAACAGCAGGATAATATAAAATTCAATGGACGCACCATGGCATGTGAAGAGAGCACGTGTTGGAATCTGTTATAACATGACATTTTGGGGAATTGCTCAATAGGGAAAGTTGCTGTTGTCTTTCTGAGATCTGCAGGGCATCCTGAAGGGAGCTTTGTGAACACTTCGCATGACAGTATGATTAAAAGAAAGGCAATGGAACAACTTAGAGTGGGGAAAAAAAGACAGAAACAAATGATAAGTATCACTGCCTGCTGTCTGTGTTGTGTACACTTGGTTATACCGGATACAGGCAGCTGTGATGTCTGCCTCTCCATCCACAGCATGTTACCCTGTGTTTAGTGTGGTTTCCAGTGTGTTCATATGTCATGATTGATCTCTGGCTGTTCCTGCTTTAGATGTTCTGTCTGAAGAACAGATCCGACTGAAGAAACTGAAGAAGCAGGAAGACGATCAGGCTCGGACAGTTGTGGTGCGTCCAAACCCTCCGAATCCGCCAAGCCCTTCCCACAAACTGACGCCTGAACAGTTGAGCATGATAAAAAAGCTTGTGGCCGCTCAGCAGCAGTGCAATCAGCGCTCGTTCACAGACAGGCTCAAAGTGACGGTAAAAACTCCTTCGGTGTATCCAAAATAAGAAAAAGTGAAGTCTGGGGAGTTGGGGTTGTGGGTGAATTATTTGGGAGAACAGAGATACTTTAGGCATTGCATCTGTGGGCTAAAGTTCTGTAAATAATAGCAAAGGATGATGTTCCGATGTGTCTCACTTTCTTTCTCTGTTCACTTCATCTTCTCATCTTTCTGCCCTGGCTTCATCTTTCACATATATACGCTGTCTCTTCCCATTCCCACAGCCGTGGCCCCAAGTTCCTGACCCTAATAACCGTGAAGCAAGGCAGCAGCGTTTTGCTCACTTTACAGAACTTGCAATTATCTCTGTGCAAGAGATTGTGGACTTTGCCAAGCAACTACCTGGCTTCCTGGAGCTCACCAGGGAAGATCAGATCGCTTTATTGAAAACATCTACCATAGAGGTGAGAGTTTGGCTCCACCACAATACATAGTAGCAGAGATGAAAAAATTTGGAGTTCCATCCCTTTTTTTGGGATGGCAGGCTGAAGGACCTCAGCTATGGGACCATTACTGCAGTGCCAGGCTATACTGGCAAAGGGCTATAGAGGAGAACGAGGCAAGGGCCTTGGTAGTGGTAAGCGGGTATTTCCCCCTTCCCAGAAGCAGACACTGCAAAGGACGCAGCACAATTTACCTTAGAATTTTTAAGCACTCTGAGAGAAACTGCTTGGAGGGATTTTGTTTGTTTTTTGTTTTTTGTTTTTTTTTTTTTCAGAGATGCTCTAACACTCAGCAAATTATTGATGTTGTAACGTTCTTTCCTGTTTTCAAATCAAGTATATCTATTTCTGGTTTCAGGTGATGTTGTTGGAGACATCTCGGCGCTACAATCCAGAGATTGAGAGCATCACCTTTCTTAAGGACCTGAGCTATAATCGGGATGACTTCGCCAAAGCAGGTGGTGCATTAGACAGGTGTTTCTTTCTTCCCTCTGTCTTGTGTACTTTCATCTTTTCCTTTTTAACGTGGGCTGCTGGAAACAGTATGTGTGGCCTTAAAGCTGAAGTCAGGTGAGACATTTAGAACAGGACCAGACCAATAGCCCCACAAATGTGTGTGGTTTGTTTTTGTGTTTTTTTTTTTTTTTTTTTTTCTCCTTTTAACATGTGATACCAGCTCAGTTCATGTCTCTTTGTTAGGTGTGAACTTGCTTTGGAAAATTCGGACTCCTACAGCATGAAAATCTTGCTTGTAAGAGTGCACCTAGGGCTAGCAGTTGGTGTGAACTTCTGTGCTGGTAGGGATCTGATGTGGACATGTGGTCGTAGAGCCGTATCAGATCACAACAAATCAAATCCCAGTGTTTTCTCCTTTGCGAGTATATCACTTGCTAATCTGGATGCATGCGTTGAGTGATGACATAAGTGTGATGACATTTCAGTTGATATGAAGTCTATACTGAAGATCCCCGCAGAGTGCTTTAGACATGTCACAGACCACCATGATGGTCTGTGGTGATGTGATTTCTGAAGTCTGTTTTTCCAGAAGCAATGAGTGTCGGTAATTTGAGATGAAGTAACAGGAAGTGTGTATCTTCAACATTTCTCAAAGCAAGACTTTGGCTGTCCTTCGTGTGATTTTTTTTTTTTTTTTTTTTTTTTTGATTCCTTGGGTAGCTATTTAACCACTTATACTTGAGATTGCTTTTATAGACAACTTTTCTCCTTGACGCTCTTCATATTATTAGGAAGGCAAAAAGCAGGCAGCCAGAAAGATTCCCTCCATTTTGTTCATCCTTCTCTGACACCACAGGAAATTAGAAACTTGGATGCTGTTTTGGGGGAAAGACTAAAATTTGCAGCATGATTATATAGCATGTAGCATAAAGAGACCTGATTTGACAGTGGCCTCTGAATGTTAAGACAATAAATACCAATGCATTTCTGCCTGACTGCATTTATCAAAGGAGGTGATTGGAAGCCAAAGTCAGGCTCTGCCTCAGCTCTCCCAGCTTTTTAAGCTGAAGGCAATGGCATAGTTCAGACTTCTTGGAACTATGTATTTTCAGCTCAGACGGACTTCAGATGAATCTGGAGCATGGGATTAAAGCTTTGTTTGAAAGCAAGAGGGCTGCTGGGTTTGAAGGAGGTGATGGTGTGAGAGCGGGAAGTGTAGCTGTTGTACTTGTGGGCTTCTGACTTTTTGACAGAGTTATAGTTGATGTTGTGTTCCTTTAGCTGTTGCCTGCTAATGTGCTGTGGGGCATTAAGGCTCTAAGAAAACCGAGAAATAGCATCATTTTACAGTTAGAACCTGACTCCTCAGCCACTGTTGTTGGTGCTCACAAGTAGTGGTGGGATGTAAAGGGAGGTTTCAGCCGCACTTGGAACATAATGTAAGGGGTTTTCCCTGCCTGCTTGTCCTCCCTACTCCCTGGTGTACTGTGGTGGGTTTCTGGCAGCTTATTCCATGAGAGGGAGGGGGAGAGAGAGGAGACAATTGTCGTTGCCTCACCTTGTTCTCTTCTGTTTGTGGCAGGTCTGCAGTTTGAGTTCATTAACCCCATCTTTGAGTTCTCAAAGGGAATGAATGAGCTACAGCTCAACGATGCTGAATATGCACTTTTAATTGCGATCAACATTTTCTCTGCAGGTAAAAAGCCAGGGAGATCTGAAGAGCTGCAGCAGTGAGTCAGAGGGCAAAGAAAGTAGAGTTAAGGAAGGTCACAAGCTGAAGAGGAGTAATAGAGGGTGTATACAGCCTCGTGATAAAGGGAGTGTGTTACTACTTCTGCTTAGGGTATTCATTATACTCGGAATTTTCTAGTGCCACTTCCAGAGGAAATCAGATTCCTCACTGCAGGACAGGTGTATAGAAAAACCAGCCAATATTTGTCTTCCTCATTTAGAAATTGCTATTTTACTGTCTCCTTAATGTACTTAGCAGTACTCTGGTGTGACGCAGGCCACATGGCGTGAGTGACATCTAGTGGTCACATAAAGATACTCTGCATGCGAGATGAGTATGGCTCTGGGCCAGGACAGGGCTTTGCAAAGAAGCTACCCTCTACTCTTTACTTATGTTTTCTGTCTTGTGACCTGAAAGATGAAATTTTTTTTTCCTTTGTTCCTGTTTTCTAACTGGCTCAGCTGCTGAAGAGACTTTCCAATTTCCTCCTGAATGGGCAGCTTCTCACCTTCACTGGGACAGGAATGTGAGACCAAACACGCTTTCATAGTGCCGTTTGGTCTCCCTAGCCTTCCACCTCTCTAGGATTCAGGTCGGACTCCCTGTCTGCAGTAGACATCACTGAGAAAGAACTGTTACAGAAAACTGACAGAGTTGCTGCAGTCATGGGTGACTCTCCCAGCTGTGCTGGGTGAATGCTAGATGAGGTTTTGGGGAGAGACCATACTGAGGCACTGAGGTTAGGCAGGGATGTCAAGTCCAGTGAAGCTGCCTGTGGCAATCTGCTTACTTCTAACCTGCTTTTTGGCAGACCGACCGAATGTGCAGGACCAGTCCCTGGTGGAGAGGCTGCAGCACACCTATGTGGAAGCCCTTCATTCTTACATTTGCATCAACAGACCAAATGTAAGTGCCTGACCAGAACATCTCCAACGATGATGCAAACTGATTTTGTGTTTATGCAGGAACAGTTCCTGCAGTACTGTCTGTAACAGGTCTCTTGCTGCCTGTACTGTCATGCTTTCCCCTTCTGTGGCTGTTTGGTAGCAGCTGTAAATGCAGGATTTGTGAGCTGTCACAGCCTGCTGTGTATCATGTTCTGTAGTTTAGCCAGCATGGAAAGTCTGGAGTTTTGGGGTATGGTGTAGTATTCGTATTCCTCCACACTGCCGCCTCTGGAGAATGACAGGTTTAGAGGGAGTCAGGATTGTGGTTACAATGCATCGTCTGGTGTGGTAATTTTTTTTTTGAACGAAGTTTTAGTGTGAATTTACTAACAGCTGTCTATTTGTCTGACTCTGCAGGACCGCCTGATGTTTCCACGGATGTTAATGAAGCTGGTCAGTCTTCGGACACTAAGTAGTGTCCACTCCGAACAGGTGTTTGCCCTTCGGCTGCAGGACAAGAAACTCCCTCCCCTGCTTTCAGAAATCTGGGATGTGCATGAGTGACCGCATGCTCCCAGGGCACTGACGTGCTGACATAATGCCATCTCCCAGCCTTTGCTAACGAGAAGCCAGCCTCCCCTCTCCAAAGCACTGAACTCTGGGCTATAGGCAGTTCAGGGAGTGATGAGCCTGGGGTTTCAATGTTTTCATGAGACTATGCAGGAGGCAGCTGGGGTAGATCAGATGGGGGGGTTGGCTTCGATGTAGTGCCCATACCCCAAAGGAATAACGTGAAACATCTGAAAACGGTAGAAATGAAGACCTTTCCCCTGCACACATACACCTCTTTCTTCAGAGTCTTTCTCTTCTCTAAGCATGTCCTGAGGGCTTGCGCATTGATCCTCTCCTCTCTTGTTGATTATGAAAATGAATTTGCAGGAACTTGCCAAACCCTCTCTATTGAGAGTAACCCAGCTCAAAAGGCTTCTGCAGGGTCCCCAGTGTACCTGGATCTGAGGAGCTCAGGGAAGTCAATGTGGATGTTCTAGGGGTTTCACTGGGTTTCCTATAAATAAAATCTCTTGTATGTGCTGCCCTTTACAACGATTCCAAGAGAAGTAACTGTTATTTCTTTATTATGAGACTTCATCTCTAGAGCTGCCCTTTTATTCTGGCCCTCTTTTGGAAAAAGAATTCCTCTAATGTGTAGTGCCCTTTGTCTAACAGGGAGGCCCTCTGGGTAGGGAACATTTGTACATCAGAAAGATGTCAGGCATAAAGTAGTAGATTTTTTTTTTTTAACGCAGTACATCGCAGTTTTATCTCATGGTGGTTCTCAGCCGGTTCACTTTACCTTTGATTTGCTAACAGCTGGAAAACTTTAGTTCAAAACAAATCAGGGCATAGATTTTTATCTTTAGGGGTGGAATGGAAGATAGGTGGGAAGGACTGGTACCTAGGCAAGGTAGGTGTGGTGGAAGGATCTCAAAAACTTCCAAGAATTTGGAGCATGTGGTATGTGTTCCAAGGTGGGTGTGAAGACGTATCGGCCAAGGAGAGAGGACACACTGCATTTAGTGAAATATGTGGGCATTGCGTAAGCTATGGGCTGCACGACTCAGATCACGGGCTGCAGGAATATTGGGTGTAAACAGATCCACTTGCGTCTTCTTCCTTTTGCCAAAGTCTTTCCAAGGTACTTGCTCAAGGTTTTAGTGATGGTCATGGGATACGGAGGTCCCTCCTGTATGAGGAGTGCTAACTGCTTTAGAAGGACACTTGGGTCTTGTATCCTTTCTTCACTTTGGGTACTGTGAGATCCACACTGGATTTATGCCCCAAGTTCTTAAGTATCCACATCCGTAAGTATTCTAGGATTTACAGCAATATTTTGTCTGACAGAAGAGAAATATACTGTTGTAAAACATGTTCCTTATTTTCCAAGAAACAACATCTTATGGCTGATCTCAGAGATGTAACCTTAAGTATCCCGGTAGCTTGGTCTCATGAGTCTTCTCTGTCATAGGGGTCTATGTTTGCTTGCCCGGTGAGCATCCCAAGAGCCTAGGTTCACATGGCTCATTTTTTTGTTTGTTTGTTTTTTGGGTTATTTTTTTTGGCTGTGTATCTGAGCGCTATGCCCGTGGTGAGGGTATCGTGTCCATTTTGCACTTGAGGTTGGTCCCCTGCCACTGGCCTTCACTCTGCACCTTTGTAAAGCACTTGTAACAATCTGTAAAATAATCTGTTGTTTTTTATAACTCATTGCAATTGCAAAAATTCTTGTTTAAATCTGTATTTTTAACTAATCTGTTTGAGAAATGTTAATGTTTATATAAAAGAATAAAGCCTAATACAGGATTTTGACATTCTCTGATGTGCCGTCATTAGACTGGAGGAGGGTGGAATAAGTTCTTGATGCAGGAAGCTCAAAGCTGATACGAAAGTGGGTGTATAGGTTGGGGAGAAGCAAGATGTGGTGAAAAAGAAATAGCGGTGCAACCCCAGGCAGTTTCTTTGGGTCTCTACTATAAGGTTTTAGCTTGGTACGCACCTTGCTGTGTACCAGAGCTGGCAGATACATGAAGTGGATTAAGTGCATGTCATGAAGACGATGAATTATCCATACGTACCTCACCTTGATTTGTACAGCTGTACTCAGAATTTAACCCTTTTATTCCACGTGCTCTACTCCATTTTCTGCATATTGTGGCTCACCAAAATTGAAATAGGAGTCCAGTGTGCCCCTGGCTGCTGAGTGGATTTTGGCAGGATCCTAGCTGACAGCTGGTATGAGTACATCTGAAATGATCGGCGTGGGGAAGCAACAGGAACAGCTGTCCACGTGCATTACCTTGGAAGGGAAGGGTAGAAGGGGGGAAGCAGAGAGCTGTGCCGCAAGAGCTGCTTCCGAAGTGCTTGAAGATCCCCAGCTGCAATGGGAAAGGAAAGCGATTGTCAATTCAGCAAGGCTCCGCACCACAGGCTGCTCTGCTGAAGCCTCTGCCTTGCTCTAGAAAATTTACATTGGAAACTACTGAACCAGAGGAAGAGGAATAGGCTTATAGGAGGCTGCAGCAGGGTATGAGGCAGGGGGTAATGAGCAAAGCTCGAGAGCGCAAGCCAGCCCTGGGTGGATTAGAGGGTGGCTGGGCCCTGCTCCAAGGATTTGCTAAACAATGAGGCTGTCAACAGTCAGAAGAGGCAGCGGCAATGAAACTGCAGCTTCATTTTTAGCTTCATTTTCTTCATTTTGAGCTGTATCTCATTTTTATTAATTTGAAGAGGAAAACTGCCTGTAAATTTGAGGTATCTTCAAGGTACAACCCATAACGTTGCTGTTGATGGCAGTGGTGAAAACGGTGATCTTCCTTGCTCTTGCTTCTCCATCCCTTTTCATCATCATGTAATATCGAATACAAGCTTTTTGTTTACATATTCCTGTTCTCATTTTTTTAAAAGTGCAAATCAGTACAGAATTAGTTTTTTGTTTTATAGCAGCTTCCCAGGTTCTCCTTGCCCAGGGAGCTCAAGTCAGCAGGTGTGGGGAAGAACCCTCCTTGAGATCAGCGGCACTTTGTACTCTTATATTTGCAAAATGCTACCGAGGCTTGAGGCTCAGCCCTGCTGCTCTAAGTCTCCGTACCCTATCCATTTCAAATTAATTTTGCTAACTTGGCCGCTGGAGAAATCATGGATTGCTTGAGCTGTGATCTCGGGAGGTGTTCCCTGCTGGCTCTGCCCTGACGCAGCAGCCGTGTTTGCTCACCATCTATTCAGATCAATGGGGGGAGGAAGAAAAGATGAGTGCGTTTCTGAAATCCTAATTCCCCAACGATGGGCAGAGTACAGATGTGGAATATAAAATCAAGTATTTCACTATTTTGCACCTTAATACGTTATTTCTTTTTCAAAACGATTGGGACACTTGTGGTAGTTTTGGTTTTGTTAATAAATGGATTTGGTTGTGCAGTGTACTGAGTTGTAGGAGCTTGGGAGGAATTAAAAAAGCTGTATCTCAAGCTTTTAATAACCAAATTCTCTTGTAATCCCGTGAAGCTGGTAGCAAATCGGCAAGGAGCTCGATGGGCGCGGGGTGAAAGCACGCCGCGCTGTATCGCCTCGATGTAAGGCAGCGTTTCCTCATCCCTGCGGCTCTCGCTGGCCTTGCTTGCCTGGGGCCGGGCTTTGCTGCGAGGCAAAGGTTGATGTGGCTGAAACGTGCCAGGCGACCCTCCCGCGGCCTGCTCGGGGGAGCTGCCTCCCCGCAGCCTCTTCCCCTCCTGCCATCTTGCCTCCAGCCTGCCGGCTGCCCCTCACCGGCCCGCGCAACAGCTGAGCGTGATGGCGCCGCGGGCAGCGGGGTGGCGGCGGAGGGAGGCCGGGGCTCGGCGCTGCGGCCTCGCCGCTCCCCCAAGCCCAGCCCAGAGGCGCGACCGTGGCGCCCGCTGCGGCGGCGGGGCCTCCCCCTCCTTCGCCGCCCCGCTCCCGGGGAGCGGCGGCGGGAGCCGGCTGCAGCGCTCCACTGCGGGAGGCTGGCGCGGTGGCTCCCCCCCGCCGTCGGTGCGAGTGGTTCGCCCCGCTCCTCCCTTCCTCCCTCCCTCCCTCCCTGCGGGTGGCGGTGGCGCGTTCCGCTCCCGGTGCTCGATGCGGAACTGCCCGGGCGGCGCAGAGCGGCCGGGGGGCGGCGGCGGCGGCGCAGGTGAGCGGGGGCGGCCCGGCCCGGCCGGGCGCGGGGGCGGCGTCCGTGTCCGTGCGGGGCGGCGCGCAGGCGGCGGGGTGCGTGTGCCTGCATGCACGTGTCAGAAGCGGGGAGCCTGCCCCGGCGCCGCTACGCGCGGGTCGGGCATAGGAGCGCGGAGCCCGGCCGGCCGGCGCTGCCTGAGGTGATCGCAGCCGGACAGCTGGCGGTAGGGCCCCCCCCTCCTCCGCGCCCGCCTCCTCCGCGCCCGCCTCTGGCTGTGCCGCAGCCGCCCGGGGATGCTGGGGCACGGCGAGCCCTTCCGCAAGGTCACTGCAGGAGGGGGCAGAGGTGGTGGCCCGCCGCTCCGGGGAGCGGGGCCGGCCGGGCGCTGCTCCATCCTCCCGGGGCTCTGGCTGCGGGGGGGGGGGGGGGCACGGGGCCGCTCGCCTCCACGTCCCGCCGTGCGCCGCGGCCGCTCCTGGCTGTCGCCGCGGGGCTCTGCTGACAGCCGGCCGGTGGCGGAGCGATCTCCGGGCGGGAGCGGGCAGCGGCCCCTGGGCGGGTCGCCTGCGGGTTTCCAGCGGAGCGGGGGACCGCGGGGCGCCGGTCCCGGCCGGCCTGGAAATGGCGGCGTGGCCGGGCGGGGAGGGGGCTCGGCCGGCGGCGGGTGCGAGGGCGCGGGGCCCGGCGCCCTCCCGCACAGCGGGGCGCCCGCGGGCAGGGCCCGGCCCGGCCTCCCGGCGGCTTTTCCTCGGTGCCTGCCCGGGGGAGGCGGGCAGGACGGTTAGGGCAGGTGCGGGGAGGCGCGGGGCAGACTGGCCCCCTTGGAAGAGGCTGGGTGTGCAGCTTCGTGAAGGGATCGCTGCAGTGATGTGGCTGGAAAGGTGCTTTTACTTCTCGGTTTGCAAACCGCAGATCCTGTTACTCCCCAAGACAATAGAATAGGAAATCCACTTTATACTAGGCAGCTTCTGATGAAGTAAGCTATAAATCAAGAGCATTTTCCACTTAGAAAAGAGTGTCACCACCTTGCTGTGTTGCTCACTTTTATTTTCAGGCGGAGGAAAGGGAGGGAGCTTGGTCTGCGTTACTGTTTGTGTGGAGTCATGATAAAGAAGTGCTTAGAGAAATGATAAGCCTTGGAGGAGACTGATTTGTTGCCTGGCTTTCTTCCCTCCCTTTTTTCCCTGAACTCACCCGCATACCACACTGTTTTCTGACATACACAGAATAACATAAATTATAAATTCGCAGCCCCACGGTGATGGGGTAGAACTGTGAATCTGGCCATACGTTGTGCTTTCCCTAGGCAAGCCAGCCATTTTCTCTACGTTCAGTGCAACTCTGGGTCAGCATTTCTGTTGGTATGCTCTCAAGTGTCCTTGCTGTGCTCTTTGCAGCATCACTTATCTGCAAAAAGGATGTTACTGGTAGACAGAAGCAAGGGGAGGGAAGATGTATTGTGGTGTCTTGTGGGTCACATAACCAAACCAAAGTCATCCAAATATAGGTTATTTGGGAAGTGTCTCCATTTTTGGACTTTACACTGCTTGAACCTTGGGAGCTGTTTTGGATGGGCACAAGAAGTGCTTGCTGTTTTTAGCACTAATGAAAATCTGCAATCCTGACACATCAGAGAGAGCACCCGAGACATCTAACATAGCTAAAATACAGTTTTTGCAGGAACTGATCTGGCTGTCCCCTCATAGCATGTTATGTAATCCTGATCGATCATTCCAGCTATAAAAATAGTTCTTTTGCTTTACTGTTCTGTTGTTAGAAGATACATGGCTCTTGGACCCGATTTAATGTACCGTGGAATTAATTATACACTCATTAAGCATCTTACTGTGTGTTTAATAAAATGCAAAATCATCAGCAAGTCTCTAGAACACTTGCGTTTGAAAAACAATACAGCCTTCTCTGCACTAAAAGATCTTGTACGTGCCTATCCTGTGGTGCTGCAATTGTATTGCAAGTATGGACTTCTGTGTTTTTACCAAATTGACAGCTTTCAAGGTGTAAGCGTTAGAGTCCTACTGCATTGGTTTCCATACCATCGCTACTTTTAAAACAGTTCTAGTTTTACTGGATGGACAAAAAGGAAAATGCACTGAAAGAATATTTTCCGTACAAATTGCATAATATGGCCAAGATACGTTTTGATGATGTATGTGTTATGTGCCAAAGCCAGGAATGGTGGTGAACTAAAGCCTGTGTAGCAAGTGGCAAAAAAATAGGCCTTCTAGTTTCACATTTTCATAGTAAAACATAAAGTAAATAGTCTAGATGACAAACCTCTTCTTGTACCTTGATACCATTCTGTAACTTTCGAAAGCAGACAGGATGTGTATGTAATGAAGTCCAACTTCAGTCTGTTTCAGAAGGATTTTGGAGAAAGAGAAATAAAAGTTTCAATGATTTTCAACAGTAAGCCTTGCCCACCTAGACAAAGTAGCTTTTTAGTTTTTAAAGTATCAGGACTGATGGTTCAGTAGAAATGGTAGAGGCATCAGTGCATCTCAAGTCTTACTAAAGCGCTTGTTCGTATCATCTTCCTAAATTAAATTAATGTTGGCTTTGATTTTATCTGGCTTGGGGTGGGGGGCACAGAGGCTCATCATTTATAGCTTTTTCCCTCTCACCTCAAGCCGTATCAAATATTCAAGTTATGTGTAGGTGGGATGTACTAGACATACCTCTGGAAAGATGTTCAGTCTGGTCTATTTAGTATCTTTTGCGATAGGTCAGTTGAAAAATCAAATATTTATGAAAATTTCTGGTGCTAAGTTAGCAAGTCAGAAGTACTGCTGAATTCTAAGAGAATGAGTCTTGTCACAGTTTTTAATTTACAGCACTTGAGCTAATAGATTTTCTCTGATACTTCTTCCCATATATGTTTATTATGGAAATAACTTTCTTTTTCGGGGAAAAAATACTGTTAGAGATATAGTGCATGAGAGCGGATAACAAATGATGTAAAATTTAGTGACTTGGCTGCCATTTCACACTGTAGTTTTTTAACTAGGTGGGCAGTGCCATCATGCCCACAAGATGGAAATTGATACTTTTTTATTAAAACCAAGTATAGAGTTCAATGTTTTACTTACTTTCCGTTAGGAAGGAATCGGAGACAGGCAATGCATATGTTACAACCCAGATTAATTCCTGCAAATGTCCTTTGGCCCTGTTGTGCCTGCATTTAAGATATATTGCGTTAAATTTCCGGGCAGCCCCTTAGCAGAAAGGCTTTGACGTAGTTATTCAACGCACTAGTGGAAAATACAGAATGCAGCTACTGATTGGGGATTTGCAGCAATGGAGAAAGGATTTAGAAACAAGAATGAAAGAGCTTGATATGCAAGATTAATATCACTTCCCCAGTTTAAACGATCTCCATCTGTCTCAAGGTGTAAATTTTCATGAAGGAAAAGTGTCGTCAGTGACCTAACGAGACACGAAGTGAAATAAAAATGAGCAGCATTAGGCATCGATTAGAAGGGAATGTTTTTTAGTGGGATAATCTGTTAATCTGTGGCATAATTGTGATATGTCTTTTAATGATGGAAGGATTTGCTGCTTTTCCTCCTCCACCTCAAGAACGATGAAAAACTGTTACGATGACCTGCTGTTCACTCTCTGTAACTGAGCCTGTATAATTCAGCTGGTCTTTGCTCTGTTGTCTGAGCTAGAAAATAATTTTAGAGTGATTAGATTCTCTGTCTGGAGGCCTTTAAACCTGTCACGACCACATGAAAATCACTGTTGATGACTAAGAAACATGCTCTTGATTTGTCTCTTGGAACTAGAATAACCAACCGAAACCCCAAACCCAGCAAATCTCTGAAGAAATGACCCACATGCTGCCAGGAGTTCTAAAATCTCTTTATACCGGAGAACTCCCAAATGGGGAGGCTGTGCCTTTTGGTGCCCGGAAAGCACTGAATTATGAGGGGTTGTGTTTACTTTTAATCACTGCTACTAGCAGGACCCTCGCGGTGATTTAAAAGTAAGAAGTGCTGCTTGCCTAAATTGCCTATGTGAGGCAGTTCTCGTGCTGTGTTCCTAGGCATTGCGGTTAAATGAGAGACTGTTGCGTTTCCAGGTTCCTGTGAGAAATAATGCATCAGTGTAGCAGCAAGGAACAAAGTTTCATCCTTTTCTGTTTCTTCCACAGTCTTCAGTATTTCACAGCTGTGGCAGTCCTCAAGAAAGGGCTGGTCATCATGTTGCCTTTGATGTATCCTGCAATGTTTGTCAGATCTCTCCTTTTTGCTTTATTTGTAGCTAATTTCTAAACAGTTGTTCTAAGTGGTATTTGTGAGAATCAGGAAATGAACCTTGTTTTTTTACACAGGGGACAAAGATACCCAGATGGACGGTAATGTATCTGATGACCTCCAGGAACTGGTGTTATCTTATGAGCAGAGCAGCCTTTTTTTTTTTTTTTTTTTTTCTTAATCTGTTCCTTTTCTTTGTCACGTCTGCGAGTTCAGCACCATGGTTGTGCCCTGCTTCCCTTTATACTCTAACTGAATTTCCCACTGTCAATATCAAATGTTTGATTATCTTCTTACGTAGCTTTGACATCAGCTTCCCTGGATCTCTGCTTGCCTGGGTATATGGTACTTGCTCTGGAAAGACCCTTGTGGCAGGAGATGGGGAGTTCTGCCGCTGCATCACATAGCAGGAGGAGAGGAGCGCTTTTTGTGATAAAGATGATTAAGAATTTAAACTGGTATTCACCAAAATTGCTTCACCCAAGAGCATTGGGCCACTCTGCTGCTGTGTCTGTATCTGTTTCCGCTTGATACAGTTAAACTGTGCTCTGCTGGAGCTATGAGCTGGGCATGCTTGCTCTTTCCTCTAGGCCACCTTGTTTCTCCCTTCTTTCTCTCATTAGTCTTCAGACATATGCAGCAGGTGTTGTGTTTTCCCTCCCTCCTTTGCTGGTGACTGCTGATGTCTAGAAGGTCCTCTTGGGACCCCTTGTTCTGTCACTCGCTGGCCCTAACAGTTGCCTGAGGCGGTTCCTATCCCTTCTTTGCTCCGAGCTTGCTTCCTCCAATGTTTACGTGTGGGTGAGTCTGCCAAATGCGCGCTTCCCACATCCCAGAGCTCTAGCAGAGAGAAAATGGGCTTTTCTCTTTGCTTTTTCTTCTTTGCTAGACCATCTGGTACTATGAGTTATCACCAAAATTAATAGTAGGATCAGTTTGAGAGTAGGAATTTCTGATCTTCCGCAGTGTTGATGAAGAGAAGGGGAAGGTGTGTAGAGGGAAGGAGTAACAAGGTAGGTGGCACACGCGGGGAGACAGGATGAGTGTTTTTAAGATGAGGCAAACCAGATGTGAGTCTCCGAGTACCAGTTCTGTGGTGCTAACAACAGCCAAGTAACTCGATTATTTCAAATGCTTCTCTTTTATTTTCTGGTTCTCATTATCCTGAGCAAAGTTTCAGTGTTTCCACACTGGTTGTGTGTGTCCCCCTTTTCTGCCTTATAAATGGCTGGAATTTATTGTCAGGATCCCGGCACGCCTGTCATTTGTCCCTGTGTGGCCCATCTCCAGGAAGGAGAGTTGAATGTGCCTGTATTTGGTGGTGGTGGTGGTGCCATGGTCACCTGGTAAAGGAGTAGGTGAATGGCTTGAAGCCTATGTGAGAGGAGAAGCCACTGGTCATTGGTGCACTCCTCGCTGTTTGCCTGCGGTGTGTCTTTTCTACCTGCTGTCCTCTTGTACAAGTCTCTTCTCTGAGCTCCTGGCTCTGAGCTGCTTGCCGTGGCAAGGGAGAGCGCTGAATAATTTAGCAGTTGCAGCTGCATCCAGCAGTTCTCTCAATTTAAATGTCACATCCTTTGTTGTTCTCTTGTGAATTTTTTACGGCTGTACATTTGCAGTGTTTGGCTTTTGGAAAAAAACCTGCTGGTGCCCGCGTTATGGGAACTGTGGCCTGCTTCTCAAATGGGAACTGGGCAGAGGGCTGGGAATGGAAGCATCTCATGGGTGCTGGGGTCTAGGCTGTGGTCAAAAGCAGCGAGAAAGTTTCTCACTCAAAACTTGAGCTGAAAGCAGTTCTGGTTTGGAAAAGAAGGTACTGCTATAGTGGTTGCAGAAGGTGAGGCTAATTCTGTTCAGGGGCGTTGCGTAGGTTTTGAGATTTTGGGTTGCCTTCCCCCCCTCCCCCTGCCCCTTGCAAAGTGGGTTAGCGGCTGCTACTGGAGTTGTGAGGATCGATGAAAAGGTGATGAGATAGAAATAGATGAGAAGGCTCTTGTATTTTGTGATGGTGACGTTGCCTAAGGAGGGGAAAAAAAAGGATGGACTTGAAAAGAGTGAAGGGCAGGGAGCCAAAGCTCCTGTGTTACTGTTCTCTCATGCAAATCTCTGGAGATTATTTTTAAATAAAAGATGAATTTAAATTCAAACAGTGTAGAGCAGGAGAACTGGCTGGGTTGACAGAGGGTTTTTATGCTGGAATTTATGTTCTGTGAGAAGATGGTGAGTGGTGCTCTGTGTGCCCTGCACTATGAGAAGCTGCAGGGAGGATCACGAGAGGTGTTTCAGGCAGTAAAGGAAGGGAGGAGAATAAGGTCTTTAACCTAGATTGAAGGGTGCAAAATGAACTGAGACTGAGGCTAAAATCTGTCATCTCATTCCTGTTAGCACGCAGAGTACTGTAAAAGTGTGTGCTTCCCCCGCATTAGGTTATTGTTGATAGTTTTCCCCAAGAGTGTAATAGAATAAAATGGATAACAGTATTCGCATACCATTCTTTCTGACGTGCTTATCATGGCTCATTCAAGGCCTCGGTCTTCATTTTTTCTTTTTGTTATTCTTTTTTTTTTTTTTTTTAAACAATTAGTAGATGGATGTCCCAGCTGCATGGTTTTCAAATATCTGCTGATGGGTACAGCTGTGCTTCTGTGGGGCAGGTACTGCTGGGTGAAATGGGTGAAACACCCCTTTGTGTTTGCTGCTGCCTGCAAGTTCCTGTTAGGTTTGCACGTTTGTGTGGGCACGCTTTGCACGTCCTTTTTGCACAAGACTAAAGGAGCAGCTGCAGTGGATGTCTGTGGGAGCATCCTGTGTGTACCTGGAGAAGCGGATTTTGTCAGCTGCTGTTGGTGCTCAGCTCTCCGTGAGCAATAACGACTTCTGATATTTGTGGTACTCATGGATATGGAAAACTCAGCGACTGGGAGGCGTTTAACATGTTGCAGGTGCTACGCTGTCATCTAGCTGGGGGGTCTGCAGGTGCCAGGAGGGGTATGTTTCAGCGTTGGCTCCAGGCAGTCCTTGTGCCTGGGCGAAGCTGGTTTGTAGTGTGGGCAATGCCGTGAGTTTTGGTGATGGAGCGGAGGGGGTGGAGCGCTGCAGCTGCTCTATAAATAGACCCGACAGGCTAAGATCTAGGGACTAAAGATTGGGTTGCTATGGAGATTGATCTGAATCAGATTACCTGTGGGTCTGTTTTCGCAGCATGTGCATGTGTGGCGACTGCGTGGTCTTGCATGTACAGCAGGCTGCTTTAGCCAAGCATGTGGCTGGAGCAGGAGGGAGAGAGTAGGCCAGCATGTGACAAGGACAGGGAAATCTGTCACTATAGCAACCGAGAACCTGAATCAGTCCAGCTTCACTCTGGGATGCTGCAAACCGGTTCCTGTCTGTGTGGCATGATACTTCTGTTTGTGAACTAATTCTGGTCATGTTCAGTCTATTTGTCGGCATCCCTGTCCATGCTACCTCCATTTTGCTCTGGAAAACTGATTTGGAGGCTAAAGATGTTTGGCTGTGTCAGTACTGTTTTCAGAAGGCAAGGAGATAATATCATTCTGTAGCAGGAAAGGAAGAAATCTTTAAATTATTGTAATTCTTTGGAAGGGCCTCCAAGGATGTCTTTTTGTATTACCAAAAACTGTTTTCACAGTTCGTCCTCTAATTTTCTTTAATCTCATTTATTCTGTCCTTTTCCTTGGGCTTTATGGATAGATGGAAAGTGGAAACAGTTGGGATGCATCTGCTGTTTTATACATAAGGAACTTTTACTGACTCTTGTGATGCATGTGCTGCAGGGAGGATGCTTTTAGAATCTGCCTGCAGTCGTGTTCTCTAGTGGGTGATTTCTTATGCTTGGAACTATCCATAGGCATTTCACAGAACCACACCTATATTGTAGACTAACCATACCAGATAAGTATGCCATTGTCTGTTTTAGGCATGCTTGCAATGCTTTGAAAATGCCTCCTTTTTTTTTTTTTTTTTTTGTGCCAAAGTGCTAGTGTCTTTTTAGGAGTCACAGCATTGGCATGCACTGCTGCCTTGCCAAGGTGGATGGTAACACACGAAGCAGCTGCACCAGTATAGCAAGTCCATCCAGGTCTGACTTTAGAAATTATTCCATGTTCTGTTAAGCTCTGGAGAAGGAGAGGCGTTCTCAACTCATCTGCGCTGTCATCTGTGTTTCTTGTGTTATTAGAACCGCTGTAGTATCTGGATAATAGGGGTAATGGGCTTCCTAGAATGTTGCGCATTTTTAAGTATAAAACTACTAGCGGTGTTTAATGTTAATGTAGCTGTTAAGCAGAGAAAGTGTGAAATGGGGACTGCTTGTCTGCTTCTTTAAAAGCTTAGTACAAGCAAAAATAGTATATGCTATGCCAGAGATAATGGCTGGAATCACTTGAAACAGACTTGGAAGAAGAAGTAACCAAAATTTCAGTGGTAAAGATTCCGTAAAGATTATGAAAATGTCTAAAGACAGGTAAAGCTACCATGAATAGTTCATATTGTGCTTCAGACTGTGTTGATTCCAGTTCTACAGTGAGCTAAGTGGGGTTCCTGGCCACGCAGGTGAGGTGGGCTGGTCCTGAGGTACTCGCACCTATTTCTCACAGCTTAGCAGATAGCTGTCTCAGCATACTCAAGGTGTGTAATGTGAGAAAAGTAAACATAAATCAACCAAAAAGTGGGCATTGAAACTCCTGGCCCTATTTGTGTTTGTTTCAGCTTTCAGTTTAGTCTGATTGGTATGGAACTTGAGTTCACAGTAAACAATGCACTAACGTCAGGCGTAGTGGCTATGGATCTGAACTGAGTACAGACTGTCTTGGCTGAGAATAAATAGGAATTCAGGATGTTCCAAGGTCATTTTAGAACTGAAAAGTTAGTTCCTTTTGGACATGGCTGGAAATCTGGTCTTTCGCAAGGTGAGATTTCAGTGAACCAGAATTCATGTGGCTTCTGCCCTGTAATTCTTGCTGTCTCCTTCACGACTTCCTCTTTTTTTCTCTTAGAAATTAATGTCCCACTGTATGTTTTTCACTCAGTCAGTTAGGTAAATTGAACTGTATTATATTCTAAAGGTATCCGTGCACTAGTGAACTGTGCAGTGTGATCCTTGTACCAGATAAAATCTGGAGATAATGGAAGGAGAGGCCTCTCTGGTACCATCCTAAACTATGGAAGAGTTGCAAGGAAAGCAGGGCTTAAAATCTGCCTGTTGGAAAATAATTTGCGATCTTCGTATCATTTTTTCAAGCAATGATTTAAATACCTGCTGATTTATTATACAGTTGAGTGTAAGGCTGGCCTATCAAAGCTGGAAGCTTCTGTGTGAGGAAAATGTAAGTGAGCTAAGTTGGGTTAACAGTTTGTTATTTTCAAGTTCTTCTTTGACTAAATGACTTTGTTCCTCTAGCTTTGTGTCTAGAAAGAAAAGACGCTTTTAAAAAGACTGAAGACTCCAAGGGATAGATGAGACAGGGGTGCTGCACAGTTCATGTCTCTCGGGACTAGTGCTGGGTATCGGTCTGACACAGATGGCTCTAAACTGATAAAAATTCTGCTGCAGTTCTTTCACGCTACCATATCCGTTCTGTGGTGTGGTGCTTTTCATGAGCGTGTGTGTGTTTATGTCGACTTTTATTTCTGGGAGGACTTTAAGTTGCAGAATACCATGCAGATAAGAAGTTGTGCTACAACCTAAAACGTGGGTGTTTGGGGAATTTTGAAATATAGAGCAGTGCCAGTAATAGAAGTGTTGTTTCGAACACTTTTTTGTCTTGAGTTACTGGTAGGCTGTGGGTTAGTGCCGGCTCTGGCCTTTGTCTTTGTGTCTAGGCTACTGTGCCAATTTCTACTAGTTGCTGAGTATTGCTGACAGCTGCTCCAGTACGTGGGTAGTGTTAGTTCTTACCAACCTGTTCACCATCCATATGAGTGCTTATTTAAATTATGGTGTTCTGCAATATGTTTGTGCAGTATGTTTCTATGGTGCCCTTCACTTCTTGATTTTTCTCCTTTTCTTGGGTTGAAGTTATAGGAAGTTTCTTCTCAAGCAGTGCTTGAGGACTCAGCCTTCAAAGGGCTGGTTCCAAGGTGTTTGCAAAGAGAGAGGACGTTGCAGAAGACCTTTTCAGAAAAAGCAACCTAGAGTTAAAGTAGCTTGAGAGAGAGAAGAGGCCATCAATGTCCAAACCTGTACCAACTCAGAGTCCAGATAATCTCTCAGTTCATGTCCAAATGCCAACATGAAAGAGGAGAAATGGAAGTATCTGTCAGTTGTTTGATCTCTTTCTGTTCTAATGTACTTAGTGTGTAAAATCTAGGAGCTAGAGGAAGGATGATAGCAAATCTCTGAGAAAGAAACTACTTTACCTCTTTATTGCCTGTAGAGACGCTGTCATCTGTAGTTCTGTGACCATATCATATTCCATCAAATTTTCCGGATTCCCTTAGCTGCTCACTCCTACCTTTTCTTTGTGCCTGCACAAACATTTGTGTGGCCACTTGGTGAACCAAGTCATAGAAATAACCTAGTAAAAACAAAAGTGGCAAGGGAGGAGAAGGGAGGGTGTTCGTTTTAGTCCATATCAATTCCACAATCTGGTTCACCATGTAACTGCACAAGCACTTCTACCAGCACAGAGGAGAGAATGACACTGGCCTGAAAGCAAGCTTTTGACAGATAGGGAGAGAGAGGCAGGACTGTAATGCCTGTTTGTGTTGTTTTATACAGATCATCAACTGTGGTACCTGATTCCAACCAAGAGTAGGAAGGTGAGGTCCAGCAAATATTGATCTAATGCTCTTTAACTGTTGTCATCAGCCATTACTAGATCTCTGAAGAAGCAAGAGATTGATTAGGTAGGAAGGCAAAAAACCTAAACTTGGTTCTAATTCTTCTGCCTCTTGCTCCAATCCAACAAAACTTCATCTTCCAAAAGAAAGCCTTTTTCCTCCTATGTCTCACTGTAACTATGGCCCTGTTAAGAATAAGTAAGTGATTAAAGGAGACTCTGGAAGCCCCTGCAGAATGTCTGCATCAGTGTGGTCTCCCTGTGTTGCAGTAGAAATCAGAAATCTCAGAAAGTGCTCAGATCTTTTTTTAAAAAACTGACAAAAACTTTGATTTATGGTGTCACTAGGGTGCAGTTTCAGCCATTCTAGGGACGTTGGAAGCCCTGCATATGTTCCTTGTACTGGTCTGCTCCGATACTCTCTTGAAAATGTTATGGTTTTGATGGAGGTTTTCATATTGCATACCTCGCTAGTTCCTTTGCAGAACAGTGCAGAACAGTGGGAAAGATGTGTAATGAATTGCAGTCATAAGAGATATTCTCCAGGCTACAGAATAGGAGAAAAACCATAGGGCATGGACAGGTTACTGAAAGGTAAGCTAAGGTTGTGGTCTTGTAGCCTCTCAGTTACTCTGTAGTCACTGCACATGTTTCTACTCCATTGTAAATGCGGTTTACTTTCTCCACCTTCACTGAGGGGTAGGATAGTCTCTGTTATAGAAGAACAACATATGTTTGGTTATCACTGAGTAGCGGAAGTTCCTCGAAGTCATACTTCTTTGTTACCTCCTGGTAACTGATTTCTCTGCCCGTATCTGTAACTGAACAGTGAGTTCCTCAGAGTTCTGGGTACAGCTATTTGGAAAGAAAACAGATAAAGTAGTTCTTCAAACTGAAGGCAAAAAGATCCTCTTGATCATCCCAACTTCATCTTGTTCCTCTCAAGTTTATCTGTGCTAAGATATTTGCAGAATACATTGGATCAAGAGCTGTTGCAGGACAGATTCTACAATGTTTTCAATAATATCATTAAAATGAAGAAACAGGAGCTTTGCTTCCTGTGTCTGTATTTTCTCTGTTGTTCAGAGAAGATAATTTATAAAAGTATTGCTGCTCAGAGAAGGTAATTCATAGTGCTGTCACTTAGGAACCTGCAGCAACTGTAATTGAGGATCTACTAAAACCATACCACAAGGTCTTAAAAAATGTGGGGTTTTATGTGTGTGAGGGTTAAAGTTTCTTTCAGTTTATTATTCCATAATCAATACTTACTGACTAGTATGATTTTCCTTTGTTGATAAATCGTATACATACTTTCTTTGCGTGTTTGTGTTCATACTGGTATTTAGAGGGCTAATGAATAAAACTCCCCAACTCTACCTGGAATGTGAAGGCCTGGGAAAAAAGCAAATCTGCTTTTTTCTTTGAACATGATTGCGAGTTGCTGACAGTTACAGTGCCTTTAACTAACTTTTGGTTGTGAAGTAATGAGAAACATCAAGAAAATTACCTAATTATGCTGACATTTACAGGTTGTTAGTAAATCTGTTATACTTTTATGCAAATAAAACTTTATGCTGCAGAACTGAAAGATTTTAGTGTAGTAATAATAATTCTCTGAATTCTGTGATAGCCTTAGGATGTAAACATGAACTGAAATAGAAACTGTCTCTGAATATGCCCCAAAAGGCAATCAGTTCATTTTTTTAATATAAAATAACTTTATTAATGCTTTCATTGGGATGCTTGTAAACTTGTAGTACAGTTTGAGCATCTCTGATTTTAGACTTTCCAAGAATCTTCTGTTTCAGAAAATTTCTGTTTTCAGCTTGTTTTCAAATGTAAGTAGGGAACATTGTAATATGGAACTTGATTACTTTTTAAGATTTTTTCCCCCCCCCCCCCCTCTCTTTCATGAATTCAATGAAGTACGAATGGTGGGATTGGAAAGAACAATTTTACAGTGTCTACTGAATTCTGGTTGTCTATTAAGCATAGTGATTGACAAACAGTAATGCTATAGTAAAATACCAGTTGCTCTAAGAGGATTTTTCTATTCTAAAACGGACGGAGAAAGTAGCTGTAGGAGGCGTGGCTATCAAGAGTAAATGGTGAAGATACACAAAATAAATGGAATTGAATAAAGTAAGTCAAAGAAACAGTATGATTTACAAGAAGCACTTTTGCTATTGCAAACCGCAATTCTGTAGAACTGCGGTTCTGTACCTTCACAGAAAAAGCGTTAGAGATCACAGTCGTTGGGGACTGTGGAGATCATTCTTGCTTTAAGCCACTTCTAGGTTCAGAAGGGTGAGGTGCGTTATACCAAATTGGACTTCTCTTGACGTTACTCCTTCTTTACTTATTTTGTTTATCAGACAGCTAAAGTTCAGGTTGTGGTTTTTTTCTTCAGTCGTGTTTATCTGTACAGAATTGCCAATTAAAGCTCCTTTCCCAAGCACTGTAGGAGTCCCAGGGATTTGCCTAAGCAGTACTTTTGCCTTGAACCATTTCATGACTAGCTCTTTGCCAGTGATATGCTTCTTTGTTTGTCTGTGGTCTTTCTTGAGATCCTCTTGTACTTTTTTGTGTGTTTTTCAGCTCTCTCTGCTTTTGTGGGCATGTGGTTGTGGTTTTATACTCATGAAGAGAGAGATCTGTGGACGGCCATGACTGCACAGAACACTGAGACTTTTGGGGAATGTAACTGAGGTCATGAAGCTGCTTATATGTATTTGGTATTCCTGATTGTGCCTTTGACACTCTTGCTTTTCTTGATCGTAGGTTGGACTTGCCAGACAGTTCCAAGCAGATTCTGTTCCCCAAGGCAGTCGATCACAGCTGACTGGATAACCGGCTACTGGATCGATGAACAGCAGTTCACTGAGATGACATAGGGAGGGGTGTCAAGGACAATGGTGCAGAAAAAGAAAATCTGCCCACGGTTACTCGACTATCTTGTGATCATTGGAGCCAGGTAATGTAAAAGGGTCTCAGCACTGCTTTTGCTTGGGCAGTAGAGTTGGGATAAATAGCATAGCACCCATTGATGAAGCCTTGCTTGGTGCTGAGGAAGTGATGTCTGGAATGCATGCAGAATGCTACCATAACGGGAGCATCTACTTGGGCCAGGGCACTTTTTGAAAGATAGTAGTGCAGCCAAAGTTTTTTAACTTGCGGTCTTTAGACTCCGTTTCATGGGTCTGCAAAGGGTGACTAACAAAAGCCAATTTATATATGGTAGCCTATGGGTCTGAACTTCTTTGCTTCTACTGGCATCAGGGTAGAGGGATTCACAAACTGAAAATACTGAAAGCCACATGCAAGTAAAATACTAGTTTGGGGTTACTTTTCTAGATTTTGAAGTATAGTCTGTAAACTCAATTAAAAAAAATAATCTGGAACTTGCCTTACTTGGCTGTTTCTCCCTCTAATACTCATTTATCCTTATAGGAATGATGTGAATGCTTTCTTTTTTTAAAGTCTTATTAACTATCAATAGATAAAATGTTATGCTTATTTGCTTAAAGCGTATATGAAATGTGGGATTGATATGTGTGCTGTTTGTCAAATACACAGGTGCTCAGTAAATGTTATTTTTGTTTATTCAAAGTTTACACAGTAACTTTCAGCCAGCCTATTTAATGGGTGTATTCCAAACTCTATTTTACTTTCATTTCTAAATATCAGTGGTTTATGTGCATCAGCCTGTTGTGTTACCTCCCGCTTTCTTTTCAGAATACTTTAAGTGCAATATTTAAATAGGCTAAGTGGAGGAAATTACATAATCCTAAGTAATAATTATTTTTATTATTTTATGGGCAGAATAATTTAATAGTTTAATTACTTCTTATTGTCTGTAGAAAAATAAGCAAGTTTTCCATATGTGTGTCACCAACTAGGAAAAGAAGGAGGAAGAAATGTTAACTGCCTCCTCCAGTGATGCTTACAGTGTCTGATGTTCTTACTTAGAAATTTGCTAGCATCACTTCTGGACTCCTACAGTTCTCTTGCTTTTTGCTGGGCAGTGGTAGCTAGATTGCTGATGCTCAGAGGTCTGTTGTCTCATTAGGCACTTCAACAAATGCCTATGATAAGAGGTGGAGCTGACTGAAGTAGCTTTTACTGCAAAGTCCTTAGCTCCGTGTGGCCTTTACCATTACATCTTGTTATCCACTGTGCACAAATAGCAATGCCTTTTGGAAGTATTCCCTTTTATTAGAGAGGCAATTTTTCTAAATGTCTGAGAAGACTCTGTCTTTGTAGCTAATATTACTGCAAAGGCATGAACTGGTGATATATTCACTGGTACTTTGTTGATGACATTTTTTTTAACCATTTACCGCCAGATAGACTCTCTAAACAGTACCAGCATCATTTGACATTTCTTCTTCAGCAGATGATGCATTAGTTGTGTCCACTAATATATAAAAGCTTTTTAGAGTTTCTTTTTTCTCTTCATACAGTATTTCAGTACTTAACTGTACAGGCAGTATAAATTTTGTTACCAATTTATGCTTTATTACTAAAGCATTTTTACTTTTTCTTTAATAAAGTATTAGTTTGGGAGAACTAGTAGCAGAGCTATTTACACAAGTGATTTTCTTGTGTAAATTACAAACATTCTGTTACTACTTGTTTGGGTTTTGTCACCTCTCATATAAGAGAAAAACAAGTGTCATTTGTATTTTGAAACGGGCAAATCTAAAGTATCAAGGTGAGAAAATGTCTTGTATGAGATCCCTAAATGCTAATTACTTTAGAAAATGGTGAGAGATCAGACTTTATACCAAAGGGGTCAAACCAAAGAGAGGTTGTTCTGCGGACATATTTTTCTTCACTATGTGGATTACATACTGTTTCTCTGGCAGTTATTCAGTAACTTTCGTGGAAAAGTAGTGGTAGGAAAAGAGTTAATACCTTGAAAGAGTCTGTTCTTCTGGTGGAAAATTAGGAATAAACAGTATTGCCTTTCTGTCTTTGTGTTCCATTAGTGATTTGTGGTACAAAGGTTGGTGAGCCACAGTGTTAAATAGGTCTGCGTATTACTACCCAGCTTTTATAGTAACTTACACTTAAAATCCAATTTGAAAACCAAACACAGAAATATATATATACACAACCATATATATATATGGTTGCTAGAACTTTTTAATGAAAATTTTACAGGATTAGGTCTATATCATTCCACCATTTGTCTGAATTCTTTCCTAGTAAATTCTTGTTTTTCCCAGTTAGGAATTGACACTGGATTTTCTCATTTAATTTTGCATCTTGTTCATAAATGGCTGAAATCCAGGGGTTTTTCATCTGGCTGTATTTTTGGAGAGGGACAACGTATTTCCTACCCAAGTGTTGCCCAGAGACCTGTGCGGTTAAATTCATTTTGGAAATCAAAGTCAGGGAAACATGACAATGTGATGTTCTCCTGGCAACAACATACTACTGAGAGTCCTTTTCTCAGTCAAATTTGAACAGATTCCTTGTTGGGCCTTGATAATGATGGTATAGACTTTTTTATTTAACCTTTCTGCAGTTGTGGCCTTGTGCTAGTGATTGAGCATTGTGGGTAATGACTGAGAAGCTGCGCTTTCTCTGGATAGTAGGGGAGAGAAGAAACAAAGATGAAGCTGAGCCCACAGACTCCTCACATGTTAGTAGGAAGATACCAAAGATTTTTATTGGCATTAGTCAACTATGTATGTGTTTTTGTTTGCTTTTTTTGTAGGCAGCCAAGTAGTGATAGCGTTGCTCAGACTCCTGAACTGCTGCGACGTTACCCTCTAGAAGACCATGTGGACTTTCCTCTACCACCTGATGTTGTATTCTTCTGCCAGCCAGAAGGATGCCTGAGCGTGCGGCAAAAACGCATGAGCTTCCGTGATGACACTTCCTTTGTCTTCACTCTCACAGACAAGGATACAGGTGTCATTCGCTATGGAATCTGTGTCAACTTCTACCGCTCCTTCCAGAAGCGAGTCCCCAAGGAGAAGGGAGAAGGCACAGGGGGGCATCGAGCTCGGGAGGGACAGAAAATCCCCAAATCTGGGGATGCATCTGCACCCCAAGAAGAAGTGGGCACTGAGAGTTCGGAGAGCGGTTCTTCACTGCAGGCTCCCAGTACAGAGTCTACCCCAGATGTGAATCGATCACCGCGCAGTAAGCGTCTGGCCAAAGGCAGCCATCGCTCTCGGAACAGCACTCTGACTTCTCTGTGCATCCTTAGTCATTATCCCTTCTTTTCCACCTTTCGTGAGTGTCTGTACACCCTCAAGAGACTTGTGGACTGCTGTAGTGAGAGATTGTTGGGCAAGAAGCTGGGGATTCCTCGTGGGGTGCAGAGGTATGTTGAGGGGGAAGAAAGAATTTTTTCCTCCCGCTGTTTGTGTCCAGGGCTGCAATTGTCTGCATGGCAAATTGTGGCTACAGGTGTGGTTGCAGAAGCAGCCAAACACCAATGGTTGATCTTTTTGCTGTTTTAACCCAGGATCACAGTAGGAAAATGAAATTTTTGTGATGATTTCTTTAAAACTTCTCTGTCTGATTCTGTAACCTGATATGATTTTCATTTTTGATACATCTAAGGAGGCACTATCCTGCTAGCAACTGACTGAGCATGATCTTTTCTGAAGCTAAGCACTGATGCTGTTATTGTTGCTTTGGCATATAAGCTCTGTGGCAGTGTACGTCAGGACTGATTCTCCGGCAAATTAGAAACAGCCAAGAAATATCAGAGAGAATTTCCACTTGGGGCAAGAGGGAAATGATGAAAGTGTGCTTAACGAGCTTATGAAACAATCTGAACTTCAGCGTGGGAGAGAAGAGACTAGAGAAGCAGGAACGGCTGAAAGAGATCAAAGTACAATATTTGAAGGGGAGAGGGAGGAGAGGTAGAAAACAAAGGAGTTGTCTAGGAAGCATATGGGAATGGGGGCTGGTAACAGCAAATTAACAGGAACTTGGTGTATTTTTAATGTAATGTAGTAATTTTACATATCTGCTATTATAATGTTGGGTATGTAACAAAAGCTGTTGCACTGTGGGGTACAGAAGGAGCAATGTCTTTATGTATATCAGTCATGGATGTATATCTGTGCTATTGTGCCTGACACCTACATTCCAGGACAATATTTTCTTTTCCAATACACTAACTGAGAAGAGAAAATATAAAATTAATCTCTGGGGAAGGAGGGGATTATCTCAATAGTAAGAGGGATGGGGCTGTGAGATAGCTCATAATGTGAGTTAAGTAGCTTGGTATAATCCAAATTAAACTTGTCAAAAGCAAAAAATGACAGGACATCTATCATTTCCATCTTTATAAGCTCTTTACATTTTGCATGAAAGGGGAAATCTGTCCCATTCACAGAGCAGTAGCCTACTGCGTGGGTTACTGCCCTGGAATAGTTCTAGGAGAGTTTCCTGGGGTTATGACCGACTCCTGCATTAGCAGATTTATCACCTGAATCCACTGACTGTTGAGGAAATATTATTCTGTCAGAACCGAACGTCCTCCCCTTATTTTGTCACTTGGTTTAGTCTGATAATTACTGAGGCAGAAAAAACTAAATTTCATTATTTTCCTCAACTCTGAGCTCATCTGATTTTTGAAAGGGGTGCTGAAGTATTCCAGTGTTTGAACGGTGTGTGGTATTTGAAAAATTTGCTCTTGCTGGACATAATTCTTAAAGAGAAGAACTGAGTGACAGAAGAGGAGGGCAAGAGAAGGAATGCTGGGCATGCATCTCTGGGAAAAGCAAAGCAGCAGGTTTGAATTACCATGTAGTTTGCAAGCTGTGACCTGGAAAAGTAGAATAGTTTTGAAATGGTGGCAGAATAAAGGTGAAACTGAATCCTTACGGCTTGCAAAAGGTTGAGCGTGCTTGTTAACAGCCTAAAGTCCTGTGCATTACAAGCAGCTGAAGGAAGAGTGGAGGATGAGAAGCATCCCAGTTCCTGAGAGGTGTATCACTTAGCATAATCTCAAATTGCCCTTCTTTTGATCCCTCCAAATTTCTCTGATTTTTCTTCCTTTCTGAAGCTTCCAGTGTCATCTTTTTTTGTTTTTCCTTTTCTTTAATTTTTTCTTCTAAGTTGTGAACTGTAAGGTGGAACCTCTAATTTGAACCCATACCATTCTAAGGGATCTGTTACAGTAACTAAAGATATTTATCAGGCTGAAGTTTTTTGCAGAATGGCTACAGCAGATTTGCAGCCTTCACTGTGCTACAACACTAAGGGCTGAAGTGGACAAGCCCCTTTGCTTCCCTTGTCAGACCCAGTTTCAAGTTTTGACGCTCTGTAGGCCCTGAGCAATGCTGTACATGCGTTTTGGCCAGCCCGTCTGCGAGCTACAAGTTTGCAGATTGCTAGCTTAGGGCGTGGAAAAATTGCTGCTTATTTTGCTAAGGTACCTAAATGCTTTCTAGACAGCTTTCAGAAATTTATATTCTCAGCTGAAATGCATCCACTTCTACCATGGGTTATTCAGCTCTTAAGAATGATACAGTGGAATTTCGGATAGGATGAAAAAGCGTATTTCATTGTGCTAAAACACCTGGGAGATCTTGGGGTGGCATATTTTTATTATCTCAGGTTTAGTTCCTATTCTTGCTGGAAGCAGAATCCTACAGCCAATCAGTCTGCCACAATTCTGGATGAGATATGGGAGTATGCTATGTGTGTGCTGAATTTCAAGCACCAGGGCAATGAGAGATCTTCAGAGATCTGGACCTAATTGAGCCCTTTAAATGAATGAATGAACTCTCAGGTGGAAGTGACATACTCGTTTTGATTCCTGCCACTGACATACTTGCGTTGATTCCTGCCACAGAAGGACTTATACTTCCTCACAGTGGTTGTTTCAGTAAGCTTAAATCCCTCCCTTCCGTTCCTCTGTGTGACCAAATGTTTGTTGGCTGCATGTTTTAATTCTCGGTGGATCTACCCTTTCCCTGGAAAAGCCTTGCGGAATGGCTGTCAAGTGAAGCTCTTGGAGTATTAACCTTGTTGTTCTCCCTGTACAGGGATACAATGTGGCGGATTTTCACAGGCTCCCTCCTGGTGGAAGAAAAGTCTAGTGCGTTGCTACACGACCTGCGGGAGATTGAGGCCTGGATATACCGGCTGCTCCGGTCACCGATGCCTGTTGCTGGTCAGAAGCGAGTGGATGTGGAAGTCTTGCCACATGAGTTGCAGCCAGCTTTGACCTTTGCTCTTCCTGATCCATCCCGCTTCACCTTGGTGGATTTTCCATTACATCTGCCTTTGGAGTTGTTGGGAGTGGATGCCTGCTTGCAGGTGCTGACTTGCATCCTTCTGGAGCACAAGGTAAGAAGGGAAGAGTTGGTCTTTGACAGGTACATAGGAAGCTCTGCCCTCTTCAAAACCAGGGCAGGCTGGATGTGTCCAACAGCTGTCTCCTGCACTGCCTGGAACCAATCTGTCTGCGGGGAGAAGGAATAGCTCCTTCTGAGTTCCCTGTTTTGAAAAGTTTTGCTCTTGCTCAAAAAAGCACCTGAAGCTTGTTTTCAGACAGATTAATGGAGGGCCATCCCGTTCACAGCCATCAAATCAGAGGCCTGCAGGCAGTGATCTTTGTATACCTCTGGGGGGAGTATTAGAAGGGAATGGTTGCTGCAGTGCTAATGTGAGTTTCTTTGTTTGCAGGTTGTATTGCAGTCCCGAGATTATAATGCGCTCTCAATGTCTGTGATGGCCTTTGTGGCTATGATCTACCCATTAGAGTACATGTTCCCAGTGATCCCTCTGCTTCCCACCTGCATGGCCTCTGCAGAACAGGTACATATTTTTCCTTTATTGTTTTTTTGCAAAGGATTTTTCTGTGATGTCTGAAACTTATATAGGAGTAGTTCTTGTTTCCTTCCCCACTGTTTTCTCAGGGATTGTAGCAAAGTCTGCCTTGCAAAAAGCATTCTTTGAGCACCACTATTTAAATAATAGGTAACACCAGTTATTTAGGATATCTTCAAAGCATGCTTAGTGAATAATACAATAGTACAATAATACAGTAGTTCACAAGCAGTGGACTGAAAGGCCATAGATCCACAGTATTATGACGAGTATTTACCCCCACCTTCCCCCAGCTGAGTATTAAGATTTGTTGGGGAGGGTCCAGAGTAATATTTAAGAATGCTTGAGCGCTCTTGATTCAGAGTTTAGAAACTATTGACTGCAATTTATTCTCCTCAGAAATATGAAGTGTTGAGTTACTTCAGCTGGGAGCCTGGGTTTTACCAATAGTCCACTCTCCGCAGGAGCTCAGTATTTTGCTTGGAAAGATAGAATTTAGGCCATCTTACTACTTCAGTGCTATCCTGCAGCTGATGCTGCAGGTTTGTTCTTGTACTGCCCCTTGGATGTGACCAACTGTTCTAGATTTAAAGAATAAATTAGCCTCCCAAGCCACTGGTCTCAAGCTGCTACATGCCATACTGATTTAAACCTTTTCTCTCTGCTGATTCCCTTATCAGAAACAACCTGAATTTCCCCATAGCTTTTCCATGTGCATTTGAAAAAATGTGTCTATTTCTTCTGCTTCCTAGAGATGTTATTGTTTTGAAACCAAATTACTATTACAAGGGTAAGAGTAAAGCCATATTTACATTGACACGGACTCAGTTTGAGCCGACGGTGTATTAATCCGTGACTTGCTGCTTCTCTAGTTAGATTCTTACTCTGAACATCTTTTTGTCTTGGTCCATGATAGGTGTGGTAAGCTGTTAGATTAGCTAAGTTTTTTCCAAAGAGCCATGCAGCCATAGAAATTACAGCCCTGGGGCGGGGGCACGGGAGGCAGAAATTTATTTTCTTCTAGATGAAAACTGAAGCTCTCTGAGCAGGAGCTTTTATTCTTCTTTTTTTTTAATGTTTCTATTGTATGGAATTAATTACTTATCAATGCCTTGTGTGTTGTCTCCTCTGCTATAAACATACTGTAGTTAATAAATAAATATTTGGGAAGAACATGGTGATATCAAATTGCAGATCTTGTCCTTATTAAAGTCTCTCTTTCTCTCAGTTGCTTCTAGCCCCTACACCTTATATCATTGGTGTTCCAGCAAGTTTCTTCCTTTACAAACTGGACTTTAAAATGCCTGATGATGTATGGCTTATTGACCTGGATACCAATAGGGTAAGTGGTGCCCATAACGACTTGTGGCTTTGTTTCCAGGGAACGGTGCACTCTCATCAATGTACCCACTGAGAATTTAAGAACGCCTGGCCTCAGTCTGCCTTTGCCACTCCTGTTTAAACTTTAGGATTCCGTTCCTTGTGGTGTCTCAAGGTCCCCATTTCTTTTGCTCATGAGGCCTTCTTTTTCAGTTAATCCATCTGGCTATATCATTAGAAGATAAATCCTCAAACAAATGATAAAGCTGTCGTCTTGAGTAATTGTGACCCTGTCTCTTATGGCCCCACCTAAGAAACCCAATCTGATAAGAGCCTTCCAGCTGCATTGGTTGTCATGATTCAAATGGAACTATGTATCCTGCTTTCTACTGGGGCATGAGCAAGGCTATTTCAAGGGAAATGTCTATAACATCTACTTGATGGAAATTCCGAAGAATGAGTAGGAGTGCATTCAAACTTCTCTTCTTTTGTGGTAAATGATAAAGTGACTCCTCTATTGTTTGTGATATTGTAAACAAAAACAACCATAAAGAAGTAAGAATCAAAGTATTGATGCAGGTGTCTGTGTGTTGTAGGGTTTTTTTATTAATTATTTTACTTTTTGGCTTTTATTCCTTGGTCTCTGGAGTGGTGGAGATTCAGGAGATTCTGTTTTGGAAATTACTATAGCTCAGGAATTTTTTGTCTGTTGCTGTGCTTAATTCCAGGTGATTGTTCCCACAAATGCAGAATCTTTACCAGCACTGCCAGAACCAGAAGCTTCAGAGCTGAAAAAGCATCTGAAACAGGTAATAAGCACTGTGGGGAAAGGACTCAGATTCAGTAGAACTTAGCAGATGTAGTCTTGCACAGCTCTTCTGCTATACTGGACAAGAATACAAGTCAGCAAATGTAAAGCAAAACGTGTCAAAAGCAAGTGTGTATCCTGGCACATCAGATGGATGTGAAAACATATCAGACTACTAGAATACTCTTGTTCAAGAAAGTGCCCCTTGATCAGTCATGGAGAGGTCTACTTCTTGGACTGTGGAGGTGGGCTAATCAATAGGGTGGCTGATAAAACAACGTTATAGGGGTGTCTTCTTTGGAGCTCCCTGAGCTGTATGACTATCTAACATTGTCTTCTCCTGACTAAGCTAAATCTGAGACTTTCATCTTGTTTCTGATCTCTCTGTAGTTTCTCCAGAGGACTTCATTGTAATTGTTGTTAACTGTGTCATCTTTTGCTGTCTCTGCTGCTTCCACCTTTGTCATTTGCAGGGGAAGCACAGGACTAGGAATTTTCTGTCAACCTGTTTAAGATGTCTCTTTTGTATAGTTGGCCAGTTAGAACATCCCCCATGTTAGAATACAACAGCATTTAGAGCTTGAAAAGCAGTATCAATTGATACAGGTGTTAAGTGGTAGGTATCCAGTTGCTGCTTTTCCATCTTAATGGAGATAGTTAATTTGGAAAAGTGAGTGGTCACTGAGGCTTATAACTGCAGTTAATTTCTTAGTTATGTGAGGGATAATTTGAAATGCTCCTGGATGCAACAGATGATTTTGCTTTCTTACTGTTGTTTGGGGCTAACTTGGTGCAGAAAGTTCCAGATTCCTCCTTTACATTTGCCATGTGGGCTTTAAACTCTGACTTGATCCATCAAGCTATGATCATCTTTGTTTCCCCTCCATTCACAGATCTGTGTGTGAGGTCTCAGTCTGTCCTCTCAGGTCCTGCTAAGCCATTAATCAGCTTGGGTCATCCTGGCTGATCGTGTCAAGCAGGTTTTATCTCTTTATTTCTGTTTTCCTTATGCACGCTGCATGCAGTATCTAAAGGTAAAGTGTGTTACTAATGTGATGAGTTCTGCTCTTTGTCTCTCCTTGTAGACCAGGAGAGCAAAGTGTGTAACCTCTATGATACCCCAGTACCTGCTGTCAGCACAGATGGAAGCAATGCGTTGCTTAGAGTTTTGTTAGATCTGCCTTCCCCTCACTTCTGCCTCACCCCCTTGCAATTTCAGGCACTATTCAGCAAAACTCTCTCACTGGGACAAAGTTGGATATCAGAAGAACAAATTGCAGTTTCCTTGAAGACGTACTTAAAATTCTCAGGACGTTCACCCAAATTACATCCCTGTGTATTCCTATAGGCATTATCATTAAGAGTTGACAATTGGCAAAGGAGAAGGAGTGCTACTGGTTGCTGTACAAAGTAGAGAAGACTAAATTGTGGCCCACATCTCTAAGGTTAACACTTTTGTGTGCCTTTGGGTCTTCGTGTCAATGAGTAAAATTCAGGATATCTGCTTTTAAACTGCAGTAGAAAAGTTCTTAGCTGCATCAGTAAGGACAGCAGCCTTTCCACTTTCCAAAGTGGTCAGATGTGAATGTTTGGGGGTGGGGCAGTTAGACCTCTCCCCCAGGATGTGCCTATTTTGTGGTCCCTTTTATTTCCTCTCATTTGTGATATTTGGTAGTAATAGATATTTTTTTTCCTTCCATCTGTTTCTCTGTGGTCATGTATTCGTCTTGGCTCTGATGGGCTGCTGGTGTTATCATATGATCTTCCATCTTGCCTCCAGTGTCTGGTTAGCATGACTGCAATCACTCAGAAACAGCTGCTCACTCCTGACAACAAGGTTCTTTATTTTATTCTTTTCCCCTCAATTTTCCATTTTACCCTTTTCCTTTGGAGTTTTGGTTTTTGTTTTGTTTTATATATTTGTTTATTTTTGAAATAAAAAGATGAAGACTCAGTGGGCAAATGGGAGAAATGAGGAAGATTTAGGATAGGTCTGGGTGTCCAGGACTGATTTACCCCTTGTGCTGCTCCAGTGCATATCCTTGAAGATGTTGTGAAGGTTGAAGAGTATGGTAGCTTTATGGAGAGATGAAGACCTTATTCAGATGGGAAGTGGAGGTTTGCAGGGATACAGGCAGATGCTTGTGTAAAGGTGTCTCCACGTTGTCCTGGGATATCAAACTCACTGGTTGAATGGCCAAGTTGCAAGGCAAGTTTCAAGGCTGCTAGTTCCCAAGATGTATTCAAATTACACATGGGAGTAACTCTACAATAAGTTGTACACAGTGCCGTACTACTAGTGGTCCAATTTGGACTATCTGTTTTCATGTCATGAATGATCTAGCAAAGTGGACTTCTGTGCTACCCCTTGGCTGGCTCCAGGACTGTTTCAACATTGAGGAGATCGTTTTGACAATCCACATAAAGGTGTGCCTGGAGATATTTGTTGACTCAGCGTAGGAGATGGTTTAAGACAAATTAATGGAGCATGCACAATTGTTTCAATTGCCTAGAGGGCAGGGTAGCTCTGATCTCTCTCTTGTTCTTTGATTAACTTTTCTTGCTGAATGTGTGCATAATGTTGTCCTTTGTTAGGCACTGGCCAGCATGAGTTTGAATACTCAGCCCATTCTTAATCTCGAGAAGTTCCACGAGGGGCAGGAGGTGCCACTGCTGCTGGGAAGACAGCAGAATGATTTGCAGTCTACTCCCTCCACAGAATTCAACCCTCTGATCTATGGAAATGATGTGGACTCTGTGGATGTGGCTACCAGGTGAGGCTGAACAGGAAGGTAGTGTTGAGTCTTCATAAAGTTTGCACTTGAAGGCAGCACAGACACTTTTGTGGGTCCTGTGGTGGAAGCAGCATCTTCCAGGTTCTGCTGCAGGTTCTACTTTACATCATGGGGAAAAAAAGAGCAGAAATTACAGTGTTTATCTCAGATCTATTAACTGCATGAACATAACTATGTATCTTGAGGGGTTGTTTTGTTTCTTGCATTTTCCTGTAGATCATCCACTTTACCTGGACTTGTCAGTCTGATATTGTATCCTCAGCTTGAATCACAAGCCTTGAACTACAAAAAAAGCTGGACACTTAGTCGTCACCTCAGCTAGTGGATATGACCCTCATTGGGTTGGTCTTGGTGTTGAGGTGGTGTATTAAAACAAAGTGATTCCTAGGTGTGTTTTGGTTTTTATTTTTTTTCTTAAAGACAACTGTTTTCTAAGAAGACAGTTTTTTGTACTGGGTTACCATTCTTCAAAGGTTTGAAACATTGCCTACTGTATACCTTTTAAAGGCGCTCTGTCTTCTTTTCTGTTGTATTCTGTGTTTTTATCTGATATATTGTCCTCTGTTTCTTTTTAGGGTTGCTATGGTGAGATTCTTCAACTCACCAAATGTTTTGCAAGGTTTCCAGATGCACACTCGCACTCTTCGTCTCTTCCCACGACCAGTGGTGGCTTTCCAGGCAAATTCTTTTCTTGCCTCTAGGCCGAAGCAAACACCTTTTGCAGATAAGCTTTCCAGGACACAGGCAGTAGAATACTTTGGAGAATGGTCACTCAACCCTACTAACTATGCTTTCCAAAGAATTCATAACAGTAAGTTTTGGTCTTGCCTTTCCTGCACTTGGATGTAATGCAGGAACTTAAAAAGCAGAGAGATTCTAGGGAAGGATCTAGTTTTACACCATATTATTCCTGCTGGGGAGGGAAATCCAGTTGAAGGAACATTTTTCTATTTTTTATGTATGTCCTCTTGTGTTTCTACCAAGTTAGTCCTGCTATTAGCCCCTCGGTCTTCCCATTAATTTTACCTGTTGTCTTGTTTGGTTATGGAGAAGAAGTCTTGTAGGCTTCTTAGAGTAGAGACTGTCCCTTCCTTTGCGCAAGACTTCGTAGCGGATAGCCTCACTGTGAATGAAGCCTTTGACACCAATAAATGAGTTCCATTAACTCTCTCCTTGTTTTGTTGTGCAGACATGTTTGATCCAGCACTGATTGGTGACAAACCGAAGTGGTATGCTCACCAGCTGCAGCCCATCCACTATCGTGTCTATGACAGTAATTCACAGCTGGCTGAAGCACTGAATGTCCCAGTAGAGAAAGAAACAGACTCTGATCCCACTGATGACAGGTTAGTGGGGAGCATAACCCTAGTCGCACGATAGTTACTTCAGATTGCTGGGCCTCTCCTACTTCTTGTTTGCAGCCTTTTCCTCTAGCCTGCCAGTTGCTGTTTTCATTTCTTCTGTCTGGGCAGAATATTGACACTGAAGTAAATTGTCTCACTGCTCTGTCATTACAGCAACCTCTTAACCCTTTCCTAGTGTCTTCTTGAGCCTTCACTTAGTGTGATTCTCCATTTGTATTTTCCTGTTTTCTTTTGCAAGCCGTATGCCACTTGACATTTGATATTTCCTCCCACCCTAATGCTTTTTTCTTCCATGCTGTTCTTTCTCTGGTTATATCTATTGCAGTTCTACAAGTACTCCCACCCATTCTACCACTCCTTCAAATCTCTACTCAGTGCACATAGTTATGTGAAGCTTGTTAGTACTACCCACTACCTAAGACCTTCTCCTGTGCTCAGTAAAATGAGAATAAACTTTTTTGTTGTAGTATTTTTGGCCATATTTCCCGGAGTTTTGCATCTAGCTTTATTATTCTTCATTCTCTGCTAGCCTGTGAGATCTTTCAGGCTGGGACTTGCACATCTTTCACATTCTACACAGCACCAGTAGTCCTGAGAGTGGGATTTATCACTAGTATAAAAAGGGGATGCTTTTACTGGTGATTTCCAGTTCCCTTGAAGTCATCCTACACACACACAGAGATAAAATTAATACACTACTCCCTGCTCACTTATGCTTGACCTCATTAACTTTGCTGAGAGCCTTTAAATGTCTTCCTCTTGATGTACCGCAACGTTATTTCATTTGCTCTGACCTTTCATGAAGCTGGCTTCTTGACTCTTGTTTGTAGAGACTGTAATATCATGAGATTTTTAAGACGCCCATGAAAACAGTGCTGATTCACATCTTTGAAACATCAGGCCCTGCTATTGCTGTTATGCTGCCACTCATCTCTCTCTCTCACCTGTTGTGGCAGTGGCAGTGACAGTGTCGACTATGACGACTCAAGTTCCTCCTACTCCTCCCTTGGTGACTTTGTCAGTGAGATGATGAAATGTGACATTAATGGCGATACCCCAAGTGAGTAACTTTGAGCTGTACTTTTGCAAGGTCCACGTAGGTTCCTCTTCCCCATTCATCTGCGCTGTGGGAAAAATGCCTCCCCTAAGTCCCTGAATTGGAGAAAAGTATTGTTCCATTGTAGTCGTGCTCTGAGGTAAACGTATCTTCTATAATCCTTCTTCAATATTCAGGGGTAGGCTGAAAAAAGACATTTTTCCTGCTTATAAACAATGCCCTCCAAAGGACATTGGGAGGAGGAAGAACAGAAATAAGTGCTGCTGAACAAAACTGGCTTGCTAGATCTGGAAACAACCTGGTGCTGCCAGTAGATACTGTGCAATATGGGCAGCAGAGTACGAGCTTTCTCCTGCCCCCACATAATGGTTCTCAGTGCTGGCTTTAATGAGTCAGTCTGTCCTAGTGGGGGCAGGAAAATGTTCTCTGTGGCTTATATGGAGGCTGCAGCAATAGCCTTTCTTGTGAGAGGGGGAAACTCTCACTTTCTTCAGTGAACTAAATCTGGAAATGCCAGCACATATCCTATGTCCCCAGGACAAGAGGTAATAATTACAAGTTGCAACAAAAGAAATTCTGCTTGGACGTAAGGAAAAGATCTTAATGGTTAGTGTAGTTAAACGGGTTCCCAGGATCACAGTAGAATGTCAAGCCTTGGAGACTTTCAGAACTCAGTGGAACAAGGCCCTAAGCAACCTGCTTTAACTTTGAAGTTACCCCTGCTTTGAGCAGAGAGTTGGAATAGATGACCAAAAGCCCGTTACAGCCTGAATTTTTATGTAAGTTTGTTCTACTGAGCAGTCCTCATCTGCTAGGGATCTTTAGCTAGATGGGCAAAAGGCTGAGGAAGGCAATGTTGTTTAATGCAAAATGATGTGTTTGCAGATGTTGACCCTCTGACTCACGCAGCCCTTGGTGATGCTAGTGAAGTGGAATTTGATGATTTTCAAGAATATTCAGGGGATCTGGATGAACAGGCCATGGACAGTGAAAACTCCCAAGAGAACAACCAGCCTCGTTCAAGTTCCAGTACTACAGCCAGTAGCAGCCCCAGCACTGTCATCCATGGAGTCAATCATGTGTGTACTGAGATGAGTTCAACCCCAAGATCAGCGTATTAGGATATAAAGAATGGGAGAATGCACGTGGTTCTTTCTGAGAAGGGCCAAAGCTAATAGGACTGTGAAACCACGCACAGATTAAATTGCATGCTCTTTCTGGACTTTCTGAGCAAGGTGGAGTTTACTGGTACCCTCTTATGCTGGGATAGAGCATTCCTGTACATAAAAGCTCCCATGCATTGAAAAATGCAGCATTAACAGAGAGCAGTGGTCTGGGTTGTGACTGTAGGAATTGCTTTTACAGAGTCTGGAAAGACCTGATGCGTTAGAGGAACAGGGAGTGGGGTGGGGAAACTCGGGAATCTGTGGTCATTTAGGAAGAATGGGAGTTGCTTGCATAACCACAGAACAGGGTAATGGAGAGCCATTATTCTGAGCTAACGCTTACCAGTAAGATCTGTTTGGCAGAGGAGTAAGTCCCTAGAACAATGCATAAATACTGAAGCATATATAAAATCCTAGATTAGAGCCATGGATAGTGGGGATGGGGTCAGGGCCCAGTAATAAACAGCAAGGACCCTGCAGACTTCCCAGTTTGAAATAATTGTTCTTGTCCTGCCCTTCAGTTGTATGTAACGCAAATTTGCGAGCAGATCAATGATTTGACTGGTCCACAGGAGTCAGCAGATTCAGCAGAAATGGAAGAGAAGTTGGTTGCTGGATTTTCAAACCATCTCACTTCCTTGCCACTGCAACCAAGCTTTCCAAAGATAAGCTTGGATCGTCGTGACAGTGATAGTGCAGCTGGCAGCATGAGCTCCTCAGAAGGGGTGGTGAGGAAGCGAGAGTATGACAATCCATACTTCGAACCACAGTATGGTTTTCCTACGGAGGATGAAGATGATGAACAGGAAGAGAGCTACACCCCAAGATTTAACCAGAATCTCAATGGAAGCAGGTGAGTGCTCCTTGTCTCATGCCCTTCTGTACACTGCTGTTGGGGTTTCCATCTGCTTCATGTAGTTTAATGTTTACTCATTCAGATGTCTTTTGCACCTGAAATGTGTTGTTGATCACTTCCATTTAATATTGAAATTCTATAAGCCCTTCTGGTTTGAGTAAAGACACTTGCTCAGCTTCATCAGTTCCTTGATTTTATGTAAGCAGTAGAAGCTAACAGAATTATCAGTTCTTCCTAGAAACATTCTAGTATATTGCCTACTGATTTCTGGAAACCTTTGAGCAAATTTTTTTTTTCTTTTTTTGGTGAAACCTTGTCTTTTGGGGGAAAGGTACTATAGTGATTGATGACACTGGGTTTTCTTGTTATTGCTCTCAAAGCAGAACCCTCTCACCCCCAAATCCACCAATACCCTTTTGCAGACAAGTTTTCAGCATGCCCTGAATGCAAAGATGCTTCAATTCTCTTGTTTTTTTCTTTTTTTTTTTTTTTTTTTTCTTTCCCACAAGGTAAGGGTAGTGTAGTGAAAACTGATGAGGAATGAGACCAGCATCAACCTCCCACAATCATACAACATCTTGATTTGCAGCAGGAAGGGGGAAAACTAATAACAGTTGTACTTAATTTCTTTAAAGGTCTCAGAAGTTACTCCGTCCAAACAGTTTAAAACTGGCCAATGATTCTGATGCAGACTCAGATTCCAGGGCCAGCTCCCCAAACTCTACTGTCTCCAACAACAGCAGTGAAGGCTTTGGGGGCATCATGTCTTTTGCAAGTATGTAGTAATGCATTCATTAAGCTGGTTTTATTTATTATATTAGGGTTTACAGAGAGAGGGAATAGAGGGATGGCTAGTCAAGAGAATGACTTGGTTGGCAAATTGTTACCAGCTCTCCAGAAGTCATGTTGGGAGCCACAGGACCTATTTAACTTACACTGCTGATAACTACTGCTTTATGTATTTTTCAGTAAGAAGGACTTTAGTTATGTAGTTAGGTCCTTGAGTTATATAGCACTTCAGGGCACAGATCAGAAATTCTTTCAGTTTCATTTAAACAAAAAATTGTGCAATTTCATGAAGTTGATAAAAATCTTACCAGTAGTATGCCTTCCATGCTACCGTGTTGTGTGTTTAGGTGCTAAATTCAATTTCTTGACTGTGCTCGCCTACTTTCAATTATATTTTAATAATAAAATCCACAGGTGTGGAAAACTAATCTAGAGTTTTTTAATGAGGGAAAGAAGATATGGCCAGTTGAGTCTTGCACTATAGTGGGGAGCAGTGCAAGAAGTTTGCAGCAGTGGGGAAAGTATATTGGATGCTTCTGATAGAATGATTGTTACTAAAATAAGGCTGCAAAAAAAGAACCAAAAGAAATTGAAATAGTACGCTGACATTTTAAATGAACATCTTGAAGTGTTAATCAGCTCATTGATCTACATGAGATGCTTTCAGGCTGTCTACAGGCTTAACCAGATGACGATGCATTATTGTGTTCTTAAGATCTGTCTGTACTAGGAAGAACTTTTGTTTTCTCCTAATAAATGGAAAGCTTCTGTTTTAAAGCCCGCTTCTGTGGCAGATTTACAGTGTTTCACAAGGCACAGTGCACAATCCTCACTTCAGAATTACATATTTTGGAGATCTTCCATCATCCTCTTTTCTCATGTGGCCCCTACCATTCATTTGCTCCTAAAAAGAGGTTCAAACTAGAAGACACAGCTGACATGAGGCTACCTGTTTAAGTGTAGGAAGACAGCTGGATATTGCTGTTATATTTAAGACTCAAAAGATAGAACAGCAAGGATTGTAACGTGATAGCTAAGACTTATGTTTTTGTGCAATTTAGAACAATCTGATTACAGATGTGGTTGCAATGTAAATGAGATGATGTTATGCTTGTGAGACTTCTAGGTAATAATGAACAACATCATTAAGGATCTGGAATAAGAAGGTGAATTACAGGAGGTTTAGGAAGTTCAGGTGTGTGCAGTGAGCATTAGGCATTTAATTGTTTTCTTCTTCTGTCATAGGCAGCCTGTACAGAAACCACAGCACAAGTTTCAGTCTGTCCAACTTAGCCCTACCAACCAAAGTTGGGAGAGACAAGAATACTCCCTTTCCCAGCCTGAAAGGTAACCGTTTTTCCCTTTGTCTTCTACAGCCTTTACAGTTCTTGTGACTTGGCAGTCTGCGGTCTTGCCCCTAACAGGAATCCTGGGGGTGACGCATTTTGGTAGTTTGGGTAGTGCCTGTCTTAAGTATCAAGACAGTAAATTGTCTTGATATTTCTCAGACTTCTTCCCAACAATTGGGCTGTGTTGGGATGGGAGACTGGCTAGTCTAGCCTGTGTTAATGGATACACTGTGAATGTTGGGTTTGTTTTGTATTTTGTTTTGTTTTATTTTTAAGTGCCTAGTGTAAAGAATGGGAACCAAGAGGTAGGTCCTGCTTTTGTACTGCCACTATCTTCATGATTAGCCTTAAGTAGCTTGTTCGAGCAATGATGCTGCATTTGTAAGTGGGGATAATGCCAGCCTCCCATGGACACTGCAGTTTACGTGAGCTTCAAAAGTGTTTATAGTCTTTTCAGTTCACTAAATAGAAAATTTCTGATCAAAATTGAATTATAACCATACTTCAGCTCATTCAGAGTGAAGATCGATCCCTAAGTTATGTGCACGATCTTTTTACTGGAACATCTCCTGTTTGTCTGCAGTATCATTAGATAACGTGTCTGAATGGGCACTAGAGAAATAGATAGCCTGGTCGCCCTTGTACCAGATGTAATAACAAAAGGGTGACTGAGCACGTGCTGGTGTTTTAGTGTTGAGACCTTTTCAGTTGCTAAACTGGGGAAAGGTTTTAGTTTACCTTTTGCGTTATTCTGTCTGATTAGAACTTACTGCTTTTGTTTTAATATGTTGATTTTTTTCATTTATTTTTTCCTCCTCATCATTTTCATCGGTAAAGATTACTTTAATCTGGAAGTGGGAAGGGATGTGGATGAAGGTTGGTATGATGTTTTGCTGACCTTTGATCTTGTAGAAACAAAGGCCAAAAGCTGGTTTTTGTGTTTCTGCTTTGGACTTTGTTTTTGAGACAAGTAATCATTCCCTGTGTGTAAAATGAGGAGGAACAGGACTGGTATGGTGAAAACACTAGCAGAGACTCTGCACAGCTGTTTTTGACAACCTTTTACCAGTTGGTTATGTTTTCCTGTCCAATTGTACCGGATAAGGAACATGTCAGGGTTATTTCCATGGGTAAACTTAATGACTGATTTCCATGCATTGGAAGAAAACAGTGATGGGGTTTGCCACTCCACGTTCATGCTTTGCGCCTCATCTTCTGCACTTTGGTGTTCTTTTCTTGACTGTTGTAATCCTGTAGGGCCTTTAATGTTACTACGCAGATATGAAGATGGGATTTCCGTGGAGTAGCTCAGTCTGTTTTATGCATGTGCAAGTGTGTGTGTGTGTGTGCGTGTTCGTGTTCATTTATGTGTGCATGCTGGCTCACTGGGACTCCCACTGGGCACTTCACTGGTTTTTAAATGTTTTTGTCTTTGTTGTACAGGTATAAAATTGCTGCGTTAACTTGTTCTTACCAAGTGTGTGTGGTACCCTGTGTTTCTAACTGTAATGGGAAATGATGCTGGGACTCCATCTCATTGCTGCTGTTTGACCACTTTCCATCTTCCTTTTTAATTTTTATTTCATGCACATCCATTGATATTTTTTCCTCAGTGATGCAGATGGTTTTGATAGTGCCCTTGAAATACAATATGTGCAATAATGTCCTTGAAGATGCAATACTTTGGTTCCACAATGCCAAATTTCAAGTCAAGCACTATCTCTGAGATTAATTATGCTGGCCCTTGTTGTTTTGGGCTTTCAAGCATCCTTCCTGCTCTAGCGTCATTTGGGTTCTGTTTTGAGGGAGGGCTGGGAAGAAGCTGGTAGTTGGATTCTTTTGATGCTGATGGTGGGGAGTGTAGATATTGTAGTACACTACTAATTGTATATTTTGTGTCCCAGTATTTGGGTTAAATACTATAATGGAGATTATTACTGAAGCTGGCCCAGTAAGCAATGAAGGTGGGTTCCCTACAGCATGAGCTGTGCATGATATAACAATTTCCAGCATTCCCTATGCCTGACTTTGGGCTACCTTTCTCACTGGGTAACCAGTACCACATGATCTATACTAGTCACCCCCAATGCATTATGCTTTTACATATAGTGACTAATTTGAAGATGGTTCATGTTGTGGAACTGCATGCCGAGCAGCCAAACTTTTCCTGCCTTTCACCTCCTGCTCCCATTACCATCTTCTCTTTTTCTCTCTGCATTACTCCCATTACTGTTTTCTGCCGATGTGTGATGCTAGAATATGATATATGCTGCTGCTTTTTTGGAGTTTTCATTTTGTTTGAAGTCTGTTACCTGTAATATGAATAGGTGTGTTAGCTAACCTTAGCGTTGCTTGTTACTCTCCTGGGATCAGACTGTTTTCCTCCCACCCCTTGCTCTCATCCTGTTTCCTCTCCCATTTAGGAAACAGACGAGCCCTTGTGGATCAAAAGTCTTCAGTCATTAAGCACAGCCCAACAGTGAAGAGAGAATCTCCATCACCTCAGGGACGAACTAGCAATTCCAGGTAGTATTTTTCATTGCTTTTTGAGTATAAAGTGTTGTTAGGGTGGTCTCATACTTGGCCAGTGTTTCTTCAGAAGTCTAGCTGTTGAAAACTAAATAGGACTTTTCTATGGCCCTAAGCTTGCACATATTATTGTCCAAGAAGATTTGGTATGAATGGTCTTACAGTTAATAGTGCACATACGTATTTTTCTGTGCTCCGAAATGTATCCTCTTTCTGTCTGACATCCAAAAAATTCTGGGTCCCTACTTTAACTCAGTATTTATTCTTCGTAATTGAGTCTGTTCTGAACAAGGTAGTCTAGCCAGCGGAGTTTTAATGCACCATGCAGGGGATCAGCTGAGTCATATGAAGCAGTCTGATTCCATGAATTCATGTGAAACGCTTTTCTCAGCCTTGGGAAGGGACTCAGAGTGGTTCAAGTAAACATACCTGACCTGTGCCTGTGCTTTCTCCTCCCTTTATTATATAGCAGTCATGGGTAGAGTGAAATTTACTTTCAGCTGCTGGGGCTGGGAGACAAGCAAGAACAAGAACTGCAGTTCAGACTGGGGAGTGCAGCAGGTTGCACAGGAGTTCCCTTCTTACCATTCCCTCACCTGTGGCATAACAAGCTGAAGCAGTACACATGCCAAGGCTGCTGCAGTAGTGCTATTAGTAGTGCTGCGCTTCCTCTTTCAAGGAAAGCCTACAGGTCAAATGAGGCAGCTGTGGGAGAAGGTTGTGGCATAGAGGATTCCTACGGATTCTGAGTAGTGCTGTGAAGGTGAGTAGTAGTGTGGTAGCTAGAGGAAAATCTGATTACAGCTTATTATAGGAAATAACAGACAAAATAAAACATTTGATACTAAACCTATAGAACAGAGCTTGGCCTGTGTCCTGTGTGCAGTTATGTTAGCAGCAGGCATGATTTGAACTTCTTTTCTTGTAAACTTAGCTTTGATAGGAAATGCATTTCTGTGTGTGTCCTGGCCGTATCTCTCTTCGCATGCAAGCCAAGGTAAGCAGAGGGCTAACTTTTGCCTGCTTCCTCTTAAATCCATCAGTGAGAACCAGCAGTTCCTGAAGGAGGTGGTACACAACGTTCTTGATGGGCAAGGTGTTGGCTGGCTGAACATGAAGAGAGTCCGACGTCTGCTGGAGAGTGAGCAGCTTCGTGTCTTTGTACTAAGCAAGCTGAATCGCGCGATCCAGTCAGAAGAAGATGCTCGACAGGATGTCATACAGGATGTGGTCAGTGCTGAACTCAGCAGGGTCCTCATACCCAGTGTCTGCTGAGGCTAAATTCGTAGAAAGTTTTTGTTAAATTGCCTCCTAAAAGCTGATGTTTTGGAGTTCATGCTCTTGAATTACTTTCTTTCTTCTGAAATAGTGACGCTAATGGCATTTTCATTGCAGGAGATCAGCCGCAAGGTTTATAAAGGCATGCTGGACTTGCTGAAGTGCACCGTGTTGAGCCTGGAGCAGTCGTATGCAAATGCTGGCCTGGGAGGCATGGCCAGTGTTTTTGGCCTGCTAGAGATAGCACATACGCACTATTACAACAAAGGTAAGAAAAGTGTTTATGAGAATGCAGTGTTTATGAACCAAACAAGATCCTTATTGTGAAGGATCTCTTTTGTGGCTTCTGATATTTCAGGAGTTTTATGACACTTTCAAAATAGGTGAGAACAGTACAATTGTTACCGAAACCTTACAAAGCTTGAAACCATTCTCCTGCACACATGTAACGGGACCAAAGCAAAATAATGGCCATACTGATATTTGATTGAAAATGGAAGCTATGCAGCAAGATATAAACCCTGGGACTTTTACAGATGAAGTGGAAATTCTGAGAGTGGGGACCTTCAGCTAACACTGTCCCAACCATGGTCTTGGAAAGTTATTGCAGACAACCTGAATAGGGGAGGGAAGGTATTTCTAATGTGGAACCATATGAGACTTCTATCTCCCCAACCACCTTGTATTGCACAAAGATTCTTATATCACTAAGTGCTCTTGGAGAGGAAAGTCTGAAAATACGTCTTTATTTTTCAGCTTTGTCTTAAAATCTGATTCTTAATGAAAAATAAGAAAATGCATGCATAAGGAAAAAGAGCAAAAGATGACAAAAAGCTACCACTCTGCATAATATGTGACTCAGCTGTAATCTCAAATGATGAAAAGCTATTTATTTCATTGTAGCAGAGGAGTAACATCTACTAAACACTTTATAGTTGGTGTTCTGGGTGGCTTGCATCAGGGATTTTATGAGTTGGTTTAGATGCCCTGTGGGTTACAGGTGTTCATTTCCAATTGTTGTTAGAATGCTGAGGAAGGTAAGGAAGGCTATGCTAGTTTAACAGTCCTGAATGTGGGGAATAGGCTAATCTTGGTAATTATAAGCCTTTTAGTCTGACACTGGTCCTAAGCAAAATTATAGAGCGGCTGATGTAAAACTCAATGTCTTTAGAGTGAAGTCTTGCTAATGTAATGCCAGATACCATAATCTGATGTTAAGTAGAGTTTACCCAGTAAATTAATTGTGGTCACAGTAGACAATATTTGATGTACACTTCTAAAGCCTTGATACATCTTTGAAGGACTTCTCTTGTTATTGCATGACATCTTGATTTATAGTCAAATTTTAGCTGTTTAGTATGTTTTACCTGTTTTGAATGAGTTGATCTAGATACTTCTAGAAATGTTTTATAGACATTAGTGCCTATCTTAATGTTATTTAACATATAGTAGTGATCTAGTAATCCTAAAATTGTTCAGTTTGCATATGATGCATACTATTTGAACAGGACATGATGGATATAGGTTATTTGTCTAGAGGAAGCTGAATCTTAAGTATGGTTGTGATTAATTTATTTTAATATGGCCAACCTAAGGTCTTGTGTTTAGGAATTTCCTGGTTTTGGCTAGGATAGAGTTAAGTTTCTTCCTAGTAGCTGCTATAGTGCTGTGGTTTGGATTTAGTATGAGAATAATGTTGATAACACACTGATGTTTTAGTTGTTGCTAAGTAGTGCTTACACTAGCCAAGGACTTTTCAGCTTCCTGTGCTCTGCCAGGTGCAGAAGAAGCTGGGAGGGGGCACAGCCAGGGGGGCTGACCCAGACTGGCCAAAGGGTTATTCCATTCCATGTGACATCACGCTCACTATATAAACTGGGGGAGTTGCTGGGGGGCAGTGACCACTGCTTGGGGACGGGCTGGGTATTGGTTTGCAGGTGGTGAGCAATTGCATCGTGCATCACTTTGTATATTCTTTTTTTAAAATATCATTATTATTTTACTTTATTTCAGTTATTAAACTGTTCTTATCTCAACCCACGAGTTTTTTCACTTTCACTCTTCTGAGTCGCTCTCCCATCTCACCAGAGGCAGGGGAGTAAGCGAGCGGCTGTGTGGTGCTTAGTTGCCAGCTAGGGTTAAACCATGACAAGGAACAAGGACAGCTAGCAATAACAGCAGGATTGGGAACTATGTCCTAGGAGGCAGTGTCTCTGAAAATGGTAGCTATGATGTGTGAACTTCCCACTGTTTACTGTGTCTGTAAAAACTGGAGAGTGGGGCACTGTGTAAACCTGGGAATAGAGATGTGGGATGCAGCTATTGTATTCTCTCTGGATATGTCACTAACAAGACCCACAGCTGAGGTAGTGCTTCCAGTTCTGATCATCACATCTTGGAAAAATTTAGGAGGTTTCTGAAAAGACCTACAAGGAATTGGGAAAACACTTTTGCTCTGAAAGATGGAGGTGTTCAGTCTGTTGAATGTTAGGTGTTGATTGTTTTCAGTTATTATCTAAATGGAAAGGTGTTGCTGATAAAATCTTTAATCTACGGGAGAAAGGTGTCACACGGTCTAGTGGTATGACAAATTTAGATACTAGGATATGAAGTTTTGACTATTAGCCTCATCAGCTATTGGAACAGTTTGTGCAGGATTAGAGGAAGTTCTTTATGGAAGAACTAATTTTAATTATTCTATTCTGAAAGTTTTTCTGTAATTCAAACTGTGGAGTTTGATACAGAGAAATAATCCAAACTGCCTTTGGGGACGTATAATTATAGGAAGTCTTGAAGAATGGTCAAAGAGCTATAGCTGATAGTTTTTCAGTGTAACCTAACTAAAGTTTCATTTAGTGTTACCCATCAAAGATGATTGTCATCTTTTCACTGTGAGAGGAGTTTGTTTATATTCTAGAAGTGATGTTCTGGGTAGTTCAGGCAGAGTTGTTTAATTTTGTGCAACTCAGCAGAGGAGATACTACAGTTACTGTGTCAAAGAAGATTCCTAGGTTTCAAATATACAGGAAGGAGACAACTTGAGTATCCCAAAACCAGCACTCTGGCTTTCTCCTCTACCGTTTCCACCAGTGTGTCAGACTATCGGCGAGCCGTGGTGACCTATGGGAACAAAGGTGGGACTGAGCTGTTTCAGTGCCAGGCTTAATGATTTAGGTGAGACCATCTGTCTCATCTTCCTTCTTCTGCTCTCATTTCCTTATGTTTTTTCTTTTTTTTTTTTTTTAACACTTTTTGGTTTTTTTTCTTTAAAGAACCAGAAAAGAGAAAACGAAGTCCAACAGATGGATCTGTCACTCCAGTTGGCAGGGATCCTGCATCATCTCCGAGAGTGGAGCCAAAACCTGTGATGCAGCTGCCGGTACCTCAGCCGATGCCAAAGGCACCGAGCCCTACAGGCAAAGGGCCAAGGGAGTTTGACACGAGGAGTCTAAAGGAAGAAAATTTTATTGCTTCCATTGGTGTGTATTGAGGTGCATGTGAAGTGCAGGAGGGTCTTCTATTTTGGCATTAGGTTCTATTTGCATTCTCTCCATTTTGACACACTGCATTGCTGCTGTAACATGCTTCATTTACACTTTGGATCACAAGGAACAATCATATGTGTTTTCACTCTACTCTTGGATAAACTATCCAGGGCAGTTTTCTCCCAGAAGCTTTCTAATCTTAATTGTTTCTGAATTTCATTACACTTCAGACAACTTTATATTTTGCTCTGTGATTGATGTTTTCAAGCAACAGGAAATGGCAAAAGGGAAACAGGGCCAGCAGGACTTTGGAAAGGGCAACTGTGGAAGGGACTACATGAAACAAAAGTTTTCTAGTCATTGCTGACTACCTGTGGGTTATCTAGATTGCATCCTGATAGAAGTGGGACCCAGGATCTGCTGATTGTTAATAACAAAAACTGCTAAAAGGATTTTAGTTGTAGTGTTACAGTTTCAGTGAGCAGGACTGATGGATCTTCCTTCTATGCAATAGCAAATAGAATGCGTGTCTTTCTAAACAGCATCTGCTAGGCTGGTCACTGGAAATTTTCCCAGTCTAATTTCTTAGCTGGTATAGCTTTTCCCTATGTCTGGGAAAAAGTGAGAGGTAGGCTTTAAACTGTTTTACCTAAAAAAAGGGCTTTACAGATTTGGGGCGGGGTGGAGGGGAGAAAAAAAAAAATTTGGTTGGATCCAACGTGCTGTGGATTGTAAACAAGAGAAAAGTACTATCAGCATATGAGAGAAATTCTTTGTCAACTCCAAAAAAAGTCATGTTAAATTTTAGCCGTCACTTCTTATAGCCTGTTTAAAAGAACTTTTTAACGGAATCATTGTATGAAAGATTAATCTTCTGAAAGCAGCGTGCTACTGTGAGGCTGTACCTGCAGTATGTGGCATAAGACAAGGGAATGTCTGTTTTGGGCAGTAATGTGGCAGGAGTGCAGACATTCGTTGTTATACCCACATAACAGCTGCAGGCTGAGTGGTGTCGAGTCCTTCTGAACTGATACTGAATGCCTCTGACTTGATTTGCTTTCTTGTTTCAAGAGGTAATCTATGGAGGCAGTTGCTCAGAAACTAGTCTTGCACTGTCTTTGAAAATCTCTCAGGGACCTCTAAGAGACTCAGATTTCCAGCATTTCAGCGTAGTGGTTTGGTTCACTCTGGGTACTTAATTTCTTTTCTGTAGAAAAGAGAAGAAGGAAAGTATGCTTCTGACACAACTAGGAATAAAACAGACGCTAGGGCAGCATTCTATTAAAGAATGAAGAGAGATCTTTTGATTGGATTGCTGAGACTGCTCCTTTCCCTGAGATGAAATTAAAGCCTCATGGAAATGGAAATCATAGAGATCAGACAGTCCATGTTTGTGATGCATCATAAGAAGTGCTTTTCAAAAAAAGTGCTACTTAATATGTTAACTACTGTTGCCAGAATATTAGCCTTAAACAATTCACAGTGTTCAAGGATAAGCAGGTCCACAGGTCAATTCTTATTGGTGGTTCTGATGCTCTAATGATTTCCACTTGTCTTCTATGGAACTAAGTTACAAGAAGGATGTGGTTTCACCAAAATTGATCAAAGTTTGAAAGACTTTAATGTTTTTTCTGAAGCCTTCTTTTCTAACTGGTTTTGTCTGTCACGAACTAGTATGCAAGTCAGTCTTCAAGAAATTGCTGTAAAAACAACGTAGTGTCCATGTTCATCTGACTTGAGATCTCGAAGTAAAGGGAATTTCTCTTGTGTTGCAGAAAGATGAGTTAAAGCTGCTTGGCTATTATACTTACTTTATGTTCTGTTATGGAAGCTTCAGTATAAGACAATGCTTTGGATATACAGGACCAGAGTTAGTCATGGCTAGGCTGAAATTCCTTCTGTAGAGAAATGCAGACTTTCTCATTCAAACTAACTTCTTTAGGGAAGAAGCATTTGGTAAACATTTACGTGTTGCTGAAATAACAAAGTATTTGTAAGTAATTGCATTTAAACATGAGAAAAAAATGGATTTATGTGAAGATGATCCAACACTGGAACAGGTTGCCTGGAAAGGTTGTGGGTTCTCCATCTGTGGAGATAGTGAACACCTGACTGGACATGGTCCTGTGGCAGCCTGCTCTAGTTGACCCTGCTTTGAGGGAGATTTGACCAGATGAACTCCAGAGGTCCCTGTGAACCTCAGCAGTTCCTTCATTCTATGAAGTCTGGAGGTGCTTACAACCTCAGATTGCAGATATGTAAATGAAACTCTCAATGAATCTGTTGGTATTGTATGGACAAAACACAAACTGGGCTGCTAACCTTTTGACCTAGTTACAAGAGAAAATACTAGAATGAAAAGTAAGTCATCAGCATGATGGAGTAAAATCGTGTACGGCACCGGTTGCAATCGCCATACATAAAGTGTATGTCAGTGTGGCGATTAAACTGCATCTCTGAGATCTAGAGGCATGGTAGGTGAATGTGTGCAGTTTTCTTGCACTACAGGAGCAACAGCCAGGAGGTTCACAGAGTTTTCCAGAGTTCAGAGTGGACATGTTCCTGCTTGGCCCCCTTTTCTTGTTCACTTTTCGGAAAGATTATGGTTTCTTGTGTACCTCTCAAGTATGTAGGATGCTCCCTCGTAACAGGGAAGGCTGTTGGTATTCAAAATTCTTATTTCTGAGGTGAAGAGTGATGGATTTTTATCAGTTGAGGACTGATCTTTGCTGTGCTTTAATACCTAATTGCTTAGCTAGGAACTTTATTGTGAAGATGATGCTTCTGATACTTTGTTTCCTAAAAGATCACCAATTATTTGCTTACTTCTGGGGTTCTTGTCTTCCAGGGTCCATGGTCATCACCTGTAGCGTTGGCCTTTTTATTAGGACATTGGTGGCTTTAAAGTTGATAGTTAATAATTTCCTCCTTTATGTTAGTGGTTAGTTTGGTTTTATTGCATACTCGCAGTAACTGTTAATGAAAATGTCAGTACTTACTGAAGTTTCCATTACCGTTTTTTAAACAATTGTTTAATGGTGGCAGATCACTGTATTTTGACTTTTTTTTCAAAACAGAAAAGAGAGTGCTACCTACTTTGTCTGCATCAGATCCTTTCTGGACCTGCCGTCCTGTGTAATTCAGGCTCGTGTAACAAAATCATAGGCATAGTATTTTATGCCCCTTGAGTTTATTTGAGGTTTTCCTTTTCTTCTTTGAGAAAGTAGTTGAGAGTAAAATCTAGGCTGTTTTTAATGTGCTAGGATATATTCTACCCTAAATTAACAGGCAAGTCAGCTAAAAGTAATTTAATGGCAGGTATTGTAGCTTTCAGCCTGGTGGTTTTGAAGTAAAGCCATATAGACTGAGCACTTAAGAGGCCAGGTGTTTTCAAAGCCCTTTTACAAATTCAGTACATCCTAAAGAGATTGTTATCTGTGTCATTGTGTGCTCAGCTAGATAAGCCTATAGGATGCTGTTTGGATCCATAATCAACTTTATCCTATCCATCTATGTACTTATGAAAGTTGAAGGAACATCCATCAATCATGAAGCAGGTATAGAAATCAGTTGGGTAGCAGCTGTCTTTCTAGCTTTTTCTTCCTTGCTACATTTGCCTTGCTCCTGATATGTTTAATAATAATAATAATAATACTTTGGAGCCTTCCTCCGCAATCGTAACACTATCCTATTAAAATTTTTTTTTTCAGTAGACATTTTGCTAAACAGAACTTTTTTAGAGCCGGTCTTGCCCTAATTTCTGCCATTTGCAGGGTGGGATGCGTTTCTGACACTTCAGGTGGCCTTTTAGTTGCTCAGCAAGTTTCCTTGAAGAGCAGTAGAAGAACATTGTACTTCTTTTTCCTTCCCTTTGCCTTTGCTGCTTGAGTATCTTCCTCTGTAGCATTCCCAGCTTTAACCGTGCTAGTGAGAGAGGAGAGTGCCCAGCGTTCAGTCAGTTCAGCATGTCAGCTCGTAACGTTTCCTTTGGCCAACAGGCCAGCACCTGGAATGATTTGATGTTTCTGAGCAGAAAAGATGACTGCGTTTCAGAGGGTTGAGGAATGTGAGTGATAGAAATGTGCAAGTGCCTCATCACTGTTTCGTCTCAGGGTTAAGCTTCAAATGAAAAGAGTGCATGCAGACTTCAGACTTTTTTCCTTTTCTCTGCATTGTATCCTCTTATGGAATTCCTTGACTTGGAGTGCTGTGACCTAATTTGAATTTTGGAAGTTGGCATTAAGCATGACTGATACCTTGCTCATTTTTGTTCTTCTTCCCTATTTCCCATTCTTTGTTGCCTGATAGGAACAAGTGGATGCAGAGAATGTCAGCTTTTTGCATGTGGGACTGATTGATAGGCAGAGCCAAGCATTTACTGAGAATGCTGTCAGGTCAAAAATAACTTGTTGTACTTGTAAACTTTGTAATAATTTTTAAGACATAATATTGGTTAAATATTGTGTTAACCTACAGTTTTAATTTTCTTGGAGTTGCTGCTGCTGTTTTTGTGCCTTTTCTTTTCAATGATATAAACTAGAGACATTAAAATGTTTCTGTTAATTAGAGCTTCTGTGATGCCTATGTTTTGGAAGAATAAATATCTGACAATCTTAAAGGCCTTTCTCAGGAAAGGTGATTAATTGCATTATGTATGTTCATAATAGCTGTTTTTCCTTAGTTGGCTTACTGTATGAGGTCATCTCTAACACTTGAGTTCTGTAAATGAGAGATGATGCAGTGCTTGATTCCTAACATTGATTTCTTTTAAAATGGTGTTAATTAACCCTTCACTCAGTAGCTTTTGTAAATTTCTGGTTGGTTTTTTGATGGTGTTTTTTTTTTTTTTTGAGATGAAGGGGTGGGGTTTTTGTTTCAAGTTTTTGGTTTTGTGTTTTGTTTTTTGTTTTTTTTTTTTTTTTCCCCATTTTCACCTGTCTGACCAGCCGCTGACTCTTTCTCTTTCTCTCCTGCTTTCAATGCATCTTGGGTAGAATTGTGGAACAAGCACCAGGAAGTGAAAAAGCAAAAATCTTTGGAAAAAACGAGTAAGGAAATTAAAAAACGTAGACACTGACTCCTCCAGCCTCCCCATAACTGCCAACTCCCCAGGTGCAGGGTGAGCTTGCATCTATGGCACACAGTTTTTATGCCCACAAGAATAAAGGTCTATCAAGAAAGCCTGTGTTAGAGAGGAGACCAAACAGATCAGTTTGCTTTGGGGAAATTGTGTTCAAATGTCTCTTTTTTTTTTTTTTTTTTTTTTTCCCCTTTCTTTTTTTTCCTCCCCTGAATGTTGCCTTCTTCAAAGAAGGGGAAGCAGATATTGTGCATCCTCACCATATCAGATATATATGGAAGGATTTTAAGATATTCCATCTCCTTTCTTAAAAGTTAAAGACCAGTTTTACTTAACAAGTCTTTGACATGAATATATTGATTGACTGATGGAATGTTACTGGAATGAAGAATTCTTTGTTCTTTCAATCCGTGGGATGGCAAATTATATTACGTGGTATCAACCATGAACAGTTTATGAGCACTGTCAGTCTGCAACAAGAAATACTTTTGAGGGGGAGAGAGAAGGTGTATGTGAAGAATTGTATTTAGTGATGGCTGTTAGAGAATAGCCTCATAATAAGGAATCAACCTGATTTTGGTTTTTATATCCCATGTTAAAGGAGGAGTGAAATAGTCTGAGGCTGTTTGCAGAGTCTAAATAGTAGTCTAAATCTACACAAATCTTAACATCTATTGAAATATGATATGGAATAAAATATTGAATATGTATTATCTGCAGGTGTAGTACAAGGTTTTGCTCTTTTTGGTTATCACTGTTGTAAACAGGGACATATGAGATAAGGATAATAGCTAGTTCATAATAACCGTGATGTGGTGTTTCCTAACCATAAGTGTAGTTTCTGCTTTGCAGAGCTGATGCCCTTTTTGCAGACTGAAGGTTGGGGAGGATTAATAGCTAATATGAATGGGTGAAAATTCCTGATGTTCTGACTAAGCCTGGATTTGCTACGTTAGTTTTAGGTTCCTCAGTCACATACTTCAGTTAAGTGAGCATCTGGAGTTAGTTCAGAGAGAATGGAGCAAATGGGGCACCTCTGCAGTACAGCTTACTATGTTTAAGATCCGAATTGCTTTCTGCTGAGGTAGGGGTGCGTGTGAGACAGACACACAGCACATGCACACACCTGCTGTCCCAAACTGGGCCTTTCAGGTAGGTGCCTACATTGGGAGGGATAAATTGAGGTTTTAGTGGTTTATGCATATTAGACATACAACTCCATAAAGAAGGGAAGGGGAAGTTTGTAAGTGCCTGTAAATTAATAGTGACAACAATGTGATTGTGGTTATTGTGCTCCTTAAACTCAGTTAGTGGTACTGCCCACAGCTGTCAAGTACCTGAACTGCTTCAGTCAGTTTCACTTGCTTTAAAAGTCAAATTGCCAGAAATATATCTGAGTTATGTGTTGGGACAGGGAACTCTTAAACTGCTTAAAACACACAGCTGAAGTTTAGTGTTCTTGCTGTAGTAATGACATATAAAACTTTTTGCTGCATTGTTATTCAGAACTAGAAATGGTGGACATTTGAATGAGTGGAAATAGACCTCTAGAAGCGAGCAGCGTGTATTTCAGTGGAAAATAAGATTCCAAATTCTTAGGGTATTTTTAGTTATTTTTCTTTTTTTTGTAAATTTTGTTTATACTCTCTCTTTGTTAGAATCTTCGATGATTTGATTTACAGTAACTAAGGCATATGGATTTAGAGGCAGAATACTGTAACAAATGAACAACACTTTCTGTAAAACGCTTCACATGGAGAATTGGTGGTTGAGTAGTAAGCTAGTACGGTCTGCACAGCCCGCTTATGGCTTTGCTATTCATGAGTTTACATACCATCTCAAACTCACTCCCACAAATCTTTGTATATTATCCTTCTCTCTCTCTCTCTCTCCTCCCTTCCCTTTTTCTTTCCTTTTCGCTGTCTTACCCTCTCTAATATTACATATAATATAAACATGTTCATAATTCCCAGGTTGTTGTGATCAGTGGTTATAAGAGATAGTGGCATTGTTTGCTTAGAGATACTGGATATGGTCATGGGTATATAATACAAATATTCCAGCTGCTGATCATGTCTTCCTGTTACTGAATAGTTGGCAGATATGGATATGGCAGAAGTGTTGCATTCAGTCTCTTCCCCTTTCTGAGAGTAGTGACATTCTGTGTACAGTCTATAACATGTTCTTTTCTTGCCTTGTCATTTACCTCGTCCAGTGCTTATCCAAATTTCTTTTCAGGCTCTACCTCACCATCATTCTTTTTTCCTTCTGCCATCCCATCAGAGGGCAATAGATGATGCGATTCTAGAACTGCATGGGAGATTGAACATAAAGTTCTTTATTCTTTTTTTCGCCTTTTTTGTTTTCGGATCGGCGGGTTAATGAATGCATGATTTAAGGCTTGCTAATTCCCTCTCTCACTACTGACCTCTGTGATTGCCAACTCTGGAGAGCCATTTGTTAGTGTAATTGGGGAATGTTGTGAAGTACAGCATCATACAAGCTTTGTCCTTGAAATTCTTCCTTGTGTAATACCAATTGCTGCCCTTTATGTTCTTCTCGTGTGTTGCCTGATTTTTGCCTAGATAGTTGCTGCGGGCAACCTAACAAACTCAGTCCAAGACTTTGAGCAAATTAGCTGTTAAAAAAAGGATTCTCACTTTAAGTAAATAGGTATCCTTTATTTTACCAAGAATAAAGGAACTGGCTTCCTAGAGTTGAATGGCAACTGCTCTGCATGTGTTATTGTAACTGGAAGCTACTTGACCTTTGTCTGTCCTCTTTTCTCTCTTGAATGGCTAACAAAGGTACTGTTTAGTGATAGTCACTCCTGGACTATGCCGTTTGGAGTATTTGAAATTCAAACTAATGTTTGAAGAATGGCAGATGTGTCCTGCTGGCCTTGTTGTTTACAGTACCAAGGAAGAAAAAAAAAAAAAAAATCAAAGGAATGAGAAAGCAAATTTGTTTTCTTGGTACTGTTCCTGCTTTTAGTCTGTCATCTGCTTTCTGCTATACTGTTTTTTCTTGGTACAGTAATGCTATACTTTTTCCTTTGTTCAGGGCCAGAAGGTGCGAAACACTTTGATTTGGGAGAAACGGATGAGAAAAAATCCCAAATCAGTGCAGACAGTGGCCTCAGTTTGGCCTCAGGTTCTCAGGTCAGTGGCTCCTATGCTTGCTTTATTTATGTGGTAAGAGAGAGGATTCTTCTATTCACTACTTAATTGTGGGAAGACTTCTAGGGTTTGAGCATTCTTGAAAGGCTCATTCAGTAAAATTTCTTCCCCCCTTCCTGTAGGGGACTGATCTTTGCAAACTCCTCAATGGTATGACCCCATGATCTTTTTGACATGCAGGCAGTAATTCCTATTTGGCTGGCTAAATAAACCAAGGAAGCATAAGGTGTGTGATTCAAGACCCCAAAGGAATGGGAAGTGATGTTCTCTCTTTACGATAAAAACTAATGTGACTTTTCTTCCTGTTCTTTATATGTTTTGATTGCAGAAGAGTGATTTCGACTCTATTCCCAGTGGAGGACCAGCAGTTATGGTCCGAAGTACAAGCCAGGATTCTGAAGTTAGCACAGTGGTAGGATATGCCCAAAGTGAAATCGTGATGTGATTCACTGCTTGCTAAAGTGAGGGAGGGCATTTCGTGTCTACATTTTGTGTGGTATGGCTGCATACTGTCGTGTGTGTAACGTATGTCTATGAGTTCTCTCTCCTGGGCCTTTGAGTGGGTGGCAAGCATGTGTGTCTGACAGAACATACACAGTGCTTTATTAGCAGGTTGCATCCTTCATATATGGTGCTGGTTGCTTTAACGTATTCCTACATATTGGTGTATTTAGGGAACTGGTGGATTGCAAGAATTTTATAAATATGCCTTAGTTGTATATAAGCCATCTATAAAGAACAGAAGTTTAAAAACGAAACCTGAGAACAAAATAGGCAGACTGTTTGATGCATTAAAAACAAGAACAAACTTTCTGATGTATTACCTTAAAGCACTTCAATCATATCAAAATATGTCTGCTTGCTTTCCGATTGACTGTAGGGCCTAGAGGGAAAAGGTAGCAGGAATGCATTCAGTAAAAAGAGAATGAGCCTTCTGCCTACCACACCTTATCTGATATGGCATATTCCAGGGACAAAACCCAAGGAACTTTCCTTTTTGATGTCGTTGGTTTTTCTTCTCTCTAAACTGCTGCGTACCTGTGAATATCTGGCTTTCCATGATATTTTCCCAGCCTGTAACAAGAATAATACTCTGATTGTCTTTCTCTAATGGACCCAGAAATTGTATTCTATGGGATACTGCCCCAGATAGAAGAGAGGTCTAGAAGAGCTGGTTGATATTCAGGTATGTCCTCCTCCAAGCTCAAGAAAGGTCTGTCCTGGCAAGTAGGAAACCAAGGCAGCAGGAGGCCTGCATGGATGAGCAAAGAGCTCCTAACTGAACTCGGACATAAAAAGGAAGTATACAAGAGGTGGAAGCAGGGGCAGGTGGCCCAGGAGGAGCATACATTTGCTGTCTCATCTTGCAGGGATAGGGTTAGGAAAGCCAATATGGATCCGGAGTTGAATCTGGCAAGGAATGTGAATGGAAACAGGAAAAGATTCTGTAAGTACATAAGCAGCAAGAGAAAGGACTAGGGAAAACATGGGCCTCCTGCTGAATGGGGCAGGGGAACTGGTGACAGGTGGAAAAGACTGAGGGACTTGGGGCATTCTTTGCCTCAGTCTTTACCAGTGAAACTGGCCTTCAGGAATCCCAGGAGAGGTTCCTGAAGACTGGAAGACAGCAAATACCACTCTTGTCTTCAAGAAGGGCAAGAAGGAAGATCTGGGGAGCTACAGGCTGGCCAGCCTCGCCTCAGTCCTTGGGAAAGGTGATGGACAAAATCTTCCTGGAAAATGTTTCTGAACACATGAAAGACAAGAGGGTGAATGGGACTAGCCATCATGGATTTACAAAGGGGTAGCCATGCTCAACCAACTGGATAGCTTTCTACAATGAGATGACTAACTTGGTGGATGAGGGAAGATGTTGTGTACCTCAACTTCTGTAAAGCTTTTGACACTGTCTCCTGTAACATAGACAAGCTGACAAAGTATGGGTTAGGTAAGTGGACAGTGAGGTGGACTGAAAACTGGCTGAACGACTAGGCCCAAAGGGTTGTGATCAGTGGCACAAAGTCCAGCTGGAGACAAGTCACTAGTAGTGTACCCCTGGGGTCAGTACTGCGGCCAATACTGTTCAGCATCTTCACTGATGACCTGGATGATGGTACAGAGCAAATTTGCGGGTGATACAAAACTGGGAGGAGTGACTGACACACCAGAGGGTTGTGCCACCATTCAGAGGGACTTCAACAGGCTGAAGAACTGGGCAGAGAGGAATCTATGAAGTTCAACAAGGGGAAAATGCCAGGTCCTACATCTGGGGAGGGATAACCCCAGGCACCAGTACATGCTAGCAGCTGACCAGCTGGAAAGCAGCTTTGTTGGAAAGGACCTTGGGATCCTGGTGGACAACAAGCTGACTCATGGCAGAAAAGGCCAATGGTATTCTGGGCTGTATTAGGAAGAACATTGTCAGCAGGTCAGAGGAGGTGATCCTTCTGCTTTTCTCGGCAGCGGTGAGGCTGCATCTAGAGTATTATGTCCAGTTCTGGGCTCCCCAGTACAAGAAGGATAAGGACTTACTGGAGTGAGTCCAGCTCAAGGCCACACAGACTGGAGGGACTGGAGCGTCTTTCATGAGAGGAGAGACTGAGAGAGCTGGGAGTCCTCAGCCTGGAGAAGAGAAGGCTCGGAGGGGATCTTATCAATGGATATAAATACCTGATAGGAGGGAATGAAGGCAAGGGAGCCAGACTCTTCTCAGTAGTACCCACTGGCAGGACAAGAGGCAGTCAACACAAAAATTAAAGCACAGGAAATTCCATCTGAACACAAGAAAACACTTTTTTACTTTGAGGGTGGTCAAACACTGGAGCAGTTTGCCCAGAGAGGCTGTGGATTCTCCATTTGTGGAGATTTTAAAAACCTGACTGGACATGGTCCTCAGCAACGTACTCTAGCTGCCCCTGCTTGTTGGCCTTCAGTTGTACTGCTTCTTATTTTGTGCCTTAAGAAGAAACATTTTACAACTTTTCTCTCCACAGTGTCTTTGTCTATTGAAGGTAACTGCTTTGTTTTTCTCCACAGGTTAGTAACAGTTCCGGAGAGACATTAGGAGCAGACAGTGACTTGAGTAGCAATGCTGGTGATGGCCCAAGTGTGGAAAATGGTGGCAATTTGGCAGGATCCAGAGGCACTGTGTCAGACAGTGAAATTGAGACAAACTCTGCAACGAGCTCCATTTTTGTAAGGGCATTGCAGACTTCCCTGTTTTATTTTTCTTTGCCTTTTTTTTTTAATTAAATCTTGTAATCATTTCAATGTGTGTGCATGTGTGGAAGAGGATCTCTGATTCTCTTCTAAGCGTTAATCAGCAATGACTTACAATATTAAAATACTAAAGATGTAATTTTGTATGGATCCACATAAGTTTCTTCATTTCCTGTGCAATACATGGTACTATGAGAATAGTAGATTCACATCTTGCACCATGTTACAGGCTCTAGCAATATTTAATTCCCCCTCGTTCAATATTTGCCTCAACCAAATGGACATTTAATCGCCCTTCAGAGGCAAAACAACGTTGATGGGCTTTGTTTGACCTTATCTGCTCCTAAGAGGAACAGATTCCCCTGTTCCTTAGGAGCAGCTGTTTGATACAGGAAAGGGATGACCCCTTGCAGGTTTAGCAGCCGTTCTGTTTCTTTAAAACATTACTTTAATCCTATTTGAAATGTAATCATAACTTTTAAATATATTTTCCTAGTTGGAAGACCTGTATGCAGTAAAATTAAAATGATCTTGAGAGTACTTCGTGTTCATTTTGTTTTTTGAAGTCCTTGATTATTGGGTATAACTTCTAATATACGTCTTACCAAGAAAATAATTATACACTCGATTTGGCTAAATCAAGCTGTCAGCCAAATATGAAGACAACTTGCAATGCCTTAAGATTGGTCTCACTCTGTTCATTATTTTATAATCCTGATAAGACTGTAAAACCCTTTACAGGGCTTCTGCTAATTTTAAGCAACAAACAAAATAATTGTGCTTCATTGCAGATTTCTTCTAAAAGCATGAAAATGATGTAACCATATCCACTTATTTAGCTGCAAGACGGTGTCTTAGTTACTAAAGAGTTAGAATTTTTTTTTAAACACTTAGTTTTCTGCATTTTTCTGCTTGATTAATGAAACTAAATGGAATTCTAAGATCCCTTACAACAGATTTAGAACAAAGATGATGGGTGTACATGATGTATGATGAATGTCAAGTATCGCACCATAGTTTATCTGGTGGTAGAGAAATAGATGGGCCAGCTTTATTATCACAGTTCCTGCTGGCTGATAGTCCCCGCACACGGTTCTTCAGATGATATGTAATCATTTGCTTATCATCGTACCTTTATGAATGGTAAATGAAAGAAAATCCTGTAAAGCCTGAACGTGAAATAGAACTCAGGTAATCTCATTCTGCTTGTGAATATTCATTTTCTGGGTGTTCCTGAGAAGGCTGCATCTTTCTTCCTCTGTTCCTCACAATCTGTACTATGACAGTGATATTCAGCTATTTCCTAAACAGTGGGAAAATTTTACTATTAGAATTTGGGCAAACTTACTGCATAAGCATGAAATATGGGGGATGACAGAAGAGGTTTAACTGTTCTTTCCTTTAGTCTAGGATTTGCATTTTTTGTTTTGTCTCAGTGTTCCTTCAGGGAAGCATTTTGCTTCTGTGTTTCGATTTCTCTATCTGTCTCTCTTTGTTTTTCCTTTGTCTGACTCTGGACTTTTAAGTGTATTACCTTGCTCTTTGAACAAAGTAATTTATTTGTTTTGTGAGCATTTGTGGGAGAAGCATCTATGAAGTATGGCTTGCAAACTGCATCTGTTAAGTACAACAGTGGACTGCAAGAAACAGCCCTGCAGGGCTCAGAGTTAAATTGTCTGACACTTCTTGTATTATTTTCAGGCGAAGTCTCACAACCTGAAGCAGAGCGTGAAGGATAGCAAAGGCAGTACTCCGGGGAGAGGTCCAGAGGATGGGAACCAACGTGTCTATCTCTATGAAGGGCTTTTGGGTAAACTATTTTTTTTTGTGGGGAGGGGATCTTTTAGCCTGAAGTTCAGGTGGAGTCATGTCTGGGGCAGACTGGAATTTTTACATTCCTAGAGACTGTTTTTAACCACTTACTGTTGTCCATACTGGTAGAATAGGGGGGCACATCAGGCCACTCAGAGTAAAGCCAAAGATTTGTTGGGGAGATTGAATAAGAGGAGATGGGTGCGAGTGGTGTAGTTCGCACAAAATGTAGTTTGTCCAAATCTCTTGCTGTTCTTTAATATGAATTCTTTAAACTGTTGGAAAAAGAGGAGAAGGAACTTACTTAGCTATGTATGGAAGGCTAAAATGTATGACTGATCTTGAAAAAAGATTCTTCAGCTGAAGTCATTGAACAGAGGGCTACTAAACTCAAAATAATGGCCTTTGAGTGTATCCTTGAATTAGGAGTATACTGGCTTTTTTTGAAATGTATTTCATCTGGACTTGCTGTTAATCAAGAGCTCTCTCTTCCTGTGTTTTTCATCCTTTCCATTTATCGTTCCTGCCTGCTTGGAATGGTGCAGGTAGGGATAAAGGATCTGTCTGGGACCAGTTAGAGGATGCTGCAATGGAAACCTTCTCTATGAGTAATAATCTTATCTTTCCACTTCTCTGTGTGTTTGCCATGATCTGTGTTTGTGTGAGATATTCCTGTCTCTTTTGGGCAGTGTTAACAGTATATGGAAGAAGATATACTCCTTAAATTTAGCATAGAGATGAGAGGTACTTTTGTGTAAGGGTTTGAAAAGATTATGCCGTGAATTAGAATGAGAGATATATCTTCTAATCTCTTTTACACTTTTCTTCAGTTGTGATATTGCTTGTCATTTAAAAGTGGCTTTTTTTTTTTAATATGGATTGTGTGTTGGCTTATGGTATTTGCAAGGAGTGGGAAGGAACACGAATTAATCTTAAAGTATTTGACTGGAGTAAATTGAATAAATGCTCGAATTTTCTATACATCGCATAGGCAAAGAGCGTTCAACTTTGTGGGACCAGATGCAGTTCTGGGAAGATGCTTTTTTGGATGCTGTGATGTTAGAGAGAGAAGGAATGGGGATGGACCAGGGACCTCAGGAGATGATTGACAGGTAAAGTTCTTCAGCAGACCTCTTTCCTCCTCATTGTTTCACCTGGGGCTGAAATAGTAAAAAAATATTTTAATTCTGCTGAACATGCTATTGTCACTTTGTAAACCTTGTTACTATACCTGACTGTTCCAAAGTGAGCCTTCTGCCTCTGTGCTGGCCAGTATCTCCTGATACTGAAATACTATCTTCGGTTGTGACTTATTTTTTTAAACTTGTGTGGAGAGGTGGTATTTCCAGAGAAATGGGTAATGTAAGCATAATCACAGTATGAATAGATTCAGACTAGATCAGTAATAAAGCAAGACACTTCTGTGGCAAGATGACTATATTCTGGAATAAAGGAAGATATCAGTGTGTTGACATAAAGTGAAAGAGTTAAATGTCTTCAGAAACTGCATATTGAACCTTCTCAGAATGCAAAGTCACTGTTTTTACTTTACAGTTTGTAGTTAAAAGAAACAAACAAAAAAAAACCAGGAGGGAACCACCCTCTAGAAATATCTGCATGGTTGCTTAAAGCTAGACTGCTTCTAAGATGTCAGTCTTCACTACCTGCTTGCCTTCCCCCGCCACCCCAGCTGTTTGTATCTGATCATTCTCTGCTCTCTGACACCTGCAGCTATACCACCTACACCCGTGCTATCATGTAACATGGGATCTGGTAGCCAAAATAACAACTAGTTTGTGGGGTGCTAGTTTGAAAGTTGTTTCTTTTTCCACAAACTACCGACCTTACTGGAAAAAGAGAGTGCCTGTGCGCTTCCTTCATCAGTTTACTTCTGCCTTGCAGCTACATTTAAGCTCTAAAGGCAGGTAGCTTTTGTACTGAGTTATATGTTCCTCTTCTGGCACTTGTAATTGTCCTGGAGCTGCAACTGCAGAAAAGAGGCAATGGATAAGCCCAGTGGACCACTGAGAACTTTCCCATTGAGCAGATGTTATTTACTTCAACTCGTTAATAATTAATGGAAATGTTTAATTAGTGATCACAGTGTTTTACTGGAAAATGACCATTTGGCTTAGTGTTTTTGGAGGTTTTATTTGCCATACACTTTACAAATAGAGAGCTGTCTTCTGCCAGGGCTTTAGTGAATTGGCTGAAGAATGGCTGTGAGTCTGCTTCAGCTCTAGCTCTTCTTGCAGGTACCTTTCCCTGGGAGAACATGATCGAAAACGTTTGGAGGATGATGAGGACCGCTTGTTGGCTACACTGCTACATAATATGATTGCTTATATGCTTATGATAAAGGTGACTTTTTTTCTTTTTAATAGATCACTACTCAGATTTAAGCAGTATGTTTTGTTGCTGTTGTCTTGAAACGATACATTGCTGTTCACAGAGCTCAGAACAATGAAGTATAAAAGAATGTTATAAAACATCTCCTAATCTTAACAAAAAAAATGCTTCAGTACCTGGAGATTCTTTGAGATATGTTGCCTGAGTTTACACAGTTCTATGCCATGGGTATGCATATACATTGCCATTTAAAATAGAAATTTACTACTTCTACTAGTAACTTTAGAGGAAATTCTTAAGAGTATGGGTTATAAATTAAGTAGAGAGCATCTTCTAATCTGATTTCCTCACAGCTGCAAATTCCAAACGTGGGCAGATTGTGAATATGCATATCAATAATTTCACAAGAAATTTGCTGTTACTAGTAAGCAACCCTTTTTTCCTCACTCAATGCGCTGTCTCTATGCACCTTAATGCTGTAGGTGGCTACTAGCAATATCTTTTAGTCTGAATAATTTCTTAGATAGTCCAAACCCTCCCTCAAAGTCACTGGAAAAATCAATCTTCTAAAATTTTTGTCATGTTTAGAATCAGCTTAGGTGCTTGGTTTTACCTGTAACAGATTTGACGCCCTGTGCTGTCCAGTGCAACAGCTTGACAGTAGGAATAGCTCTACACAGGTGACAGTTTGATAACTTTCATTGTTTAAATGAGGAGGTGAGACGACATTCCATAGATAAAGAATGTCTGATACCCAACCAGTGGAAGAAGTTATTGTATGTATTTTTTTGAGGGAGGGAGTGGTGAGAGAGAAAGAAGGTATGATTTTTCCTGACAAATGGAATGTGAAGGTAAGTTTTAGGATGGAATTTGAGTATATTTGGAATGAGTCTATTTCAGAAGTCGACTGTGGGATTTGGCCATTAGGACATGCATTGCTGCAATACTTAAAGTAGAAGTAATAATAACCCGTGCAGTTACTTTCATCACAGGATGCAAAAGAGGAGAGAAAATAATACTGGTTTCAAAAGGCTATCTCATGACAGATGTTGATAGAGTTAGTCCCAGAGGGGAAGAATGTTTTTTGGTGTGGTGAAAATAATCAGATCCCCAAGAAAACAGTTTCCTGGGGGAAAGGGATAAGGAGGCAAACAGGATATTATGCCTTTGAAAATGATATCACTCTGGGCCTATGGCTTATAGATGAAAAGGGAATACAGCGGATCTGAGAGTTGTGATAAAAATATTGTTTCTTTCAGTGCATCTTCAGAGATGCTCAAAAGTGAGGATAGCATGAAGAACTGGGCAAAAGAAGGGGTGTTGGGTTTTTTTTTGTTATTGTTGTCTTTACTTCCCCCCCCCCATTTATCAGTTTTGGGATAAAAGGTAGTGGATTTAGAATTTGGTATATATTATTTGTATATAGGATTTTTTTCAAGCAGTTAGAGTGAAGGCTTTAAGAGACTAAAGACTGTATCAAGGTATCTCATCTTAGGGCAGCTTCTAGTAGAAACTGCAAAGTTGGAAGGCCTTCTGTTACTAGAGAGGTGAATTCTTCTGAGCTGTCAAGGGAAGCATAATCCTCCAAACCCAACACCTTGGTATTTTAATTTATTTTCTTGTTTTGGGATAGCAGAGCCTAGTAGTTTTTACCTAAAAAATTCTTGAAAAATACAACACTTTCTTTCAAGTATGAAGAATACTTGCCAAAGGAAAGAAGCAGGTTGAGTTTGGTTTGTATGCTCCATAGCACTAAGGTCATAATCACAACATGATTAAAAAGAATGTCTGATCTAGCTTGAAGTCAGTGCTCAAGCATGAGTGATCATGACAGATCATGACAGAGTGAGAATTCTGAAAGATATCATGCCTTTGTGTTAGTATTTCTTGTGTTATGGGCTCCACAGTTGACTAAATCAACTCTTTGTAGAGGAAGAGGTAGAGAAGCTAGCCTGGCAGATGAGACCCATTGCATAAGTGGCAAGATGGAGAATTCAGGCTTTTGGCGTCAATAGTTGGAAGCGGAGGGTAGTGGAACTGCTGCTCTTGAGCAAGAGCAGGCAGGAAATCTGTTGTGCACAGTATCGCTTGCCCAGTAGCTGGGAAAAGTGGTGTACATGCAACGTCTGCTTGTACTGCTGGGCTAAAGAGGCCCTAACATGACTGAGCTGGAGATCAGTTGTTTTGCTGTCTTAGCAATGGAAACCAAGACATACTGATTTGGGGAGACAGGAGTTGCCGCCTGTGAACAGAGAAGAGTATGTAACTGTCTTTATATCTGCTTTCTAGGTGAACAAGAATGATATTAGGAAAAAGGTGCGTCGTCTAATGGGAAAATCGCATATTGGATTGGTGCACAGCCAGCAAATAAATGATATTCTAGACAAACTTGCAAATCTGGTAAGTAAAGCAGGGATGAGTGATGTATCTGTGGGAGCTATGGTGGAGGAAAAAAATTATCTGAAAGTTCTTCTATAAATGTTCTGCAACACTAATTTAAAAATAAAAATAATTAAATTGAATTATTAAACACTGCCTTCACATGTATAGAATAAAGACTGTGATTGTATGATCCTGTTATTAATATTATAATGTTATGCAGTTATTAATTAGAACTGCAATACAAATATGTATAAACATGACACTCCAGTACCACAGTTCTACGCAACCCTAATGTTTTCTTAATATCACTTTTTTGGGGGGGAACCTTTATTCTTACTATGACTGTAACAAGTGTTTAGTTTTCCATCAGTTTCCAGGTCATTATAAGACTTGTAGCAATCAGTTTCTCTACAAAACTGTTTACACTATCATTTGCCATGCGGAATAAACTTGATGTCCTATAATGCTCGTTAAGAATATAAGCTAACACTTAATAAAAGCAGTCAGCTTTTAACACAACCATCACCAGGGTGGATGCAAGTTAGGCCCTTTGAAAGCTAATTTTTCAAAGCTTTTTTACATTTGGAACTTAGTTTTACGCACAGAAAGGACCTAAAATTATCTTACAATTAATTGGGGAAAAAGCAGCCAGTTTACTGCAATGTTACTGGAACCCAGACACCTCACTATCCCATACTGAGTATGGTACCAGTGAGAACGTTGTATGCTGCGATAACTCTGTCATGCTTGTTTAAACTAAACTTGTCGCACTTGTTGCAACTAAACTTACTGGAATATCTTGCTTAAGGCTTTGTCCAAAATTGCCTTCAATCAGCTGCGTTAAAAATACTTCTTTTTTCTTCCATTTGTTGCAAATGCTTCTAGTGTCACCTAATGGACTTTTTTTCAATAGATCAGGAGAAATTGGTTTCAAAGTTCATTAATGATTGCATATTTTTTTTTTCTAGAATGGACGGGAACTCCCTGTGAGACCCAGTGGCAGCCGCCACATCAAGAAGCAGACTTTTGTAGTACATGCTGGGACAGACACAACAGGAGACATATTTTTCATGGAGGTAGAGACAAGAATATTAATGCAATAGTAGCGGTCAATAAATAATATTAGAAATCTTATGTAATATTTTGTGCTCCCAGGTATGTGATGATTGCATTGTACTGAGAAGCAACATTGGAACTGTGTATGAACGTTGGTGGTATGAGAAACTCATCAACATGACTTACTGTCCCAAAACAAAAGTGCTGTGCCTCTGGAGGAGGAATGGTCAGGAGACACAACTGAACAAGTTCTACACAAAGAAGGTACACATCTTGCTTAATGCACGCAATACTGAGGGAAAACTACGTAGAACAAACAAATCCTTTGTGCGTCATATTCCGTGTTTAATCAAAAAATAGCATTCTCTCTCCAGCAGTGGTTACTGAACTGCAATGGCTGTTCAACAGCACCGACATCTGAAGCTGGCATTATGCCTTGCTATTTACCTGAAGACAACAGTACAGCAGGATGTAATTTAAGAAATTACATGTGTAGCTTTTACTTGTTTTTTTGGTTAGAAGAAGGAAAGCATCAGTATTACTAAATATTTCATTATCTTGCAGGCTTATAAAGATAGGAAAAATATTGTGGTAGATTCATGGGGAAAAAGCTAAATAAAACTACGCCTTAGTAATTGTGTTAATTGTCTTATTTTTAATGGCAAACCCAAACTGACAAAATGGAAAAAAAATTTTCTCCATGGGCCTATGTTTGATTTTTATTTCATATATGCCTACATTCTCCACTAATATGAAAGCCCTTTTCTTCTCCTTGTGATTAATTGCATATGTAAAGAAATAGCTTAAACCTACTAGGAAAACTCCAGTAACTCCTACACAATGACCGGCAAACAAAGTGTAAAGATTTGTAAATGCAAATAATATATTGAAATGTGGTTATCTTTGAGATGTATAAAGGGATTAGATTTCTGCTCCCAAAAATTCATTTTACATAGACCACGTCATCATAATGCAGGTGTGAATACAAAGGGAAGGAGGACAAAAGCAGTATGCTACAGAAGTTACTTGGAAAACTAATTGCATGTATCTTGGGCTTCGGTTAGAAAATTTTCTTAAATTTTACTCTGAGGTTACGGCTTACCATTATTTGATATTAGAGAGGGGAGTTGGGCTAAGATGAATAGAAGAATATGGTATAAGGGAGTTGGTATGAATAATAAAAAGATAGATCATATGAGCATGACCAGTAACATTGATTGGAAGCCAAAAGAAAGGGAGGGATTGTAATCTTGTTTTGAGGCTTTTTCTACACTAGGAAACTGAGTAAACTTGGTTAGATTGCTCGTGAGCATGTGCCAAGCCATGAACTCTTCACTAGCTTGTGCTATGAAATGATATGAAATAGTTTCTCTGTCAACTTAAAAAATAAATATAAATACTATCTAGTAATTAGCTGTGGTTGAACTTTTATAGGCTTTTTGTCATTATGCACCACATGGGGCTTGTTCTTTTAGTAGAATCTTAGAATCTTGCTGTTCTTTTCCCTTAGTAATTTGGAAAAATAACATTGTATTACTCTTCTTTTATATGTTAGTGTCGGGAATTATACTACTGTGTAAAAGACAGTATGGAGCGAGCAGCAGCAAGACAGCAAAGCATTAAACCAGGTACATGATTTTGCTTGTTGGGAACATTTGTTGTTTAATCAGTAATCAACAAAATTTTTTTATTAATAACTTCTTGAATGTAATCTCCTTTTACTTGGAAATCTGAGGGTAGCTTTGTACATCCGTGTGTATGTAGCATACTTAGTGTTATCATTAAGTTGCCCCCATATACCTCTCCCTAAATACAAACAAGACCAAAACACCTGTATAAAGAAGAGTTACATGTAAGGAGGACTACCTGCCAGTAACATGATAACTAAGAAAAGACTATGAAACTTCAGCTTCATTTTCTCTTCATTATTCCTTTCTCTTCATATATTCCTGATTGAGACATAGAACTATGTTGTCCACTTTGTGTTGAGAATGGAGGCTAATAAATACGCTTGCTTGTCTTAGTGAATCTACAGTGATGAGTCTGCAGATTTCTGCAGACTTTCAATGCACAAACCTTCTCTATATTGAAAAGTCTCGTATTGGTGCAAGTCAAAAGGTGCAGTTAACCCAATGTCCTTATATCAGTATAACTTCTCCAGTGTAGACATTCTTCTTAGTTTAGCATAATCATCTGGGATAGTATAATTATACTGGTGAAACTTTTCTTGGCAAACACCCCTTTCCTTTTCCTGTTGAGTCAAAAAACCTAGGAAAGTGCATTTGCAGTTTTGAGAGATTGAGTTCTTGGGGAGGGGGTTCTCCATTTTTCTTAGTCTCCAGATAGCAGCAGGTGCTGTATGTACCTGGGTAACAAACATGAAGGTGGCTTATTTTATACCTTCATCAGATGGTTGTTTCTCCCTTGGTGGTGTCTGTTTGCAGGTTCAGGGTAACATCACTGTGGTTTTGTGTTTTCAAGTTTGATTTTTGTTGCAACTATTTTTTTTGTTTCAAGTGGATGCTAGGACTGGGAGCCATGCTTTGAGGTACAAGCCTATTTTAGGTGTGTCTTAATGCCAAATCTAAGGGATCTACATTTTATACTCATAACTGGCATCAGCATGACTGAGAAAATGACTTGCGTTTAAATCTAGCATCCTAAGTGTTCAACCCTCAGCTAGCTGTTGGGGCTTGGAAGAGCCACCATTTTCTTACTCCTATCATTAGTCCAATTTAATCTGAGGAGGTGGAGGAAGGACTGGACTTTCACTGAGGGTAGAGGAGGCAAAAGTGCCTTTGAAAGCTATTTTAAGAACTGGAGAATAATGTAGTATTAAAAATGTGTTTGAAAGCCATTCTCCAGAGTTCGGTGGTTCAGCACAAACAATTTTTTAAAAAATCATTATAAGAAAGCATTATCTAGCTGAACTGAATGATGTAAAAGAAACTAGATGAAAACGCCTAGATTGTCATCTATTAACGTCCTCTGCTAAATTGTCATTGTTGTAACCATGTTGACTTTTTCGTTGTTGAAAGCCTAAAACAATGCCACACAAAATTATCAAGCTCACAAATGCAAGCCTAGTTTGTACTCGCTTACGTGTTTGTACTTAAGACTATGCTGTCTATGGTGTTATGTAATTGCAGTGTCTTGCCATGCAGAAATGAAACTTGGCATTTAATACAAACAAAACCCCAATATGAACTACAATAAATACAGACTGAGCTGACATCAATGTCCCTTCATGTAATCAGAATGAAATTTTTGACAATACTTAAAAGTCTAGTGGTTCTCAGAAGGCTGTCATTAGTGAGTGGAGTCTACCGAAATGCTGCCTGCTATTCTTGGTAGTGTCCACTTGCTATGCACATTAAATGGAAATAGTTTTTATTGTTTTATATTTCCCTTCTACGTATCATGACTTGGCTGACTGCTTTCTGTTCTCTCTCTCTCTCTCTCTCTGGATATTTTTGTTTGTTTGTTTATTTTTGTTTCTTTTTTTTTTTAAATAACATATCACAGGCCCTGAGTTGGGTGGTGAGTTCCCTGTGCAGGATATGAAAACCGGTGAAGGGGGTCTTCTTCAGGTCACACTGGAAGGAATTAATCTGAAATTTATGCACAGTCAGGTATGAGGGAAATCTGTGAGAAGACTGTGAGCATGAAGCTTTTTGCAGCACGCCTGTATATGTGTTTCCTCTTCCCAGAGTATCAACAAGGACAAGGGATAGCATGATGGGGGTAAAACAGTATATGTATATTTACACACAACGACACACGCACATATAAATATATATATCTGTGTAAAAATACACTGACATTAAATATCCTCAGGAAAACTATAATCAACTGAAGAAAAATGTTGATACAGGTTTCAGCTTCTTGTTTCTGGTGGTCTGAATTGTCTAAGCACAAAATAATTAGAAGCCAGTATATTAAGGAACAGAAAAAGTGATCAATAGTAATTTAAACTGCCATAATGCATCACACTGTGAACATATCCTGATGGCAGCAGTCAACTGTAAAGATACAGTGTTTGAATATTGCAGACACAGAGGGCAACCTTCTGCATCATATTTAATCTGTCTTGCTTTAAAATTTGAGGAAATCATCTGTAGAATTTATTATGAAAATAATATGGGAAAGTGGCTTTTGCTTTAATTCACAAAAATAAGAAAAAATTACTGATTCTTTTTTCCTTCTGAATAGCAGATCTTGTGGGTATAGAGGAAACACAACTAGAATTGTCATTTCTTCCTTTCTCTGGATGTTGTTTCTGTTGCTTCCTTTGATCCTTGTTTTTTATTTTGCTTTGTGTTTTTTTGTTTTGCATATGATATTAAATGCATGCTATGCTAGACAGTAGAATCGATTTGTAAGAGGGGAGAGAGAGAGAGAGAGAGAAAGAGTGTGTGAGAGAGAGAGAAACAAAAGCTTCTGTCAGTCCTCTGTGGAGTGTTTTTTCCTTTCCTCCTGACTAGACTTTTCTCCCCACACAAGCTTTGTTCTTCTTTGAGGATACATCAGTGTAGATCCCACTGGAAGTGCACGTGCATCTTAAACACACATGCTCAGAATCTTTTAATACTTCTCCCAAGGTCACAGCAGCACCATGTGCCTCTTTGAGTTTGTATATGCCAGTGTAAGGAGTGGAGAGTTGTGAACCTCCTTCAGTTTTCTTCCTGTCTATTACCAGGGTAGAACCTGGACTACAGCTGACCTGCTGTAGTATTTCAAACCTCCTCTGTGATGGAACAGTCTACATGTATGACTTAGTTATAGGTTTTAACTTTTTATTGGATATGCTGAAATATGAGGAACTGCAAGAGGAACTCATCGGTAGTACAGAATGAATTTTCATAGTTATTGGAAATGGCAGGTCTAAAGCCTTTGAAAATTAAACCCTGCTCTCAAAACAACAGTTTGATATCATTATAGATGGACATAATAGAAATTACTTTGTCCTAAGGTAAGGACATACCATAGGGAACGTTCTGTTTGCTTCTCCTTTTTCTTCTTCTGCCAGGAGTCAAAAAAGATGTTGAGCTCAAACTGCTCACATCTTGAACACTCTGTGGAGATGACTCTATTTCATAAACGAACACCCAGGCGTATATGCATTTGCAGTAAGAAAAGATATATATAAGAAGGTAGCCACATCATCAGCATCATGGTTTCTGAAGTGTAACGGGCATCTTCACAAGACAAAGACACTCAGTGTTAAGCACATAGTAAGCACACATTCATCTGTCGAAAAGAAAAACTCCAAGTTCTAGAACATACTCTTGTCCTTAAATTCAGAGCCTTTTTTTTCCCTGAAAGACTGGAATGGCATTCTGAAAGAAACCTTAGGGGAACCTAGTACTGATTGTTATTATACGACTGTCAGGACCATTACGGGTTGAATTTCGTACCACAGATACAGAGTCCTGTGCTACCACCAGCACTCCTAGAGGACTAGCTTTATCAAATCCTTCCTTACAGAGAATGGTGTTCTAATTTGCTGTCCGTGATGAAAATTACTACATCTTTTCTGGAAGACAGTTTGTACAGGTCAGACCCAGAAAGTATGCCAGCTCTCTTTCCCACCTGAAAGATTATTCCTCCTCTTCATCACCTTTCCAATGAGGCTGTAGCCAGATCAGTCTCCATTACTTAAGATGGATATTGAAACAAGTACAGTTCTGGAAAATGTACTGAATTTATTCAATATGTTTAATTCTTGGTCTGTTAGATTTACATTGCCAGCTGGCAAGGGCATTCAGTACCATTTAGCGGACCTAAGACATATCCTTGTTTTCCTTCTCAAATCAAAGTGTCTAGACAGATATCAGAAGTCTTCTATTTGAGATTCTGTGTGGAGTGGACAACGGTAGCAGTTATGTAAAGGACTCCTACTAGTTGCACCATACAAAAAAAAAAAAATTCCCTCCAATTTCGTAATCTGTGGAGCTAAAGGATGTTTGCATTCTCATTCTAACGCTTATCAACCAGTCTGCTTTCTTAAGAAAAGGTCTGCTGTTCTAGATGAATTCTCCTTTCCAATTTTCATATAAATTACATGAATTGGTCCCTAAGGCAGTTGATTTCAGAATATGGATATGAGCATGATTAAAACCAGGATCCTACAGCCATTTCTCTGTGTTGAAAACGGCTTCTTCTGTTTCTGTTGAGATTGGATGGGGATACTGACCAACAAACGCCTACAGGACCTCATCAGGCACAGCTTTCTCTTCATCTTCCTTTCTTTACTCTATATAAAGCCCTGTTCTTGGCCCTCTTTCTAAGTACTCTTTTCAGCAGTGGAACTTACTAAAAGAAGGGATTTCTGTTGCTCTGCTTGGTTGGACGTCATAGAAATAATTCATGTAGAACATGGGAAGAGGGGTTTCCACTTTTTAAAAAAAAAAAAAAAAAAATAAATGGAGTCTATTCTGTCCTACCTGAGAAGACTGAACATACTGCTTCAGTGTTAGAATGGTGCTTGCTTTCATGAAACTGTTTTTGAAGGCTCTTGATTTGCAGTGTGTATACTTTCTTACTAAAATTGAATTTGAATTAGTAAACTGAAATTTTTGATCTTTGAAATTTTTGAACTTTGAAGTGAATTCCTCAGGAAATGTAGTAGATGCATGGCAAGCCAACCTATTATGACACGTGATAGTTGTCTTTAGCATTCACAAATTGTCTCACTATGCCAGCAGCGCACGTAAGTTTAAGAAGAAAAAATGTTCAAGCCTATCTGGGCCTAGCAGGTCAGAGGAAGTCTTTTGGAATAGGGAGGAATCAAGTGTGCCTGTGGCATTGGCAGACTATTCTGAGTTTACATCTGCAAATTACGTTATAAAATATTGGGCCTCAGTAACTCTGTCCCCGTTATGAATTAACTTGTGTCAAAAATAGATGGAAGTTTAATAAAATGCAGCAGGCACATGCCCATCTACAGTAGGATCCACACTGAATGCTCTGTCTTGAAGAACCACAGTTTCCCTAGGGTAAGTAACTGTTATTTCCTTTATGCTTGTTTTCTGATTGAGTGAGAGGAGAGCATCTCTGTCCCTTAAACAATGTAACAAGAAATTGCCCATCAACTCGTGTGTCTTCTGAAAATTGGTAACTTACTGTAATTGTGACAAACTCAATAAATTCTCATCTTACTCATAACTCTTGTGGAAATGCAGCACTCCTTAACATTATACTCGGATCATGAGGAGCTGGGGCAGTCAAGCCTTTTAGGCAGCTTTACTGTTACCAGATAAAGCAACCAGTGTTTTGCCTGAGCCTTTCTATTGACTTTGTGAATTTTGTACTTTAGACTACTAGCAAAAAGTTTTCACGTAAAATATTCCAGAAAAAAGGAAATTAAGTGCAATAAGAAAGTGTTCTGTTATTGACTTGTTTACTCTGTAACTATTCCTCAAAAAATAAAATGTTTTTGACCAACTGACGCAGAACATGGTCGAAAACAGGCAAACAAAAAGATGGGATTAAGTCTCCTTTCCCTGAGTGCTTGAATGTAAGCAGAAAGCAAGCTTCAGATTTTCTGATTAAGTAAGTGGAAGTTTAGTTTTTTATATTGAGCAAAAAATATCCTGGGTCTGTTTGTCAGTTCTTTGCTAATAAATATAATAATAAAACCCCTTTGACCTGAAAATCAGCCCCACTTCTCTCAGGTGTATGATGCATTTGCTGATCTCTAGTAATACAGATAAGCCTGTTTCTTAAAAAAAACACAATGATTTCTGGTGTTGACTTCCTTTCTTGGGTAGTGTATCATCTACGATTACGTGGGTGTTGCTAGTACTGGATTCAAAAGGGTTGCAGAGATTTCCTTTCCCTTCTTTCCAAGACAATGAATTTTCTCTAGTAACATTTTTTTAAAAAAGGTCCTGAGATGATGGTGTCATAAGTGTATAGGCACTGAAAGTACCAGTCCAGACTATTGTAATATAGTCTTGCAAGGGTCTCTCTAAGGTGTTGGACATAGACTTACTCTGAATGTTAGGGCAACGTTACTCTTAGTGTTTCTCTTGCCTTGAAAAAGCAAGTATGTTAGAAACTGGAATATGGAATTGGTTCCTCGTAGCACTTTCTACAGATTCTTATGTCTGTGTACTGACTTTGAGTCTTTTGGACACGTGCAGATAAGAAGGGAATGTTTTGTATCTTGAAATAGATTGGATATTGAACAAACTCCTCAGGCTCAGGGAACGTTTTTATTCATGCAATCTTGGTGTCTTTGTTCTGGACTGAAAAACCTAGTCATGTAGTTCAACTGTTTTGTTTTTTGGGGTTCACGTATGTAAAACGTGAGTTTAAAGCAGGTTTGTTTTCCAAGTGACTGCTCAGCTGGCAGCAGCCATATGTGAAGTGAGTGAACGATAGAGAAGGGTCCAAACTCTCCCATCCTGCTTAAAGCAGAAAACTGGTAGTGACTGTTAAAGGAGACAGTTCCAAGAGTAAGTATGCAGATTATATATCATAAACTGTAGTAAAATCTTAAACGGCAAGGCTCTCAGGGAGAAGGAAGATTAGCGGTTCCCTATTGGATTAAATTCAACTACTGGATAGGTTAGGAGGATCAGTGTCAGGGTGGGAAGTATAGTGCCCCTTACCTGCCCTCTGTGCTGGAGGAGGATGCATGGAGGGGCAGAAACTAACTGGGATGGATCAGAGGCTACAAATCGTGCCAAATTTGGGAGCCAGCTTTTTTCTTGTCCCCCTCTTCTGTTGTATTTCAGGTGTGTTGGTATTCTTTTTGCAATAACTCATTTGAGTGCCTGAAGGGGTAGCAATGTTGGATATGTCAGAGTTACTAACTCCTTCGTTTCTCTTCCATGCTTTCTCCTCCTGCAAGGAGCGGAAGGTACTTCATCTTCTGCTGTCTTCGCTTCTTAGCACTTTTAAGTTATTTGTTGATTTCTAGCATTGTGGCAAGTTTGTCTTTTGAATATTTATTTCACCCTTTATTTATATATTAAACTGTAAATGAACTGGTAGTGTATGCTACAACACTTCAGGTTGTATCTGCTGTGATGATATTTTTCTTTAATTTTGGTTTTTAGTTTAAAAAAACGAAACCTGACTAATTTTATGTTACTTTCCCTCTTGTTTTTGTAGGTTTTCATAGAGCTGAATCACATTAAAAAGTGCAATACTGTGCGAGGAGTCTTTGTCCTGGAGGAATTTGGTAATTACATTATTTTGATATTAGGTCTGTACTCACATGGCAGTAACTCAAATTTCCAGTCTTCAGATTCGAAGTTGCACTGCAGTTTCAAAGATGGGAGAGAAATGTAGATTGCATGTGAGAAGTTGCCTAACTGAGAGATGGGTGACTTAACAAAAAAATTTACACATTCATTTTCATCATATTAAGATTTGTGGCCTAGGTGCTTTTTGTTAATAGACAAAGAAGATGTTCTGAGTCTTCTGAAGCAAACAAAACAACAGTTAAACTTGGTTGTGTGTAGGAACTTCCTTTGGTATGTTCCTTTTTCATCTGAGAAACGACATTTTTAAGCAGGACTTATAGTTGATCTTTCTCAACACACTATGCTTTCATTACAAAGAATTACTGTTAATTGCAGTTTCCTCTTTGCTCTATGTGGAATTTCATCTTTGTTGTAGGAAGCAGAAGATGTTTTCTCAGGTTGCACTTTATTTATCCTGTGGTTTTTGTTTCAGAGCATGACTGGTAAAGAGTGGAAAAGTAAAAGTTAAGGAGAATAGAGAATCTGTGCTATTTTGGTCAGTTATTGCTATTACATGTAATCTGCCTACAGTCTAGTTTGGGGAAAATTCTGGGTTACTATTCAGTGTTAGTGTCAGTCACACTGTACTTAACTAGCATCTGAAAAAAATAAGTTACTTCAGATGCAGCCCTCCAGAAGTGATCCACATACTTATCTTGAAATAGTCCCCAAACCCATATTGGTTTATTCTTCCACCCATCTGTGAGACATTTGTCTAGGTCTTAAGTGTATGTATGAAACATGTACAAAGAAGATAAAATTTACAACATTCTTTCCGTAGTTAGATCAGCATCCATACTTTGGCCGTTAATCAAAATCTAAATCAGCAGCTCCCTTTACCAAGACTCTCATTGTTCTTTGGTGCTGTGAATAGAATGTTCTGGCTGAGGGATTCTCTCTTAGAATATAAAAGACAGCTAATATGAGATGGCTGAAATTAATATTCTTTGTCCATAATAATGTGTTGTCTCCTTTGGGTGATACAAAGTTATAAAGTATGCAAATGATAAAGCCTTTCTGACTATTGCACTTTGCTTGTTGTTTGCCATAAATTAATCTCCCAGAAGTTTGGGATTTGAATTTGTGAACAATTTTTTCTCATTTTCTGAAAATGTTGTTCATGGTTCAAATGATTGGATCAGTGTATTTAAACCCTGAAAAATTTCTAATAGTTTAAATGTTCAGAAGCTGTCTGTACTTTATGGCTGCATGTTCCTTGGATACCATATTTTCCACCCTGACAGGCATGATTCATTTTACTACTTACAGAAATTGCTTAAGGCTATAAAAGATTATTGATGAGTTTTACAAAGATGAGAGTTCAGAAGCCATAAAATTAGCTTAAAGAATGGCTTCAGCTTCTGAAATCTTTAAATTAAAAGAAATTACTTGGATCAGAAATTAATTTTGGATCATTTTCTGAGAGGTTTTAACTCAAAGTATTTCTTTAAATAGTTTGTTTATATTGCACAAGAAGAAAGACAGTGTTTGACTTAGTTATTTCCAGTCAACTTCTATTGATGACTCTGTCATACAGTGTTTAGCCCCTAAATAATGACTGTAATAACTGTAAGAAAAATAACTTCCTTTTTTACAAAAATTTTATAATCAGGGGCCTATTGTAAAAGCTAGAATTGTGATATGGAACTTATGAAAGGCTAATTTTAAGAAGTAATTAAAAATAAAATGGGAGTTGGACACTACAAGCAAAACCTGAGAAATTAAACCAATTAAATTAAAAATACCCTCTTCCCAAAATAGAGGTCACAGACAAGAACCAATTTAAATGTATGAAATGAGATTTACAGTTTGCCCATCCAGCTAATAAAAAGAAAGATGAAAGAAGAAAGATGTTGCAGGGGAGCTAACCTTTCTTCTTGTGCAGAGATGAGAGACTACCTAAGAGCTGCTTTTTTGTTATAAAGATGAGAAGATATGCCAATCTGTCCTGTTCAAGAGAAATTAATGTGCTAATTTGTTAATAGTAAACGAACACCTTTCACCAAAAACTTGCATGGACTTCTTAAGAATGAAGTTATTTAGCTGTGTTAAACGTTGTGACCCTTGCAATCAGATTCATCATAGGAGTATACTAAAGTGCTATCTCCTCTTAGAAAGGTAGAGAGTAGTAGAGGTAGAGAAGCATACATACTCCAGCCTGATGGGAAATACTTCAAAGCAAGATTTGTTTATTTGATTTTGCCAAGCATGAGTGCTCCAGGTTTAGTGATATCGCAGCAGGAAATTAAAGGTCTGTTTGTGTTAACACTGGGTTTAGATGGCAACATGAAAGTTGGAATTGCGATATCAGAGCAGGATGCAAGCAGAAGTTCAGGAAATGTTGCCCACAAATGGAAGTGGAGATTTAAGTGAGTGAGGAAATGTAAGGCTCTTCCCTCTGGAATTTGAGTTACTGCTGTGTACTTGTGCTTTACTTTCTTGTGGCCCCTTCACCGCCGCTGCTATGAAAACCTTCATTCTCCAGCAGGTAAAGTGATGTCCCCTAAACTCATTCTATGCTAGTGCCATATTTTCATTCACAGGACCAAAGGCTGCAGGATGGTGCTTAATAATTTACTCCCTTCATCCACTTAGTTCAACAGCATCAGGAATAACTTCTAATGTTAGAAGAAGAGTGCTTCTGCTGATCTCTTAATTTGAGGCTTGGGTCTTTTTTTTTTCTTTGTTTTTTTTTTTTTTTTCCTTCTTTATATTCTGCAGTGGTAGTGCTTTGACTTCTCTGAGTGTAAATCCAAACCCACTCTTTTTACTCTTCCTAACTCAGTCCTCTCAGGAGCATTTTCCCCATCGGAAGGACTGTGAAGGGGTACTTTACTTAAAGACAAGGCAACTTACGGACTGTGAAGTGGGGAGACAGTACCTTGCCTAGGTGCTCTCCTGTTCCCTCTCTTCCTATTCTCAATTATGATACAGGACTTTACAGCTTCCCTTCTTCCCTCGTGGCACAAGGTCCTTACAGCTTTCCCATCCTGCTTTTTGAAGAGTATATTAACAGTTGTATGTTATCCAGTGGGCAGTGAGACTTACACAGCTGTAAAAGTCCTGCCCTATTTGGCTGTGCACCAGCCTCACTCCCACCTTTATCCCCTGGTGACATGGAGTTAATTTGGAACATCTGGTGCCAACGGGTAAGGTAGCTTGGATGTGCACCTCCTTATCTCCCCAGCTCTAGTCACTGGTATCACTGGGGCAGTGCAGCCTGGGTGTGCGCTTCCCCTGTTTCTCAGTCCTTAATGTAACTGCCAACTCCAAGAAAAGAGAGAACTGAAAAATTAAACAAAAATATTACATTACTTTTACGATCATATTCTGTACCTTTCACTAGATTTTTTTTTTTCAAGAATGACAATACCATGACATATGAGAATTAGTAGGCACTGGTTTATATTTAGAGTACTTTCTCAAACCCAGTCTGCACTGCCTACTTTTGGCCCCTTAGAGTGTTATCTGTCTCCCTCTCCAGCGTTTAGCCGTGTCATATCATAGTTGAAAATATGACATCTGCATGGATAGGTTTTGTTGTGGACTTTTCCTACTTATTCATACTGAACTCATCTGCCTCTGTTTCTTTTCTTGTCACTAGTACTATGTGTAATAAAACATTTACCCTTCCTCTGTGAACCTGGTATGATTTGGTTTTGCATAATTTCTGTATTGCTGCTTCTAAATTTTTTTGTTGTGACACAGAAATTCCATGGCAAATTTCAGCAATTCTGGAAGGGAAGTATTCAAAGTTGGTCTTGGTATTCCACTGATCTTAACATTTTAAATTTGCCATTTGTATGTTCTTAGTGTGGTCTTTTTTCTCTCCTGGTGCTTTCCCATGGTATCTGTTCACAACAATATTTGTAGACCAAGTATGGGTCAAAGGCACAGTTCAGATGCAATGCACACTAATGGGATGGTTACAGCTTGCTTTTTTATGCATTCCACAAAGAGAACAAAAGGCAAATTTTCTTTAGCTGTATTATGCCTGCTTCCTTTCTGTTAGTTTGAGGCAGTGCAAGGGAGGAAGATGAAATTTTCTGGATAATAGATTTTTTTTTTTTTTCATCAGTGCCCTAATCCTCTTTATATATAAAGTCTTCTAGAAATCAACAAGCCTGGTATTTTAAGAATATGTATAACTGAAATCAGTATTTTATTTTAAGGCAACTTGTTCAAAAGCAATGAACGTTTTCAGTGAGTATGTCAAGTAAATACCATCACGTACATCCTCGACAGGAGAAAGAATATCTTGAGAAACTCTTGAAATAGAACTGGGAAACAGTCTTCCAGTTTTGAAAATTTGTTCCCTCAGCTACTTTTTTTTCTTTCTGGATTTCACTAACTTATTACAGAGTGTCCAACACTTCTTTTGAGATATGTTTTTCAGCAGAGAAGGATTCAAACATCTAAAGGATAAAATCTTTGGGAATCCCATACTGACAAATTCTTATGGAATTGTTGGTTTATGTTTTATTGTAGTATTTTATTAGGCATATTTTGTCATTAATTTTGCTGTCTAGCAGGACTAAGTAGTATGAGAAAAGCCAGAGTCTCTAAGAACCATCAAGTATCTACTATGGTTTTCCAAACAGAGGCAGCGAAATATTTTTGCAAACCTGAGTAATTTATTATGACATTACCAGTATCTTCAAGGACATATGTAATGTAAATGAAGAGAAGGAAGAGTATCTATAAGTGAGGGATAGTGAGGTGCCCTGTACCTGCACCTGCTGTCTGTGTGCATCCCTTCCCTTTCCTATGGGAACATTGTGCTATTTCTTTCCCCTTTTCCTCTCGTTTTTTGAACTTTTTGTTTTGTCTCTTGCCCGTCCGGTTTTAGTTCCTGAAACTAAAGAAGTGGTGAGCCACAAGTACAAGACGCCAATGGTGAGTCAACTGTGATGCCTTCTGGTAGTTCTTTAGAGGATACATCTTTTACATTTTCATGTGGCAGAAAGAATTACATTGAGATTGCAGGATTTGCAATGCTAATACTGCAGTGAAACATTAGCTGCTCTTTTATGATAGTTTTCCTTAAGGGAAGACAACAAAACTTGGTGATTGTTGTTTCTATGAAACTAGAGGAACTCACAGGTAGTGCAGAAAGCGTGGTCTCTTTTAAGATAGGTAAGGATGCAAGGTAGCTGGTTTGGCATGAACTTGAGCACAGTAAGAGCTAGTGAAACTGTTAAATTAAAGACAGTGCAAAACACAGTCCTTAATCCACAGAACAGATGGAAAGGGAGACTAGTTCCTGGGCATAAAATGGTTGCTAACTGAGTTTATGAAAAATTCCCATTTCCTCTTGAAAGTGAGCAGTGAGATGCAAGAGAACAGTGTAAGTATTGATTCCTGCCATATAGGTGAGTTACTGCTGTGGTTTAGTGTTCAGTTTTTATACCGGTTTTTTGAACACCAGCAGTTGATGATGATACTCAGCACTTTTACACGTAATAGTTCAATGATCAGGCTTATATGCACTTATGAGGAAGAAAGAGAAATCAATGATTATCATCAGAACTGAAATGTCTTCAGTCATTTTATGTCTGAAGTGCAGTGTGTACATTTGATGATTGCATGGGAACTCACAGTCCTTCAAGAGGAGAGAGAAAAATTACATGAAGAAGCTAGAAATGTTTTAGAAACAAGATGCTTAGAATATATATAATTTAAGAAGCAGATAGCTATATCTTTTAATAAGAAAAGCCAGTTTAAGGAAAATTAATTATATTTTACATAAGTGTTTTAGCTTGTACTATAATACAACAAAACACATTGTTATGCTTATTACCTTTACAAAGATTATAAATGTCAATTTACAGGACAAGAACTTCTAAGATCACCAGAACAGCCAGTATTAGAACTAGGATATAAACTAAGTCTAAGTCTTGCCTTCACTGAATTGTGCTGCCAGTCACATGCTAAAGGAGGATTTTCTGTTAAATAATAGCACACTTAATCAGTTAAAAGCAATAACTGTAAATCTTGCTAATGCTATGTGAAACCCTCTACTTTAAGGTAGTGACAAAATTGCTTGGTATTCTTCATATGAAACATGCAATGTTGGGTTGTGGGGTTTATTTAATTAAAAAAAAGGGAAAAAAAAAAGCTTGTATTATCCATGGATTCACTAGCATTGGTTAAAAATTACAAGGACTAACAGTTCTTGTACTTTTGAGCATAAAAAGATAGGTGGGATTCTTCCTTATTCACAACATTTTGTGAGTCAAGGCACAGTATTGGATGTTTAGTTTTAGTCTTTTTAGTTAGCTCTTTCAACCCCTCCCAGAAAATTTCCTGTAACTTCATACAACAGACCAAAAGCAAATACGTAGGATGTTTTTTCTAAAGCCAGCTGGCCAACTTTCTAGCTTAGCACACTGTTCTTAAAAATTATAAGAATCATACTATCAAGCAACTAATGTTTTTATCCCAAAGGAGGTGTTTTGTTTGTTATAAGGCTTTTCTTCTCTGTCCATCTCAGTTATAAGGTAGTATGGAACACTTTTTCCTGATTTTTGTCTGTAGCCAGAGTAGTTATCCCATGAAGGAAGACATGCAGTAAAATACAAAATGTGCTTAAAATCATCTTAATTTCATTATTTCCTTTTCTAAATTCTTGTAGGCTCATGAGATCTGCTACTCCGTGCTGTGTCTGTTCTCTTATGTGGCTGCCATTCGTGGAAAAGAGGCAGAAAACAAAAGCAAACCCCCTCGACCAGTTTCCAGTTGATCACGATATTGGGAAATACCTGCCCTTTGGCACGTTGATGTGCAGTACTCCCACTTTTACTGCAGTTACTGGAGCTCACTTTACTGTCTTCTATGAGAACTTGATTATTCATGTGTGACCCTGCAAGTCTTTCCCCATAGAAAAACCTAAGACTTCACTGCTCAGTCTCCTTCTGAATTCATCCTTAATGGAGTTTTTATATGAGCTGTTAATCAGACAGTTTTGAGCATCAGCATCCAGCTGTGAGTGACCTACTCTGGCCATTCCTTTGGAATTCCTTTTTTCTTAAGATGACTAACAGCTTGAGTTCGGTTGGTTTTTTTGTTTCTAGTGGTACTTGTTACAGATTAATCACTTTACAACTGCAGGCTTCTGCTTTCAGATTCTCTGGTATGTGCACAGTGGAAGCAGTCTGGTCCTGCATGTTGTTTAAATGTAGTGTTTTCATTGTTTTCCTTCTGTGTTGTTCATTTTTACCCGCCAACATGGAGTTCTTGTCACATAGTTCTTCAGACCCTTTTGGTAGAGATGAACAATTTAGCTACCATAGTCTTAAAATATCATGTGACAATTGAAGTTTGGCTACTAAATTGGTCGATCTGTGGAGATGACTGCTTCTCAAGTGGGAAAAGAAGTGGAGAGAGAAACTTTGAAGGCAGTATATTGTGAAAAACCCTGCACACCTCATGGACTGTGTGGATTTCCAAATGGGAGTTTAGGTAACGTTTGTAGATATCCCAGCAACAGAGTTAACAGATGCATATAAGCACTACCTAAAGCAGTTAATCACAGGGATTAGAAAATTAATAAGGAGATGTAAACCTTGGAAACATTATTGGCAGAAGCACATGGCAGACCCATGTCTTTTTGAGGTTTGTAACTATACTCTACACAAGATATTTCTATAGCAATCTGTAGAACATGTTCAGAAGCCCAAAGGATTATACTGTCTCCAAATTTTTTAAGCTATTGCTTTTTCCCAATCTGTACCTGTATATCAAGGAATCTTGCAAATACTGTGTTAATGTATAATCAAACTCCTACAGTTAAAATTATCCATCACATTCCTTATTTTAAGTAGGCCAAATATGAATGTTTTTTGCATCCTGTTTTTGTTCTTGGAGTGTACTGCACTTGTCTGGAAAGCTCTTAGGATGCTGGGAGGAGAGACCGTCTAGAGAAAATAATGTTACATGTAAAATACCTGGAAAAAATGCTCTGATGCAAACTGATGTATTGTATGTTTTGACATAGAATTCTGAGTAAATGCACCCAGAAGTAACCCTGTTTTGGCTTGGTCAGGGTGTCTACTGTTTTGAATGAAACACACTAGTAATGGGTGAGGAGATGATGTAAATATTATAGTACCACATCTATTTATAGAAACTGTACAGCTGTCTGAATGTGAAATAAAATGTCATTCAACCAGCAACTGGTTTTCATCCTCCTGTGCTTTTCTATTAATGCAACTTATTCTGAAATTAGTGTAACTATATACAAAATACATCATACACATATATGAAATAAGGAAAAAGAGAAGACTATAAATGGAAAATCTACATTTCTTTCCACGTAAGCAGTTGAAACTTGTTTTTGTTTTTTCTTCTATCATAACTTCCATGTAATTTGTCTTAAAAAAAAAAAAAAAAAGCCAAAACACTGTCTGAAAAACATGAATAGGGAAAACGGACACATCTGAGATATTGAATTTTTTTTTGCACACATGCAAATAGAAGCAAAAAGTAAAAGATTTTTCATCCTTTCCTAATACAAAGGCAAAACTGAAATTGGCAAACCCTGAAATTAGCCTGTTTTGTATTTAATTTATTTTCTTTCTTTTTTCTTCTGAGACTAATTTTCTTATAGCAATATCTGAATTTTTAGCAATTGTAGTATTCTTGATACTACTATATTACAAGTACAATTAAGACTGAAATCACTTTGGTCTACAATAGACGTTCCGTTTACTGCAATACTGGGTCTGACTTAAGTAGACAATATTAATTTTAAATTGTAAATATTATGTTAGCAGGCCTATTAACATATTCAAGCCAGTTAACTTAGAATTATAAGGGGAAGATCAGAGTTTAAAATAATTAAATGTACAGCATCGCTTACTATATACACCTTTTTTTTTTCCCCTGTAGAAGCTGTACTTTTGCAAGTGTATTTTTCTGTGACTTAAAATAATAAATTGCATAAAGTGCTGTACGCGCTAGATTGCCGAGAAACTTCAGTTCAGAATAAGACTTTTAAAGGGCCTGATAATAAAAATGGCCCTCTGTCCCTTTTGACAGATTTTTTTTTTTTGAAGAACAGGTGTGGCTAAATAGTTATAGTGCTTGATGTTCAAGGGCAAGGAAGAATCGGTAACAACATCAGACACTGAGCTTCTGCTCTTTAGGTGAGAGCAACTGACTGGGCTTCAAAATTGAAGAAATTTTTGAATTGTACAAAATCTTGCTTGTACTTGGTGATGGTGACTTGCAGGTGTTCTGCTAACTGTGGGAACGTAGCGTATCCATCTGAGACAAAGGCATGCTGTGCAGTGTTTCCACTGCTAAAATACACGGTGCTGTTCTCTGGATACCAAATGCAGACCTGGAGGTTGGATTTAAAATTGGCACAAGAGCACAAGTCTTTTGGAATGCAGTCTTCCGTCATTTCCACCTTCACTTCATCACGCCTAAGCACTGATAGGTATGCAAACTTTACTTTTGAGGAAAAAAATAATGAACAGTGATTTGCATGTGTTTTGTCATGTCCCACTTATTTTGATCTTCAGGTAAGAATTCCTTAGCAGCAGTAAGAATTTACAGGCTTCTAAACCTTCCAAAACCGAATGGAAGACAAACTGAAAACAACTGGTAATAATAAATACTGCTAGAAGATTCTTAGGACAAAATGAATAACGCTTCTGTGTTTACCACTAGGAGGAGCCTTTGTCCTAGTTTTTAAGTATTTCAAGATGACGACCTTTTTATTTTAACACTTGTGATATTTCCAAGGCACTTACACAAATGTGACAAAGAGTCATGAACTTGACTTAAAACTTAAGGCTTATCCTGAACAAGTTTCTTTTTCTGCTACAATTCTTTGTGGAAGTTGGTTTTCAAAATGACCATTAAGTGTTCTCTGCAAACACTGGGGTTTGTGACTAGTCTTCCTGGCAGTTTTCAAAGTGGAACCAAGGTTACTGATTTACCGGTCTGCTGGATCTCAGATCTTCATTGTGATGTTCCAAAGAAACGCTCTGGTTTTGTTCGTGAATGCAGTGTCAGTTTCTAATACAAGTCCACATTTTAAAGGTTAAAGCTTTTAACATCAGTGAGTATCACAACAATGATACTTATTAAGTGATATTTATTAAAGATATCTCTGGAAAAAACTTTGAAGATGTCTGTTGAAGGAAAGAGTTCATTGCTTTAAGAAAACCATTGTAAAAATTTCCTACACCCTGATTACTAGCTTCAGATAATCCCTACCCTCCTACTTTGACACTTTCAGGATAGCAGAGTTTGTAAGATAAAATGTTCATCTGGGCGTTCGAAAGCTAAATTGCTAGTAAGTGTAAATCATGAAGAATTTTGATTCCACCTAAAGTTCTATCTTCGTGATTAAAGTGGATGGAAAAATGTGGCTATGAGTCTAAGCCTTCTTAGGAACGTTTATGTTGCATAGATACTGAAGATATTTCTAGAATCATGCTGCTTATGCCAGAGGAGGGCTTTTGGTTCCCACTGAGTGTATTGTTAAATAGGAAGCAGTTGCCTAGAATGGGAACAAACGAGTCACTTGCCCCTGTGTCAAGCATAGGCTCCTGTTACCACTGGATTCAGAACTAAACATAAAATAGAAGCTAAGCTTCTCAGAAAGAGCAGTATTTACATCCCTTGATTGCCACATGGATAGAAGTCAGAAGACGTTGCCTCTGAGGTGAGATCTTCCTTCAGTGAGAAAAATGGCTTCTGCTCAACTCTGACTCCAGTGGTATTTAGGAACTCCAAGTCACTGCTCTTAGACAAGCCAGGTTTTCGTGAAAGGCAACGTCTCCTAGCTCCTAAAGAAGTGGGAATTAGGACCAAGAAGCAGAACCTTTGTGCAAAGCACCTTGCCAGGCAAAAGGCAATGCCAAAGAGCCTCTTGCTCTTCCAGAAGTTGCAATTCAGCCAGAGGCATCTGCTCCTCACGAGGGCAAGATGTTTCCAAAGAGCTGAGTGGTATTACTTTGGTTCTGCTAGCAGCAACGGCTTCATGTACAGCCCTGCCCTGTAACGCTCTTGTAAGGTGCTCGGTGCGAGCAACAGCTTTGAGTTCCTACAGCCGTTCCCAGTGTGGCTATCTCACTAAAATAGTAGAAATGTGATGATGCTTTAAATAATAGTGGGTATGTGACACCTCTTCCCAGCACTTTATCTGAAGGTTTAAAATCTTGATGTTGGTGACAGATGAGGTTTGAGTGCAGTCTTTCAGTCAGATTCTGTGCTCAGATATGATAAAAATCAGCTCAACATTTATACCAAGGTTAGTAAAATCTAAGTTAATTTTCTGTTTATATGTGCTTAGTATAATTGTAAGTTTTAAGTTAATTTTCTGTTTACTTGTGTACAATGTTTTGAAACTTCTGTGGCATAGTATTTCTAGCACTGACATTTTGTTTTAAAGCATCAGTCCAACAAAGAATTATATATACAACAGCCAAGGGCAAACAGTCCCACTTCTATTTGCAACAGTTACTATAGTGATAAACGTGGTTTAGGAACCTACATAGAAATAGAAATCCCCTTCTCCCAAAATAGCTATACATAAAAAGGAACAAACGGTGGCAGGAAAAACACCAGTAAAACTCTAAACAGTTGCTTCCTTCAAGTATATGAAAACTCTAGTTCTGTATTTCCATTCCTTCCACTCTTCTTTGCCTTTTCAGTTTCTCTTACTAACTCCAGTGAGTGCCAGTCTATCCACAGTGCTCTGGGTGTCAAAGTGCTCTCTCCTTCCCTTTTTACCTCTCTCCCTGCTTGAATTCCTCACAGTTTCATCACAGTTTCTTGGCCTACACTCTCTTCAGCCAGCCAGGCTCAGTTCTGCACCTCAGTTTCTCATCAGGTGTCTCCATCTGTTTCCCTTAGTGTTTTTTCATACGTTCTTCTCGCCTCTCTGGCCATCATCATCTTCCAGCCTCTTTGCCCAAACAGTTCAGACCTATGCTCTTCCCCAATCTCCTGCTCAACCAGCCTCTGCCCCCTTCCAGCTTCCAGTCATAGTCATCTTCCTCTCTCCTGTTCTTACCCAGCTCTCTGTCATCTTCTCTCATCCCTCAGCCTCATTCCATTCTTACTCCCTTTATATTTAAATCAAATTATTTGGGGGGGGGGGGGGGGGGAGTGCTGATGAGTGCTATAGAAGGATCAGAAAACATTTCCAGTCTTAGTTCTCCTGTTCTGTGATAGCTCCCAGCAGCAGCTCTTCCCTACATTCCTTGTCAGAAATGGCTCAACCATTTAATCTGGTATTAAAAATAAATAAATTTGTCTAAAACAGACTTGTAACCTAACAAATTGTCTAAATTGTTGAAGTTTTTTAGTGCTGTAGGAAACAAAAAAGCATAAGAGGAAATATCATGCTTTGTAAATACATAGTACTGTTAGCCCCCCTTATACCAGTGAGGAAGAACAAGTCCTGTTTCCAGGTAGAAATTTTTGAGGACTTTCCAATGATCAAAATCTACCGTACTTGGGTTTTTTTTAAGGCAACATATACATGAACTGACCTACAAAGCAGAAGAAAAGCTTGGATTTTCAGCCATTTTTTTCTGGGTTTGGTATATGAAAACCAGAAGTAAACAACAAATTTGAGAGTTATATTAGTAATTAGTCTTTTCGTGATCATACTTTCCTGGAGTAGATCTGGGTTACTGGGGCAATTATTAGCATTATGACAGATACCATACAAATGCAACCTTACTGAAGGTTAAATTACTTTCATCCACATCCTGGGTTCGTATATTTGGGTCCCACAATTTATACTTCCAAGCAAAACAATAAAAACTAGGTATGATATTCTTTATGTTTGTTAGATAAACCATGATAATGAATATAAAATCAAGTTCAGATGATTATCCATGGTGAAGAAGAAAAAGGGGGCACACTTACCACATTTATTTCACCTTATATCAATTTCCATACATTTTCATATCCCCTGATATTTTATGCATATTGGATTAGTCACTTTTTTGGATTATTTCTCCTCTGTAAAGCTATCCTAATACAGAATTATGACTGAAACATGTACACAGCTATGACAGTTATCTGTGGTTTTAGGGCTGCTTATTGTCAACATTTCTGTCTGGCACAGAAAGCGGATGCTAGACTATTTTTTTTCCATATTAGGACCTAATAAATGAAGCTGCTCTTATCTGTTTCTTTTAAACTTTCACCAGTTCAACCTGTTTTAAGATGTGTTGCTTATGCAGAGAGCTGTGTGGACCCTGCCCAAAGACAAGTAAAGGATATCTCACTGATGGCTTTTGTTTCCCTAAAATAGAGTTCTGTGGTTGGGAAGCACTTGAAAGGTATCAGTGGGTCTATTTTTAATCTCAGCAGGCTGTTCTGACAAAATTCGTTCGTAAGGAGACAGGAATGACTTGTATTTCTAAACCTGCTCCAAGACGGTATGTTAGTGGTAAACCTCTCTCCTAAACACATATAAGGATTTTATTTCAAAGAAATTCTGTGATAAAAGCAACATAAATGACTTTTCTGATTTCCAGAAACATCTTTTCCCTTGCTGCTCTCATTTGAATGGACGTAGTATGATTAAATTAAGGAAAAAATGCTATCAACTAGTATTTTCTTGTGGTTTTATTTTACTCCCTTGGAATAGCTAGCACAACAATCCATTCTTAGAAGGAATGAAACCTGCAGGTGAGGTGTGCTGAAGCTATCTTAAATATCTGTCTTGCCCTGCATTGAAAAGCTTTGTTACAATAATATATGGGAACCTCTTGACTTCTTACTGTAATTTTCAACAAGTAGAATTTAATTTTTATATATAATTTTATATAATAAGCTTAGACAAGTCTGGGAAAGTCAATAAAGATAACTGCTTCCTCTTGTAGAGGGAACAGGAAGATAAACTCATGACAGGTAAGGCACTTTATAGCATTTTAAACATTTTGTTGGGACAATTTGAGCTCAATCCGTTTAATTTGCATTTCACCCCACTGTATCACTTCAGTATTGTAACTTAAGCGGCAAAGCAGCGGCACAGATCACCAGCTTGTGCTAAAATCAGGTCATGCATTGACTGGTCATCTAAACTGAAACAATCCATCAAGCACAATGTTTAGAGTTCACAAGCTACTAAGGAAAGTGAGATTTTTTCTAAACATGTTACTGAATGCAAGTAGTTTTATTTGTGTTACTGTGATTTCTGCCTAACATTAGAATGATCTTCCAAGCAATGATTTATTAGCAAACATGTGAATGTGTGAAAATTTAGGACTTTTTCATTTTAGGATATTTGTATCAGCATAACTATGCTAGTGCACCTTCAGTTACAAAAATGAGTGTTGATTGGTGTAGTCAATCCTAACTTGAATAGCTGAATAAAATGCATCAGTACCTAATCTGATGGAAACATAGCTTCTTATTGCACAGGTTACCCTTCCTTGATCACGCAAGGATTCACCTGCATTGAGGGTGTTATAAAAATATACTTAGTAGTTGGCACCCTTTCTACAAGAATAGATCTAGTACTAGAGCATATACAGGGATTTACAGTTGCTTGGGGATGAAATACTACATGCATTTTTATTAAGCAGTCAGAAATCGAATGTTTAGGAAAGAAACAATGAGCATGTTTATTCTGCAGCCATTACCACGGATACGCCTGCTAGTTTTAAACTAGTAGTCACGTATTTACGATAGCAGAATACAAATAGGCTGCAACCTGAGAAGCTCCACCACATGCAGTCACTGTCGTGACTTCAGTGTGGACATAGGTCATAAGCCCTTCTTTAGTTCCAACTGATCTACTTCTCATTTGTTAATAGGAAGAATTCATTAGCTCCGTGGGGGACCATCAGTTAATTCACACACAGCCTTGGCCAGCTTCTGTATAAGCCCGCTGAGTTAGAACTGGAAGAGGAACAGGATGAAATCCAGCACGCTTCACCTTAATTCTCTATGCTCACACCACAATTTGAAGTGATTTTCTTCAGGCTTTACAGACCTGGGCAATGACCTCTCAGACCAAGAGCTCCCGGCGCTGAGGGGAGGCGGTGTCGCGGCGCGAGCCGGCCGTTTGAAACGCCCCAACGGCCAGGGGCCGGCGCGCGGCAGCCGCGTCCCCCTCGGGCGGGAAGCGCCGTGCCGGGGCGCCGCCATCGCGCACCGCCGGCTGCGCCCTCCCCTCAGGGTCAGGGTCTGACCCCGGCGGTAACGGGCTCCGGGGGCTCCCCCGTTACGCCTCCACGTACGCGTCCCTGGGCCCTGACGGGGGCAAAACCGGGCAGCCTCGGCAGCGGGGAGGCTGCCAGACGGGGTAGGGGTGCTGCGGCAGCTGGCCGGTAGTGCTGAGGTATCCTACTCAGCTCCCACCTGTGGACCTGGAGGGGGTTGGATTTTAAATCCTCCACAAATCCTGCTACAGCCACTACCCAAAATTCAGGTGTTAGCATTTAAGGAAAAACAAAAACAAAAAAACAACCCACATCACTACTCTGAAGTTCAGTCTGAGCATCCTGAAGAAAAGTTCAATTTTGCACCTTTTATGTAAGATTTAGGTAATGCTTTAAAATCAGATTATTAAGTATAAAAATAGTTGATATAGGCTTGAAGGAGCCAATCTTTCATCTCTGAGAAGTTTACTCAATTTTAGAACTACACTTGGAGAAAAAGATGGTTTTCTTAATGTATGTTATGCTTTGGGTTTTGAATTTTTTTCTCCTGGGTTTCATGTGCTGTTTTTTTTTCTTTTATTGTTATTTTTTGACATATTGGTCAACCAGTAACTCATTTTGCTATTATTTTTTGCTCGTAGAATAATGGCCAGGATTTGACCACTAAGGCAATCTCAAGTAACTAAAGGAAATAAGGAGTTCTGGTAAGGTTTGCTTGCATTTGGCAGTTTAATTCTATCTTGTGGCTTTTATAAAGAGTATTAAGTGAAGCTTCCCATTGCCAGGAGCCAGTAAACATTGTTTACTTATAATATTTACACAACGGTGATGAAATACAGGATGAAACACAGAGAGATGGATGCTGTGGTGTGAAATGTGTGTTATCCTGGGCTAAAGTGTTAGCTGAGGGTTTATTTGGCTAGCAGGCAATGTCACACTGAGACAACTCAGCTAGTAGGAGTACTGGAAGTGTTATTTGTTGTCTTAATATTTTTGGGTTAGCTGATGTTTCTTGTAAGTGGTATCTTGGCTCAAGTGAAGCACTGGGCTAGCTTGACTATTTCTGTGTCTTTAGTAATGCTCTGCAACATCCCTGTGCTTCAGCTAAGTCTTATGTATGTTAAATCAAAGCATGTAAGTATCTCCATTCCTGGTATATAGTTAGTAGTAATTTCTTTGAACAACAGGCATGTACACTGAACTGGCAGCAAGCAGGCTGAATTGATAGATTTTAAATTGAAATTGTGATAGCATCAAAAGTTAAAGTCAATTTTGCATCCAACTGGATAGAAATAGTAGGCCTGAAGAGGTTATGTTTCCCTAAGTGACATATACTTTTCACATGGAAGAATCTTTTACTTGAGTAATAACAGAGGTTTTTTGTCTCGGGAAAACTCCTGAAAGGATTTCAATAGGACTGTTGTTTTTGATAGTAGTTGCTGTCAGCTGTGAAAGGCATTTAATATGCTAAAAGAAAATGCTAGTAGATAATGATTTTTTTAACTTTATGGCCTATGTTAATAACTTTTTTACTATTGATCTTACCTTGCACGCTTCTTTCTAACAGTACTTAACAACTGCAAGGTAAGAATATTTGCCATGATGTTTAGAGATAAGTCCATCTGACTTTTGCATCAGAGGATCCCACATAGGAAAAGATAGTTAAAACTACCTTTTGGTCAAGTAGCCTTTCAGGTGTGATGGGGAAACTTTGTGAGATACTTTGTTGTTCTTAGCCAACTAGGTTTGGGAGAAACTGCTCAGTTTATGCAGTTTTAATCAGATTGGGACGAAAGTAATTTATTTATTTATTAACAACATGGAATTAATGGGCAATTAGTAAACTATACATTCAGGATCAATATCGGTCATGGAACAGATAAACGACAATACTATATGACTGCAAAATATCAATAAACACCTATAATTTTTTAAAGACCCTTCTAGAACTAATCACAGAAAGTTCAGATCTTGCAGGTGCACCTTCCCCCTTTTCCTCTTTTCAGTGTCTGGGGAGTGGTTAGCATTTTGAATTTTCAGAATTCACATTTTTGGGAATAATTTTTAGAAATGTAACTACAGTGTGCTGCTTTTTTGTAAGTATTCAGATTTGGTTCACTCCTTGTCATTGAAAGTTTGTAATTTGTGTTTTTCATATAGAAGCACAACATTATCTTAGAAGGCCCTATAGAATTAGATTCTAACTGTTTGGTGCTACCTTGCATGAAGTACTTCCAGAAGTAGTGTCTTGGCCAGTTTTTTTGAGGAGGCATTTCTTTGATTGTCATTAGTTTGAGGATTTCAAACAGTAGAAAGTAAATTTGTGAGCACTGGAAATTTATTTTATATTTTTATATATATATATATATATATATATATATGGTAGAATTTCATACCTGAAGACTATTTGAACAATGAAATTTCATTTAAAAAAATGATTGACTAACATCTAGTGGAAGCATCAGTTTGCAGTATACTGCTTTTCACAGCTGAGAGGTGAAATAGATGTTCACTTGTGAAAGCACTGCTCTTCCCAAGAACATTGTACTCATGTTGAATAGCTAAGAATTGAGCAGAAAATACTATTTGCTTAATGACCCTTGATTTATTTTTGTACTTTCAGTATTGTACTCTGTTGCAGCATGAAAGTCTACATTCTTCTGATAATTTCTGATAACAGAATGTATTTGGTATAGCACCTAATTCTCTTGAGGGTAAACTGTCCTTTGTAATCTAAGCTCTTGCTTTTCAGTCTCTGCTTTTCAATAGACATTGTCCCACAGATGCTGGGATGATCCTCTCAGTCCACTGCATTCCTTAGGTTCTTTATAATATAGAACATCTCTGACTTTTATGTGTGGTATGTGCCTTATTTTTTAAATAATAATGTTGCTCAGAAAGCAAAAGTACAAACAATATAAACTTGTTTGCATTTTTTCCATTGTTTTGTTACTCTTCCACAAATAAATAAAATGTGCAACAGACAAATGTTAACCTTGGATAAATTGACTTTGGTTGTAGAGGAGTACCCTTCTTTGTTCTGATACCACAATAAAAATACACATCTTGTTATCATCAGTGTTTTTATTATGAAGACGTATTTTCACGTTTAGTACAACTAACATGCTGTGTCAGACACGCTTTCCCATCTCAACTGGCATGTTGGAGGCAGAGGAGTAGTATTACTTCAGTTCCTTTGTGTTGATTCTTCCAAAAGGCAATGCTTCCTGGATTAATTTTCCTGGATTAATTTAATCTTCCCACCTTCTCTTGTACCGTGATAATGAAAAAATACTTTCCAGCCAGAAACTACTAACAACTACTGCAGGTCTAGAAAAAACACCCACCCCAAATACTACTCAAACTAGTAGGTGAGAAGCCAGAAATGCTATTATGTCACTTGATTAGACAAAACTATCTGCAAAAATACATATATACCATTCATAGATTTTCAAAATCCTTCAATAATATTTGATGACAGTAAGTTTATTGCATTCATCACAAGCTTTTTGTTTTGAAATTTTTTATTTATGTGCAAATAATCTTCCTTGCTACATCTTTCACTGTTTCGTCTGATGTACAAAGTTATCTCTGTAGATTAGTATGACGTCTATGATTGGTTGCAGAAACATCTAATAACTGGAATTCTATGCTGGTGTCCTTTTAAAAGCTAGAAAACCAGTAGTGAGTAATTATCAAAGAAACTATTTTCTATATAAATCAGAACGGTTGGCTTTAGCCAGAGATTCCCAAATGGTGTGTTTCAGATGTTGTTCTGCAAAGATCTGCTCAAGAGCACAGAAGTGGATATTTCAAGCACTGACAGTAAAAGCAGTAGGAATGAAAGTTACTTTCTATTCTGCAGAGATCAATATAATGAAATGTGATTAAATATTACAAATATTTTTGTTAGTGTTTCATTACTCTGAGCTACTTGTTTCTCATGAAGAATGTCAGAAATTTGAGAAGAGAAAATGGAGAGAACTGTAGAAGTGGGGAATTTATGTTCGTTTCAGACATTAAGAATGGACTGGATTTGCACATAATTGTAATATTTGTTTTTTTCTGACATATCTTATGTATGTAATGGGGGAAAGTTCTATCTTGATTTCCCTGAATTTCTTCACATGGAGACAGGGGTAATGTAACTAAAACACATGTATGAAAAGAAGAAATATTGCCTAAAAATACGCTAAGCAAGCTGGACACCACGAGACACTGCTGCCTCCTAGTACACATATATTAAATGACGTTTAAGATGAGCAGGACTCCTAAATGTAACTGAAATTATCCTTCATGAATTTCTTCAATTTTCTTCTTTTCAGGTTCCATTCCAATGCTGAGGCAGAGAATGGGGAGAAGGATTTATTGTCAAATACATTACCTGATTGTTTAGTATAGCTATTTCATTTTTTTAAAGTCTAAAATGTACTTTACACTTCTAGAGGCATTGTAATTTTAACTCTGCTTGCTTTGTTAACGGAATGCACACAAATTATTGACACTAGTTAGCTCTAGAGGTAGTGCTTGTAGTGAGTTAAGAAAAAAAGTCAACTGAAAAAAGTCAAAAGTATTCTGTTATTCTTACAGATTTTTACACTGCAACGGTGTATTAAAGGTTGAGACCCATGAAATCCTGACTTTAAAATAAACCAAATAAATTACCTTGCAGGAAAGTGATCTTAGTATGATTATTGAAAAAAACAAGCAGAAATCAAAACAGGCACACATGCTCCCCGCCAACATTATAAACATTCTATAAAGTCTCTAACATGAATATCTAACGACTGTTTTATATGTAACCAAACAGCCATTGCTCCTTTATCGAGCTGAATTATTTTGAGTCATACCTTGATTTGCAGATGAATTGAGATTCAGAGTTTTATTGAGGTGCTGGAGAATGAAAAAAAAAAAATTAAGATATTATCAGACATTAAAGGATGCTAATTTTAAATTGAGACTTAGTGCTGAAGGTGAAATATGGAAGCTTTATTGTAGTTGCTTTTATCTGATGATTCCAAGGAGATTTAATGTTCCTAAAGCAAGCTTCAGAAGATGATAATATTAAGCTTTGAGCCATGTCTACATTGTACAGTACAGCACAGCACTGAACAGAAATACTTGAGCTAGCCATTGAACTGAAAGTAGCGTGTCTTAATAAGCTGCTGCATAGATTAGCTAGAGATTTCAGAGTTCTTAGCCCAAGCTCATCACAGTACTAATGCAGCTATATTGCTTGCTGCCAAATGAGGATATCGGTGCCCAGCACTGCAAGGTGCACTGTGTACGCATCCCTGACTTGGCACTGAGTAAAATATCGAACTCTGTGCTGTGTAGAAATACCTTCAGGCTTGCTATGCTGAAGATGGATCTCCATCAATGGCTGTTATACAGGTCACTTTCACAGCTTTTTCTGGTTTTGATGAGCATTTAAAGTGGTGCTATATAGGTTCATATTGACAAATAGATACATTAGTAGCAGCTTTACTAAAAATATTTAGTCAATATTTCTTACTGTGTTGTAAACATGTGACTTTTTTTTTTTCCTGGTCCTTTTGATAAACAAAATAAATTATCAATGTTTGAAAAATGTTTGTGATGTAGCATGTGCTACCTTTTACATATGTCTACCAGCTAATGACTTAATCTAAAACTTTCAATTGCAGAGTATGGCACAAAGGATATGGCACAAAGGATAATAAAATTATCCACAATGCAGTGTTTGTAGATAGTGTTAAATATCTTCTCTAGAAATATTAAGTCAGAAGTGTAATAATTGTCCACCTTCAGACCTGTATTACCTAGCAAGTAACTTAATTCTATCATAACAGTTTAGAATGAAAACCACAATCTTGCTGCTGCATGTAGTTAACAAACTTTGTATATACCACCAAAGAAGTCAGGGTTAGATAAAGGGGAACTAAGATTTTTTTTTTTTTTAATTAATTTTTTTTTTAGCTATTTGCCACTCTTTCTTCATTGCAGTATTAGTGTTAGCCATAAGATTCATCTGGTTACCTCTGACGTCCAGTCTGCACTCTATTTCAGCTTCACCACACTCATTCACAGCTTTACAGGTATAACAGCCACCGTCAAATGGAGTGGGTTTCCGGATCTCCAGGGTCAACACACCCTGTTTACTGAACATGCGGTATTTGGCATCCCCAGAGAGATCCATTTTGTTTTTGTACCAGAATATCTTTGGCTGAAGAATACAAAAGAATAATTTTAAAATAGAAGATAGAAAATGGAAGACTTACAGCTGATCTTACAGCTTTAATTTAGCCATCAAATGTTTGTGCATTATGAGGGCTATATATTACACAGCAGTGGTAATAATTTTTCAAGGAACCTCTCCTCATTCAGTACAAACTCATGAAACTAATAATTCAAATGTTTAGTATTTTCTTTAACTCTCGAACAGCATGTAGAGAACGTAGGTCTGTAAACTATTTTAATGCAATTTTACAAAACCCTACAAACCGGCTGCAAATTCATTCCTTCAGGAGTTATTTAATTGTGCTTATTAAAATATATTTGAATGCTTCAAGTATCTTACAGAAGGGGAATTAAACTGCACATATTATTAGAGCAGAAGTGTCATAAAGGTCCGCGGATGTTGGATGGCCAACTTGGGATGCCAAGGTTTGGGCTGGGAATGGATTTTCCAAACCATTTAGCATATCTTTAGCAACTTCAGGAATTTCAAAATAAAGTTCTTGTTGGCTTCAGCTGAGCAATAAAGTGGTTGGCTCTGTACCAATTCAAGCCATTGTGTTTTGTTTCCAGTGCCTGAAAATGTGCCTTTAATTTTTATAAATGAAATTTTGAAAATGAAAAATCTGATATAAAGCAAACTGCTTTTGTTTATTTCAAGCTCATTAGTACATATAGTGGAGAAATAGGCTTTAAAGAGTAGAAGACCAAGCTCTGCATTTGTCTGTTTTACTTTCAGAATTAACACCTTCTGTTTCTTCATCTATAAAAAAATAAAACTACTGTACTGTTTCATAGAGTGCATTCAAATCTCCTGAATCACTTGTGTCTTTGACCTGTGATACACAGTTCAGTTCATGCCAGTTGCCATGCTTAATTTTCTTTAAAGGTATCAGCTGTATTTTTTCCTGTCTCAAAATTTTTTTACTTCTTTTTCTATAGCCTCTTTATCTTTCTGGGTATATGTCTTTTATTTCAACACTGCTACCAGGGCATGAATATTGGCTCTGCTTGAAGTGGTAACATTTTCTTGCCATACAGATCATATCTGAGGTATACTTGATAGTATATAGTTATTCAGAACTGGAACGCTCTATCAACACAACCTGCTGTCTGTGAGAAACGTCCATTGCAGAGTTCTGCAGTAGGTACAGAAGCTTTTTGTTAAGGTTAACTTGGGCAATGCAAGTACAGAAATGTATCTGGAAAAGGTGCTTTAAGAGTATTAGGTGTACTGAAGGATGAGGACTCTTTGTACCCTTCAGGCTAATGTGGAAGGAAGAGCTAGCATGCTCACATTCAAAAGCCTGTGACTACTGTATTTAACAGCTGTAAAATATGAAGTTTCTCTTAGAATCTTCTTAAAACCATGGAAACTGAATGAAGTGGATACAGATGCACAAGCAGGTCAGTTAATCAAGAAGGAATATCATTACTAACACTTCATGATGAATAAAAGCTGAGGCAGCTACTGGAGGATGGATTTTGCCTATAGTAGTTGCTGGTAATTCATTCTATAATGTTCTTTTGCAGCTATTTGCATGGATATGCTTCCTTTTTATATTTCAGTTTTGTCTGGAGCTCCTTCTTCATCTAATGAACTGCAGCAAATGATTGCATTAAGACTATCTTTTTTTTTTTTTTTTTTTTGAGTTAATTTGAACTTCGAGCAATTATCTTACATGTTTTGCTGTGTAGCTATCAGATCCTTGTGCAGGCATGAGGAAGGGAGAGGAGCTGGAAATAAGCAGCCGGAAGGGGAAAGGGTACTGCATTTTTTGTGATTATACTAATTTAAATTTATGACAAGATTATGTCATAATATGGTAAATTCCTTCACTGCAGACAAAAAGCCTATTTCCCTTTTTTGAGAAACCTAAACTTAGCTCCTAGCTCATACAGTTTTTACTGCTTGTTCCTGACTAACAAAAAAGTACATCTTTTTGTATTCTTTGAAGAGACTTCAACAAATACATTTAGACTGAGAAAATATTCCTGTGAGATTAAAAAACAAAAAACAAAAAAAACCCAAAACACAAAACAACCCCAAAGCTTCACACATGACAGCAGGTCTTATTCTAGTTAATTTTGCAAAATAACTCAGACACTCAAAAAGTTATGTGGATGTATTGACATAACAGAAAAACTGGTGTTCTTATGTATCATTTAGGTTAATGGAACAGTATATTACCTTAGCTGCTGTTTTCTTAAAAGACGGAAGAGAACAAAATATACATTGTGAGAAGATACTTTTTTTGTTGCTGTTGTTTACCTTCTTCAGTGAGTACATTTTATGTATACATGGTACATTTTCAATGGCGTTGTGTTACCATAAGCAATGACTGTCCTTTCCCCTGTCTCCTTTAACGTATTGCTCCACTGGTTCTGTGCACAACCACACAAATGCTTGCACCATGCATTCTGGTTAAGCATCAGTTATGAGTGAGGTGGGAGATAATTGGGCGACCTTTACGTTTTCTTAATATAGTCATGTTAACACTCCAGTCACACTGAACTGGCATGAATTCTAAGGCAGCATCTTGGCTTGTTGCAACAGTATCAATGACAGTTGGTGTAATCTGTACCTTGGGGATTCCTCTTACAGCACAGCTGAGTGTGGTGTTGTATCCAGCAATCACAGAACGGTTTACTAAAGGGTGAGTGAATTTAGGAGGTTCGGAGAAGTCATGTTCTTTGTAACTAGGTGGCTTATAAGTGGTGCCTGCAATTCAAAGAAACAAAATAGTAAGAACTGTGTTTTCAGTTTTGTTGACTTGTGTACAATCTATTTGTCATTGAATTTGCCTGTATGATTTAGAGAAGCTTCAAAGCTATGGAATTTTTGACATAATAAATCTTTAAATTCACTTTACTCCATAACACATCTCATGTTTAATGGTTTAGTTAAAGTAAAAGGTCCTGGCAATCATGGGTTTTCAGCTTCTGTTAAAAATATGAAAGCTATATGTCTGCAGGGGAAGTCTTCACCGCAGACATCTTAAACTTTTAACCCCAGAATGTAAATATAACTCCCCCAGTTGTATTATTTTCTTAAAATAAAATAGTTTAGGAAGACTGTGTGATTAAATATTTTTGAACGGATGTCCATGTTAGTACAAGAGATCTGCCTAGATAAGGGCTCCTGATGCTAAAATACTTTATAAGTGCTAATTACTAAGTAATGAAAATATCTCCAGTGGTGCATCTAGTAATACTGTGTTTTCCATTTACAAATGTATTACTTCTGGTACTTAATGGCTTTTGTGATCTTTGTTTTGAAGAATATGTTACCTGTTTTTTGGATATAGGCAGGATTTTTGGTGGTTGCAGCAGTTTCACTCAATCCACACAAATTTTCACTGAAGATTCGAAAAAAATACTCATTTCCCATAATCAGGTCTGACACTACACAGTTTGTGCGACGATAGTGATCAAAAACAGTATACCATTCCTGTAACAAGACTATACTGTTTAGAAAGATGCTATGACAGATCAGACATGGTGCTAGTTTTGGTATGGAGAGATCCTTCTTGCTACAAGGAAAAGACAGGTAGACAGGTATTTAACACTAGCCTGCAAAATGAATATTATTTTGCTTCCCGTGAAGATTAGCTGATCTGTTTTCTTACTTTCATTTTCTGGCTGATGTGATAGATGTATGAATACTTGCATTTTGAGGAAAAAAAAAAAACCCTCTTTACATTTTAGCCCTACTCATATCTGGGGAACCTGATACAGGATATGTCCTCAGAACATGACTACTTGATGGGGACTTCCATGAGAAAGACGTTTTCCAGTTTGACTGGCATACATACCTCTCCCAGTATATGCCCTAGTATGCCCAGCATCTGAGTTCAAGTCTAACTCTTCCTCCCTCCCCTTCATTTTTTTCCCCTGCATGTATGAAAAATATAATTTCAAATAAAAAAATCTAATTCCACCTTCTGAGTAGAGCTATCTGTCCAGTCTCCACCAGAGATGGGACAGGCTAGGTCTCTCTTTTTACATTTTCTCCTGGGCATTTTATACAGTTCCATACTTATCCTTTTGGTTCTTCTTAGATTCTATTCTTCAGTGTTTAACTGCCTCTGATATACCATAGGACACCTTGGGCACACAACTGAGAGTCATGAATTCAGCTGTTTTCCTCAAGTCTCTGTGTTCCCAGAGCAGGTAGTAGTTTAAAATCCATACAAAGTCACTGACTCAGTGCCATTTCTTACCATTGTCTTTTTGTCAGCTTTCTGGACTGTGTAGCCCAAGATCTGTGCATTGCCATCATCTTGTGGAGGTGTCCACTCCAGGGCTGCATTAAATCCCCAAACATCTACAAGCTTTATATTCTGAGGAGGACCAGGCTTGTCTGCAGAGGAGACATGAAAAAAACCCCTCAGCTTTTGGTTCAAGATCTAAGAGCTTTGTAATTTCCTCTCATGCAGGGAAAAAGTAGAACTTGGTAGCAATCTATAATTGTTCCATAGCAATACTCTTCATTTATGTGAAGTTGAAACTGTAAACAGGAAAGTTGGGAAACTTTCAAATACCCTATTAATACTCTTCTGAGAGGCCTGAAACCTACTGAGAAATAGACAAGAATTAGTAACATAGGAACCACGCAAAATCTTCCTTAAAATGGAATAAGAAGTTTGTGTTGTTTGGATGGGTGTGATTAACTCTTTTACTACAGTTTTATTACTTGCTTTGTTACCTCCATGTAATTTCTCAGCCATTTAGGTACACTGAGAAGAATATAAACAACAAAGACAACTGGGTATATATTTCTCTCAGCTAAGGAAGGCTGGCCATTTCGGAATATACCTGACTCTCTTTCCTGTTGCCTCAGTGCTTGTTGGCTTGCCCACTAGTGACATTTATCTGTAATAACTAGAAAAGGAACAAACTCTCAAAGAGGTACAGAAGTCTATGTCCATTGTAAGATACCTGGAAATATACAGAAGAATATATTATAAAATGATAATAATTTTCTTTTTTTCCTTCTTTTAAGGATCATTCATATTTACACCGATGTTGTTTAGTCAAATGCTGTAATATTTAAATTAGATTTATTAAGTAATATTCCTGTCTGTTTTAACTTGAAGATGCTAGTTCCCCTTTTTGATATGTTAGATTGTTGCTCACAGTTACAGGGCCTGTTGGGGAGCTGATCGTTAAGGCTGGGTAGATGGTCTTGTGATTAAGTGAAGGATGGTTTGGGATTCTTCTAGATAGCTGAATGGAAACTGTCTCCCCTTTTTGTAGCTAAGCTGGAAAAATGAAGAAAACAGTAAGAATCTGATGGATGTAGGTTTGAGATGAGCAAAGCACAAAGGAATGTAATTATAGATTGCATGTAATTTAATTCCTTAAAGAAGGATATGCAAACTAGTAATAAACCAGCCTTTGACTGTTATTAGGGGACCTGTGACTTTCTATGTCAAAGCATAATGTGCTAATTCTCTTTCCACTGGCATACTTTGGAATCAAAGACTGCTTTATAATTAGCTTTAACCCTTTTTGTCCTCCTTCAAATTGCTAAACACTGGAGCCAACTAGAACACTGCATGAAGTTCAATAAGGAATATGGAATGCATTGCTCTTGTTCCAGTTATCGTCCTCTTCCTTCCTCTCTTACACTAACATTTCGGAGAAAAAGCTGCCAAAAAAGCTGTGTTTATCAACAGCTACCAACTTCAGGTAAAGCCTTCTTTCTTTTTCTTCCCTATTTCTGAAGTAGGGAATGGTAATGTGTTGTCAAATGAACAACATTGCTTATGAAGGTGTGGAAATATATTTGTTGTAATCTTGTATCACAACTTAAAAGAAAAAATCTAGATATATTTCTAGATGTGTATCTTCATTATACAGAAATCAATTAATCTATTCTGATTTGAAGAGAAGAATTTTTGGATACTATATATGAATACCTGTGTGCGTATGAAAACTGCAACAGTCTCAGTGGGCAAAGCTCTACAAGTCCTGAGTAAGTGTATTGTAATCTAACAGTAGACAGATGTTGTGATGTTTAGCAATTTGTTAATTATTTTCAAGTCTACCTATTGTTATAACCCTCCACAGTATCTGCCTAGTTTTACAAGTGTTTTTCCTGTGTGCTTACCTACAGATATCTACACAACAGTTGTTTTTTGTTTTAAAGGTATGCTTATGCAATGCTTTGTCAAAAACTGTGGAGATCTTGGTGATGGTAGCTGGCTTAAATACTATAGAAAGAAATGATAAAAGGGAGAAAAATACAGTCTTAGGTGCAATGAAAGGAAAAAGAATGCTCTTTGGGGAGGCCTCACAGGACAGAGAGATTTTGAAGCCTGTGCCTTATTGCTCCTAGTTACCTAAAAGCAATTATCTGGGATCCTCCCTTCAAAACTAAAAACAATGGGATGGCAGGTCATTCATTAATTCAGTAATCTATTGGAAGAGTTAGATTTCAGGAATGTGTGTGTGTGTGTATATATATATATATATGTATGTATGTATGTATGTATCTATATAAAAGACATGCTTAGGTATGTTTTTATGTACATAGGTATCATTTTTGGGGGAAAAAATTCCAGAGTAGCCTTAACCTGCTATGAGATTAATGTGATAACAACTCAATGCTATATTAAATAATCTCTTTTTAATTTTTAATGAATTATTACATCTACCCATGGTGGTATAGATGGAATAAAGAAAGAGTGTACTGAAAGTCTCAATACTTGTAAGGCTTTGGAAAGGACAATCTTGCAAAAGGTAGAGGTGGATAAATTGGCTAAATGGATTTTTATATTCTTGATCTTTGTGATTTGATGGGATAATGGAATCTGCAAGAATATCTATCAAAAATTCCTTTGTAGAATTGTAGAATGTTCCTTTCTCATTACTAATCAGTACATAGCTAGCTGGTAATTTGAACAGAGGATGGGAAAAGTTAATCCTAGCGATGCATCTGTAGCAAGTTATTTTCCTCTGTAGGACACTGTGTTAGAGTGGGAATTTATATTCTGGGAAAATACTCTGCTGTCCTCAGCACAAGCTCATCTGAGGATTTTTGCATATTACAGAATTTTATAGAAGAGATAAAGTACGAATTATCTTTCAAAAAGGAATGATAATTTAAATTTTCAAATAATGAATAATGAGAACAATAAATAATTCCAGTTTGAAAAAAAAATATATAGAGAGAGAGAGAGAACTGAGGTGTGTTTTGGTCAATAGAAGGCATAATGGAAGGCATCATTTATTGGTTCACGTAGAGGGAGAAAAAAGTTGAGGGAACTGTATTTTTCAGAGATTGGAGATATTTTCATTATCTAAGACCTTTTTATAAGTATTTGAAATATACTGTATTCCCATAGTAAAAGTCCATATTTTGTAGATCTCTAGGGTAAACCGCAGCAATTGTTTTGGCAATAAGGGCAGGTGATGGCAGTAATAGAAGTGTTTCTTCCTGTTTGAAACTGACAGGTCACTCATCATAGCAGCAGAGGTTTTGGTTACCTGCATTCTCGCCTTACTCTAAAAAAGATAAGGGCTGAAGCTACAAGCATTACTCCTTCATCAAGTAGATGTTTGCCAAGGGAAGTTAGCTGATGAACAGATACCTCAAAAGATCACTGATCGATTTATTATATCTCCGAGAGCTGGGTTGTCTTTTCAGCATGCCATTCTACAGCACCTAAAGCATTACTACTAGTATAGAAAGAGTGCCTGAATCACCCATATTTCTCTCCTGCCAAGAGAATATAAAATCTGGAGAGCAAAAAATGCTGTTGACAGAATTGAATAGAGGTAGTTCTGATGAAAGAGTGACAGAATGAAGAATCAGAGTAGATGCCTTGGTTGCAGAAGTATCTGCATATGTTACAAACCCTTTCTCTTCTTGGCCAGGAATGAAATGAAATTTATTTATTCCCTTTCAGTTGAGCAAGCTGCCCAAGAAGTAAAAAGCTTAATACCTGTCCTCCAACTCTGACGTGTATTAATCTGTGTGGGAAGATTAGTTGCTTTTTTCCAGCCATTCATTTTCTATATGAAATAACTCTCTGACAGTGGTACATGTATGGGTTTTTATGCCTTTCTACAGTACCAAACAATGGGTGGAAGATACATGGTACTATATTGTAAAAGCAATGTGCTAGAATCTAGAGTCACTAGCCAGTTTTAGAAAGGTATTTTGGCGTGTAGGGTGCACTACCCTTTATCTGAGTCCCTTGGGATTACTTTGTTTTAGCTGCCGTTTACTTATTTTGCTGTTGCAGAACTGCAGCCATCCTTTTGAGCAGAAGCAGCTGGTGGTATTAAGACATATTTGCTACAATTTGTTATGCCTTTCTTGTTTGCTGTTGGCACCACCGCATACCCATTCTGCCAACTTTATTTTATAAAACTTTAAGCAGACTACAATCAGCATTATATCTTTAATTCCAAAGCATTAGAAGTTATGTTTAAACACTCTTTTTGTGCCAAAATACATGTTCTAAAAATGTATTGATACATAGGAGGGAATTTGGGATGACAGCATGAAAGTGTGGGGAAAGAGAAATAAAAACAATTATCAAGAACGTTACATAGAGCTGTAATGAGAAGAAATAGGAGAGCTCTGGCTGAACATTAATGAAATCTGAGTAGGCAAGATCTCAGAATATATCTCACAATCGCAAGGGAAGTTACTGAAACTTTGTCAGTGCATTCCTTTGAAATGACGCTAGAAAAGAGACTAGAAGTTGTATAATAGAGAATAAGCCTCCACTAAGCCTCAAGCTAACCAGACACTCTTCACAGAGTAAGGCATTAAACGTGAATTTTCCAAATTCACAGGACTGTGTCTTGTTGTCATTTCTAATTCTCAGAACAGCAGACGTATACCAGTGCAATGATTTTATCTTCACTGTCCTTATCTGCTGAAGAAGCCCAATAAGAGCATATCCATTCCAGAATTCTTATTTCCCTCCTTGAGGACAATATGGCTATTCCCAAGAACACCAGAGCTCTCAAATTCTTTCTATCACTCTCAAAGTGGAAGAAAGAAGGGTGATAAAGATGATCAAAGATATGGAATGACATCTTTTTGAAAATAAACAAAGACTCTAAAACTTGAGAGAGTTAACTGAGGAGAGTGTGACTGAAGGCTATAAAATCATGAGTAGCATGGAAAAGGTGAAAAATGATTATTCGTGTTTTTTCGGATACAAAACTGTATGGACATCAAAGGAGTTTATCAGGAGAGAGACTCAAAACAAACCAAATAGGTAGTTGTGCAGGCACTTAAACTGAAATTCCTTACAAAAAGATATTTGGATTCTGAAACTTGACCTGGATTAAAAAAACAACTGGATAAAATCATGGAAGAAAAAAAATCCCTGAAGAGCTATGGGACACACAGGTAAATCCTCTCCCCCCAAAAGTCTCTAGGAAACACATCATTTCAAGCTGGGAAAATATACTAGGAAAATAAAGTAACAAGCTAGCCGTGCTCTGAGCTTTGTCCTAGTCATCTGCTCTCAGCCATTGTCAGAGAAGGGATTCTGAGGCAGTTGGACCTTTGGATTGCCTCAGTATGGGCATTATTTTGTTTTGTATGATATGCTTCATTTTGATGTTTTCGGGTTCTTACCTATGATTTGCATTGTTATTGCAACTTTATCAGTCATGTTTTCTATCTGAAGGGTGACTTCATATGTTCCTGAGTGATGAAGCTCTGCCTTTCTGATGAAAAGGATTGTGTCTGTATTGCTGTTTCGAATTCCCACATCTTTGGAGTCTAGAGTTTGACCATCTTTCATCCAAATTATTTTGGGTCTTGGTTTACCCTGAAGAGAAAAAAAGAATTTTTATTTTTATTCTTTTTTTAGGCTATAATAGATTTCTATTTTTCATTTTTCTGTTTTTTAGTGATCTATAAGTCTAGAAAGCCTAATTTAATACACTGAGTTGAGATAGTAAATTCTCTAAATACTTTCTAATTTCTGTTTTCTTGCAGACAAATATTTTCTCCCATCTCTGTGGCTGAGTGGCACCATACCCTGAGGATGACATTTAGTTACAGTTAGAGAAGAGACTGAATTTTCTTTTTTTTTTTTTTTTTTTTTTAACTTGTTCTCAATATATACTTGTGCTGGTCTGGTACTCTTTTGCAGGCATCTGTGAAGCTGACAGTTGATCTGGCTTGCTCTGATTATTATTAAGTACAGAAGTCTTTAATATCTGAGGAGTTTATTAGCTTTTTTCCCCCTTCTCCTCCCTTTCTTAAAACATTTCATTCCCCGTCACCAGGCATTTTTAAGATCTTTCAAAAAATTCTTATAGTCTTGAAGTCTTGGGATGTGAAACTTACTGTATAATTATTTCTGCATTGCAAAAATTGTTTTGGTGACTGTCAACCTAAGCAGTCAGTGTTGCTACACCCATGGAAGATGACATAACAATCAGTAAGATATCTGTGGGTTACATCACTGTCACTCGGCTGTTTCCAGGAAAACTGGTAGATAATATTTAGTTCTTCAAAAGTTATTTGAGTACTACTTCCACAGTACAGCTCCAAACCAAGAACCCCAAGACAACAGAAAAAGGCCATATCATATTTATTAATTGTATTTATAGTCAATCTAGCAGAAAATGACTCGGTACTTTTTTTTAAGTTTCTGCCAGATTAACATGGTGAAACAGTGCACCACAGGGCTAGATTGAATGCCAGGAGTAGCTCAGATGGGTGAGGAGGGAAAGCAAGATCATCCAAGGCAACAGATCTGTTTAGGCTGCCCTGGAACTGAAATCTAAGACACTGAAATTAGGACACATACTGCCCTCCGCCTCCAGTAAACAGCAGAGAAAGCACCTCTAGAAGGCTCCTCAATTCACTGGGTGTCTGGAATGTACTCTGAAAGACTGTATCTTTTTCCTTAGGCTACAGAGGGGGATTAGGATACTCTTGGTTTAGGTGCCTAAAGATAGGCAGAATAAAAATAAATCTTTGTGCTTTGCTGCACCTTTGTTTCAGGTTTGTCTGGTATTTGCACAGAAAGTCTGTGCAACACCATTTTATTTTTCTGTGGTATTAGAAAAAAAACTACTTCTTTTATAAGAGTCAGGCCAAGATCCATCCAAAATTACACTTAAAGGACGTCTAAAATACCTAGAAATTGCTGTTCTTTAATAGATGCTTTTTTCTCTGGCATCTAAATCATCAGATACATTGTAATTGATTTTACATCAGGGCTGATAATAAACCTTGAATGAGCAATGATTTTGGATCTCCCATTTTTTCCCATCTGTTAACTGGTTTTCTTACTGCTTTCTGCCAAGGAGTATAGTCATCTCAGGCCTGTAGCTCTGAAATATTAGATACAGGATTATTTTGTCCAGTTCTAGTGTACTTTCACCTTGGTCTCATTTCATAGAACCCTTACAATAACCTATTAGAGGAAGACATGGCTTCCCTTCTTCAACTGGAAGGTATAGTAGAAATTCTTGAACAAGTAAAAGGATGTGGTGTGGTTTCGTTTTGTTTTGTTTGGTTTCCCCCCACCCCCCATACCCATGTCTGATTATTGGTGGAATGTCAGTTCTTGACAAGAATTGAATCTATTTTGCTTTCCACATATGTGTACATTTTAAAATGATATGAGGATTCTGCTTAAAAATTTTGGCTAGGGGAATGCTTTCAAAATAAAAACAATCTACTTAAAATGGTATAATTATATGGAATTTTTATTTAAGCTTCTAATTTGTCAAGACAAATACTTGGCTAGGTTTTCAGACTTATTTTAGATTTAATAGTTCTTGACGGATTGAGTAATGAGGTGAATCAAGGATCTGGCCCTAAATATCTTGGCAAAAATGGGCATGAGAAACCATAGCATTATCTTTATCATAAGAAATATTTTGACTATAAATCAAGCTTTGCTACTGGTGGTGTTCTAGTTTGGTTGATCAGATATGTTGTCTCACAGCACCTCCTTTTTTGAGGTGCTATGAGTGCCAGTGAAAGATTGGAAGTTTTCAAAGTGTTGTTTTTCATATACTCTTATATTTATAGACTATGAAAAGCATAAACAGATAGAAAGCATGTTCCTAATACATATCTCAGAGGATTGGATTTCTGCAATGTGTAATAGGTAATCTGAGAGAGCACAGTGAGTGACAGAGTGGGTAAGTAGCACACCAGAGAAACTTCAGAGAGTTTACTGCCAGGGAAGAAAGAATTTAAATGTTTTTAGATGTTTATATTCACACATATATGATGGGCAAGAAGACTGCTCGGTAATACCGTGAACTTTATCCACTAATAGCACATTAATATCCCTTCAGTCCTGTGCGCATGTAGTTAATTTTGAAACAAGAATGTGTTGATTCCCTTCCATTCAGCAGGATGTCCCGCCTGCTTAATGCACTCAACAGAAAAAGGGTTAGTAATAATGTTGTACTTGTTCTTTTCTGTACATTTTAATCTAAAGATTTGAATAGATTTGCAAATGACATTTAGCCCAGGAGACCTCGACAAGGTATTCAATAGAATTTCAGTGTTAAATGATACGGTAGTGACCACAGAGGTCACTGGCAGGGTTGCACTGAAACTGTAAATAGTAGAAGACACTGACTTACACTTTAGTTAGATAATAGTCTGCCTGCTTGTGTTCCCTAGCTCAGGGTTCACAGTAATTCCAGTATTTATGTATTTTTCTCCTGTACCGTTTTTGTAATTTGAAGATTGCAATCATATCTACTTAGAGTCTTTTTCTTCAATAGAAATGGTCAGTGATTTAAACTTTTCCAAAATGTAAAGTGAAATGTTCTTTTTGCTTTGCTTTCTTTGAAAGATCCTCATATGTATATTCTAAATAGCTTTTGCAGTATTAAGAATCATAGCTATAGCTGCAATTCAACACTATTACAAATTTAATTCACTGAAAAATACCTGTAGTTTTGTTCTCAGGCTAACATTTGCTGTTGATGGATAGATTTTTAGCATTTTTTGTTAGCCTTACCTTTTAAGAGGCAAGCGTTTATACCAACACATAATTTGTCCATCAGTCAGCTACTCAAATAACTTCTGAATCAGTTTGTTCATTTCAGCTAAATTTGACAGTGCACTGTAAATCTCTAAGATTAGCTTAGTACGGTTTTGTGAAAAGGGATGACAGGGTGAAATACCGAAACCTCAGTTAGTGTCCCCACTGAGGAAAAGTCAGGGAAGAGCTGGTCTTTATCTGTTTTGTTTGGCAACAGCTGAAAGATCAGGCAGGATAAGTGAAGCTCTGGATTAGTTGCTACATGTACTTTCTCTGGCCTGGGGAACTGAGGACGTGTCAGCTAGGACTACCTGGGGGAGTAGGGCAAAGAACTGGCAAATCTCTGGGAATATTGCAATGAGGTTGCTCTAAGCAGAAGAGGTGGGTTATTATGCTGGGAAGATGGTGATATAGGGGCATAAGACACACATCTATAAAACACCAAAGTTTATCAGTTCCTCTGCTTATGGGACAGCTTGTCAATTTTGTGCAAATTTTCTTCAACTTGGACATCAAAGCAGCAAAAATATACCTTTATTTAATTTTTTTAAGATTTACATAACTCAGAAATATCAGATGTAAAATCTTGAATTTTGCATGTGGGTAGACCTCAGTGAAAGGGCCATTTTAGCAACTTTGGAGTTAAGAAACGTGAAAGAAAAAAATAAGCATGTGATTACGTTGAAGTAGTCCAAGCATGCAATTCAAGGCAGTTACTCCATGTATTGGTTTGCAACTGTATACTGATTAGATATATCTTTGTGAAAAAGCAACTTTTCCTGTAACCCAGTAACCACAGGGCAAAAGACATATATATTTTATTTTTACGTAGATTTTGCTCTTATATAGATTTTTTTTTTCCCCGTCGGTACTGCCCAAACAAAAGAATATATGTAATATGTGCATATATGTCTCCCTTGCTGAAAAAATGTTTTGCATATCTACAGCATCTTTTACATGAGAATTTCAAAGCTCTTCACTAATAACAGTGATTACATTTTCATAAATGTCAACCCTGGACAGCAGAGAAATTTTAGTTTCTTCAAATTATAAATGAGGACTAGATTAAATGATGTATCTATTATTACTGAGGATATCTCTGTCACAGCCAGAATCTGAAATTTACAATTTCTTTTCCTATGTCTTACTCAGAAAACCTTTTCCTTTCACACGTTATTTCTTGCACTGTATTGATATGTCTTGCATCTGAAAAAATGCATGTGGTGTTTTATGAACAGTCATTATAGTTGCTTATACAGCTGTAGAAAATGCAAAGACAGGGTAACTGGTTAGGTCAGTCTGTGTGTATATTTTAGCAATTTTGTGCATGCCATAGCAGCATGTGTAGTTAGATGCATGCACTCTTGATAATCCTTGGCATGCTGTGTTTTTTACACCTTGAGCTCACGTACAGTAATACCCAAGCTATTCTTTATATACCACAGATACTATACGGGCCAATTGTGATATTTTGTTTATGTGCAAACTCTGATTTTTGTAGTCAGCCTTTCAGAAATGAACATATATGCTTTTGGCAAAGAAGTTGCCCAGTAACATCATGTATGTTGGCTCCAGAGGAGCAGTTGGTTGAATTCTTACACTTTTGTGTGCTTCTCTCTTTAAGATGCATCCTATGGTCAATAAGCAAGAACAGGCTTGCACTTACTTACAGCACTTACTTTTTCTTCTTCCCCAAAAGGAGGGATTATGGAAGAAACTGTGACTGTAAAAAAATTGTGACTGAAAGAAGGGTGATCTTTTCGTCCCTTTCTTTAATGTTTGAGAGGGTTTTTTAAATCATCAGCCATACTTTATGTAATACTGCTTAAGCAGTGAAGCAATGGGAACTTGCATAAGCAAAACTGCTTTAGGTAAGGGATGATAAATAACCATGACAAAATGGAAACCAATACATACCTGAAAAGGGATCACAATATTGATTGTTTCACCCACTTTCTTCACCAGAGTCTGCCTGAGATGGCGTGGCAACCAGATTTTGGGACGCTCTGCAGTTAAGCATTAGTACGTTAAATACAAAGCTTTTGATAATTTGAAATATTACTTACAGCACAAATAAGACAAAACACCAAAGAGGAGATGCTCGGATACTTGTAAGCATAAGAAAATTGTGCAAACACTGTTTATACAGTTAGGGAGGCATTAATTCTCTAAGGACTTTCAAACGTATTTGACTACTGGATACAAATTTAGTAGGAAATCTCAGTTATATATATACAATTGGGCAGGTTTCAATGACAGCTGGATTTCTGAAACTGTGTTGCATCTGAAATGCCAGATTTGGGTGACTTCCATTGGATGTGAGCCTTCTATGTAGACTTTGTTTCTTTGGAGAACTTTATCAGTTCTGTAGAAGGGATGGGACAAAGGGTGTACTGGAGTGAAAGAGTGATTATAGACTATGATTAATCTATTGCTATATTGATACTGCAGCTCCTTGTAAATTGCTGTTTGGACGTATTTATGGACTTACTCAGAAAGCAGAGCAATCAATGGATTTCCTTTACCTTTCTACAGTCACTCAGTTATAGTTCTTTCTTTGAGGTGAAAGGAGTGGAGTCTCATTGTAGCAGCTTACTTTCCACTAACAAAAAGGGGACCTTATGCATGTTTTTTTACCTAATCCCTGCTTTTGTCTACCTCACCGGAAAGCTTTCTATGTTCTCCATGTTTTCCTTACTCTTTTTCTAGTCATTTACAGAAAGAATTTCTTAACATAGAGTTGGAGTATCTGTTTTCATGTCCATTTGGTTTTGAGATGCATTACAACTTTGTTTCAGTTACATGGAGTCATTTTACTGTCAGCGAGACTCTGGCAGACACTTGATGTGAGTCAAAGTTGGGGAATCCACTATTAGCAGCTCTTGATATCTTTTGGACTCCAGTCAAATGAATAATAACCTACTGCTGTTGGGTGATACACAGGGTGTTAATTAATAACCTAGGGCAATCAAGTACAGATAACTGCTTTTATTTAAATAGATCTCTTGCTGTAGCCAACTTGATCATTTTGCAGTACTATAACAGCTTCTCCAGCAGAGAGCTAAATATTAAAAAAAGTATCTCTTTAATGTTGACAATGCCCTTACAAGAGGTGAAATGTCCATATCTTGAAAGTAAGAAGTAGGATTTTTTTTTTTTTTAAGAGCTATGCTTTAGAAATATAAGACCTGGACAGTATAGTAATGTTCTCAGAATCATAAGATATTGGGCACCTAGTCAAAGTGAAAGAGCTGTTTGGGTGTTATTCTCGGAAGAAGGCACAGGCTTGTCAGTCCCAGAGTTTTTCTGCATGCGTATATGATTAGAATTTTGACCAGAGGAAATAGATGAATAAGATTTATTCAGTCTAGATACTCACGCAGGATCTCTTGAACAGTAATGGGCTCTTTGATTATTGCTGCTCCACTCTCACCAGCCAAGTTTATAGCCTTTATACGGAAATGAAGTTTGTCCCCTGTGACCAGGTCTTTAATGAGTGCAGATGTGCGTTCAGTTAGGCCAGGAAGGGCTGGAATCCATTCTGTAGCTGCAAGTACAGGATTTGCATATTGTAATAATATATTATTTTTCCAAAATGATGCCTTGTCTACAATTGAAAGTAAATTTGTGTTAGGGTAAAATGAATTTAACATGCAATACCACACTTAAAAGGGAATAAACTAAGCTCGAAAAAGAACTCTGGATCTAGAAGACGTGTTTACACATGGAGTTAAGGAATGTATACACTTTGTTTATTCAAAACAGCTAAGGGTAAGGGAATCATCTTTGGGTAGTTACTTTGTCATTCTGTTTCATTGAGCTTAGAGCTATGAGGCTTCTACATTTATTTTCATTAACAAGAAGCGGGGGGAGAGAATTTTGGAAGTATTTTTAGCAAGAAAGTGAAGCCTTAATTTAATTTTTTCTTGGAATAAGTATATCCCCTGTTGGTGTCCAAACGGATTGGTGAGAGACACATAAGCAGAAAACAATAATAGAGCACATAACTATAGGAATTTATTATTAAGTTCTCATTTGACACTGTAGAACAGAATTCTTAGGGCTTCCTTAGTTATTCTAATGACAGAAGTATGACTGATAAAAGCATTCTTCTGTGACGATGACATAGGGATTCTGGTAATTCCATGATGATATCTCATTAAAGACTATAAATTATTTCTGGATAAATTATACCCTGTAAAACCCCTAGTTTAAGTTGTATGGCAATTGAACTTAGTGTCAGAGAAAATTTCATGATTGAAGTGATTATAAATTTGTTATTTGATTTTTATGACATAAATGTTATGTTGTAGCATCACAGTAAATTGAGTATTGTAGATATGGTGCAGTTATACTCTTTATTATCAGAGCACAAGTATTAAATGAGATAAGGTAACAGTTACTTGAAAGTTTGTTGTTACAGTCATGTTATTATATTGGTTTTAAGGAATATGCAATTTGTGAATGCTACAGAAGTATAGTCGTGACTATAGAACAGCAGTGATATTTTTGTAGTACTTTTCTGTATTGAATTTTATGATGATTGTGAAGATGATGTTATCATTGATGTGACTTTCATGGTTTTACAGTCATGTTGTGGTAAGTTTGGTGATGGTTGGCAAGGATGTTATCCATAGATTAAAGTTCAAATTTAATGATACCGGATATGGTTATTTTATTGGGATATTGCAGTGAAGCTATTGAAATTGTAGTATTTTAATAATGTTCAGTTGCTGCTGCCTAGTACTCGTGCTTACTTACATCCATCTTTGCAGTATTCCACAATATAACCATCTAATCCCCCAGCTCCAATCCGCTCAGGAGGTCTCCACTTCAAGGCAACAGTGCTGTCAGAAACATCATCCACTGTAAAATGGGTTGGTTCACTTGGAGGAGCTATAAGGAAATATGTAGAAGTAAATTCTGAGAAATTGCAATATAACTGTGAGAATTCAAAGGCTATAGAAGGAGGAATAGCAGCTGAATTATACACCACTGTCTCTTTTTTTAATAAAATATATTTAGCTGAAGCTCAGTTGTAAAATGTAACACCTAATACTTCATTTAATAGAAGTGCAGCATAAGATTCCTATAACAGGGAGGGGAACAAGAGGTTAAGATACTAGTTCCTGTTCACATATGCTCCCTTATGAGTAAAAGCCAATGAAAAGGAAGAGTTGTAGAAGGGAGTCAAATTGTCAGCAGAAGTCTGCAGAAAAGTTTAGAAATAAAAATGCATACAATTTGTATGCTGTACTTATACCCTGATTGTAATTAGGCAGAATTCACATACTTTGAGGACCAAGTTCATCAGTGGCTAAATTTGACTTCACTCATTTTCCTCTAACAGTGGAGAAAATGATTAAAAGTTATGACTACACATTTACAGAAACACTAGTTCTGATTTGCACAACAGTAACTGAGACATTCCTGAGGAAAAATATTTTGGGGCTGAAACATTTTCACTTCAGTTAGCTATTTCATTTCTTTTCAGAACAGGAGTGTCATGGCTCTTTTTAAATCCATAGTTCAGAAAGACTACTAGCTAAATTCAGTCTTCTTAAGCATGACTGTTGTCTACTAATTAAAAAACAATCAAGAAAAGCCCTTACTGGAGGATCCCAAATACACACAAATGCTACTGTGAAATGATTGATTCCAAAAAGCAAACAGAAAGATAACTTTTTCAAAATAACATTTAGAGTGCTGGAACATAAAATTTAGTACATATGGCATAAAAGCAATCACGTTAAAGAAATGTATGTTTGGCATACTCTGTGTATACGTATTAAACTGAACACCACCTTTTGAATATACATAACAGATTTTACATGTTAGAAATATTTCATATATAAAGTAAGTTAAATACAGGTTTATAAATTGTGCAACTGATTGAAATTGATCTTAGTTCCCAAAGTTATTGTAAAAAAAAAAAAAAATTTATAAAGAATATCACCCAGTTTCCTTTCTGTAGCTGTGTCAAAATTTTTCATATTCAAATGGCAGCAAGGACTGTGAACAGCACACAGGAGGCAAAGGCGGTTGGGAGCATACACAACCACACAGTACACGATCAAAACCCCAAAACTCTTCTCCGAAGCAGTTAGTGTGAACTTTATCCTTAATCAAGTAAAACTCTGCCTATCTCATGAAAACTTTGAACCTTTTTTTTCAGTAGCTCCGCTTGATGGTTTTCGTTTGCTCTCTTTTGTTGCAGACCAGCTGTTGCGTGTTTGAAATCCAGAATTAAGAGACCCTTCTTGCAGTTCATTCTTTCCTTCTGACCCCTTCACTGCATCATCTGCTTTTACATTATCTCCTTCAGCTGGCTGTGCACCTTCACTGATACTTGTAGATTTAGCAACTCTAGTCATTTTAATCTCCAGCTATGTGTATTTTTGTGGATCTTCTTTCTAAAGCTCTTAGCAGGCAGGCTTCCTGAGGACTCCTTTGGTTTGCTCCTTCTCAGGAACTGCAGGAGACACTGCACTGCTGTGTTGGGTAGGATTATTTATAGAAAAGAATTCCTCAAATATTTTCTTAATGAGCTATCCTTTTAGCTGTGGAGAGGGCCAGGATTAAGGGAGTACTGGGTGGGATACTGTGATATTTGCACCCATAAGGGAATGGGAGAAGCTGAGAGCGACAGGGAAATTTCTGTCAATTAGTTCTCCTCTGTTCCAGATCCAGCTTGACTCTCGCACTTCTAATTATAACAACTAAAAATTAATCAGCAATTTCATGAAACTGGAACCTCTGTGCTTCTTGGGAAGGGGAATGAGAGATAGAGAAGAGGAAGATTACAAAGGAAAAGGTTGATTAAACATAGAGATTGTCCTGTCTTGGTTTTGCCCTAGAAATAATATAGAGTGTGGTAAAACTCACCAATTGGCATGAAGGGTTGCGAGGCAGGGCTTGGCCGGGACATGCCAATAGAATTCACAGCATAAACCCGCATCTCATAAACTACTCCTTCAATCATTCGCTTGGCTTCATAGGTTAGCTCTTTTAAAAGGTCGAAGTTCAGTCTCATCCATCGATAGCTCTTCTTCTTCTTTCTCTCTAAAATATAGCCTGGAAAGGATAGCTCTTATGATGTGAAAGAACTGCAAATTATTCTCCCACATGTAGGAAAAAAGAAAATCACATTTGTGTTGTTTTTTTTTTTTCCCCAATGGCATAAAAGATTGAAGTGTGATTCAGAACTATTGCATATAACTGAATTATGTGAAGCTTTGGTATTTTCTTGCAGTTTTCCTTCTGTCTGACATTCTTACCTGAACAATTATACTTCTAAGAGTAGAAATTATTTACTATTGTCTATGTCTGGTATTAGGCTTTAAGCACATTTGGCATGCTATACACTACTATTAAGGTATTTAGATGTATGCAAAACAGACATATTAGCAGAGCTGGTTTAAATGGTACATCCTTTTTGGTGAGAATGTGGTCATTCACTCCTAATGGCAGAGAAATGCATGAGACACAGCAGTTCAGCAGAAAGCCCTTTTGGTGAAGGAGAAAATGCCTTGAAATGTGTAAGATGAGACATAAGAGTTAAAAAAAAATTATTTCCTTCTTATATTCTTCTGCAATTCACTAATCTTGACTAACAGCATAAATGCCAATGCAAAACATTAGTTGGAAGAACAGTTTGATACTTCCCTTTGGTTTGGTGGTGGTTTTTTTGTTTGTTTGTTTTGTTTTGTTGTTGGGGTTTTTTTTAAGTGATTTATCAAAGAACTTATGTTAGATCTCTGTGTCCATTGCTACGTGGTGGAATTGCGGAGTGCTTCCCAGACAGTGCAGATTCCAGCTCTGCTTCAGCCCTATAGTGGAATGAGTCCTGGCCACGCACCATTTTTCTTGCTCCGATTCCCTTGGGAAGGAAAGTGAACCTGTATGATTACAGAGAACCAAGACAGCTGGATGCACTGCAGAATAAACCTGTAGTATAGCTTAGATGAAGTCTGTATGCCCAGAATCCAGGTCTTTAGTACATCTCCCTCACCTCTCAACATCCACAGCCTTTCCCACGCTACCATACTGTTTTTCAGAATGACTAAGTCAGGCTGGGTTATCAGTTTAAAAGATAAACTTCTCATTTCCCAAAACTGGGAATGGAATCTGTGATTCTTGATCCTTTATGTGGAGGATGGTTGTATATCACATTGAAACTGTTTGTATAAATTATTTTCCAGTGACCTGCTACAAAGGAGTTATCAACTGTTTCTTTCCATCTAGCTATATTAAATTTCTGCTGGTTCTCTGTGTTGCAGATAGTATGCCTGGATGTGATGCATGTAGGCTTCTTTTAAACAGATTTTGTTTTGAAAGCTATTAATCTTTTAACTATGGACTGAATAATCAGAAAATACACTGAATAGTGATTTACACATGCCATGTATTTGTATGTATTGTATGTCTGTTTCTACCCATAGTCTACAGAGGATATGTCTGTAACAGTGGTCAGCTACAATAGTATAAGTCTATAGCAAACACATCATAAAGACTTATGAATTGAGCTGTGTAGGTCAGGGATTCAATCCCTTGCTGCTCACAAAGGTGGTGGCTATCAAACCTGCAGATGTGCCTTTGGTATACCTGGGAAGTATGATTCACACTTACAGCATCTAAAGGGAGATAGAAAACAACAGGCACGTTTGCTGACATGTTATAGGCACAGGCACCATGCATCAGCAGCCTTTCCTGTCTACATTGAATTGCAAGAAAAGCATGGGAGTCTACAGAATGTTTTGGGAAATGAGTGGTGGAAGTACCTTTGAGCTGACAGGCTGTATCATCACTTCTAATGTATAAAGTTACTCTGGCATGCTTGTTTTCAGTAGCTTTTAAACAAGGTTAAATGCTGTAAGCAAAAAAACTATGGTTCCTTTGACATGTTCCTGCTTTTTTCTCTCTTCACTAGGGTCTGTGAGACTGAGAGAAGTTTCAGCCACTCAGTTTCTGTTTTTCTGCCATTTTAGATATGCATAGTTTCCTGTCAGAACTGAGACACTTCTTCACTGTGGCATACCAGAATTGCAGCTTTTTTTTTTAAAAAAAAAAAAGGAGGTAAAAAGACAGTACTATTGCTGACATTTGGTAAAGCAGATTATTTCCCCAAATGCACAGACTGTATGATAGTTAAAGATACTGCTTTAGTAATATAAAAAGTACAAGAGATCCCATGAAAGGTTTGTGTAAGAGTGAAGATGGGGTATGAATCTCTTTTCTCTATCTGTTGGATATAACTAATAAAGACTGTAGCAGACTGCCTACAATGCCATCTGTAACAATATGAAGACAGATAAGAATGCATATGTCTCTTTCCCCTACCTTTTTATCTTGCTTTTAAAGCTTTGTTTGAATGGATAGTGCTGCATCTTGGCTTCCCTCCCCCGCCCTGAGGTGTTTTATTCTAGCTCTATTAGTAGTACAGTCCTGTGCTAACTGAAGAAACCTCCTCATGTAGTGCAAAGGGTTGTTAGTGGAACATTAACAGAATCATTCCTTTGACAGTGAAAACAAAACAAAGAACTATCTAAAATAGGTGTCCTGAAAACTCTACAAAACCAAATCATGGGCTTTGCATAGTCAAGGGGAGGGAGTTTGGCTGTGGTAACGGGACAGCTATTGGTATATATCTTTGCACATAATAGTTTAAATTGTTAACTTCTTGCTTGCTTCCTGTCAGAACAGATGAAACCACAAAGGACTGGCCCAGTAGTATCTTGTTTATTCCTGCACAGATAACTTCTGTTGAATTAAATGAGGTTCCTCTATTCTTGTGGAAGTGAATGAAGTCCAAATATCCAAAAGCAAACACAAACTCCTCTCTTCCAGATACTATGCAGGGGATTAAAAGAATTTTAGAACATTTCTAGCCCTGGCATCCCCATGGGAGTCCACAGAGCTTTCAGTGTATTTTTTTTTTTAAAGAAACTCAAACTCCAGTGATCTTTATTAAACAAATTGCTAGATTTGGAGTCCAGAGCAATTTTTCCCTAAAATTGGCCCTGCATTATATTCTTTTTCTTCTGAGGGTCACAGGGAGTTTTATCTAAAAACGCCCATGCTCTGCAGAGAATTTAAAATGGTATCAGTGATATTCTTGATTGCTTCTGCTCATTTCCTGTATCGCGTGATAACTTTGGCCTCTAGTTTTTAGCACAGATTTTAAGGTCATTAAAATGATTGGAAAGTGTTTTGTGACCCGTGGTGTGTGGTTGTATGTGAAGTAGAATTATGAAGTAGTTTTCCAAAAGAAACATGTATTGCATGAGTGCTTGAGATTGCAGACAACTGGGACTGAGGTGGCCACAAATCTGTTTTGGTATTCCTAGGTAAGTCCAAAGGCCTGTATACTGATCTAAAATTTCAGTCTTGAATGAGAATGTTTATCTTTAACTGTTTTTAATATCACCTTCTTGTGCTTTGGTAACTTATTCCCTGAAATATTTCTCTGATTCAAATAGCACGGGTAGGGGGCACTCTCTCCCTAAAATTGAAGGGCCAGAATCTAGACCAGTTTGAAGGTTTGATATATTAGAGCAGTTAGTTTCTGAGGGTCAGCCTTCCTAAAGTGAATAAACATAGAGAATCCTTTTGCGCCATTTTAAAGGAGCAGCAAAAATACAGGCAAGGCTGCTGGGGACTTTATATTTTAGCACTTCTTACCAAGTACTGGTTGCCCACCATCATATTTAGGAGGTTGCCACTGCACAGTACAGTAATCTTCTCCGATGTTGCTGATCTTGGGAGCTTCTGGAGGGTCAGGAACATCTGAAGAAAGTGTGAGAATGAATGAGAGTTGTTACTGTTTCAATTTCTGTATTCAAGTAGAAATATTAGAAATAGTAAAGAAATATTTTTCTTTAACACTTTTTCCATATCATATTGATACAGCTTTGTCAGATAGCAACAGTAGGTACAACTGAGAATGTATTATCTTAGTCTAAAGTGAATCCTGCTCTTTGACGTTTTTATGTTAGGTTCGTTTTCCTTTAAATACCATTGATTGTTCAGCTCCCTTTTTCTACCCAGACATAATAAACTTTTTGCAAAAATGTAAGGTAACAAGGTAATTCTGTTCTGTAAGAAGAGGCTTGCTTCAGGGTTTCTTATTTTCTCTAGAATAAACTTCATGTAGAATAAAATAGCTGCATGTCTCACATATTTTGTTATTTTGGAGATATTCGTAGTAAATATCCTGACTTAAGATGTATAAAAGATAAAAAGAGACTTAGTATTCACCTAAACAGTGAATTCTAAATTTTAATACTGTTGGTGAAGATAATTTTCTTTTACGATCTCTAAGTTGGCTTATAACCTGACCATTTGTCATATGTGTGGCAGGGTATAAACAAGTTAAATATTACGAAAAATTTTCTAAAAATTACTGACTCAAAATCATATTCCCCCAGCTCTTCTGTGACTCAGTGTCAATCTGTTTATCTTGTATCAGGTACATTATGTCTCTTTATTCTCTTATTCTCTAATTAACATTAACCATTTACTGCTTATAGAATGAAGTAATCTTTGCTTAAAAGCATAAGCCACAACAAAATGACAAGAAGTTTTTCTTATCTCAGACAAGCATGAAGCATATACTTCAGAAGGGAATGTCATCTATAAAATGATAGGATCCCCTGAAACCGGAAGTACATACAAAAGAAACGCGTGGATTTCTACTGGGAGTTGTTCTCTTGCCTTTTCACACAGAAGGCAACTACCTGTGAAAAATACTTCTGCCACATTTTGTGATTGATAGTATGCCTTTATGATCATTTTCTGGTTTTCTAAATCTAAAGTCAGAACTTGCCTCAGTTTTAGTGAAGGGTGAGTTTCAGTGAACTCAAGATGCTTTCATGCTCTAGTTGTTTCCTTCCTTCACTTACCAATAACTTTGACTGTGATATCAGCTTTATCTTCTCCCACTGGATTCTTAACTATAACTCTGTATACTCCCTCGTCCTCCTTTTCTGCTCCTTCTATGATGAAGACACAGTGGTCTTCATGCATCTCCACACGAACTCTGCCTTCAGATTCAGACAGAAGCTGTGAGGGGTGAAAGTAAGATAAAGTCATTGTAAGTTTTGCCAGGGACAGCCTGATAAGCCTGTATGTAAGCTGGTGAAAATCTTCAAATTCTTGAATATTATCAACATTATTGAAAAGCTATAAAGTATTTCCAGTTTTATTTGTATGTAGAAGAGAGAAAATATAGACTAAGTGGCTCACATAAGTAACATTTGGGAAAATTGGTTCTGAAAGTCTGCAGGTTGTTAAGATTCATTGCTAGTTACACGTATCCAGTTACGTTTCAAAGAAGTTACTAGGTACTTCCTCAAATTCCTACTTGGGATAACTGCTAGTATCAATCGAAAGAGTTTCATGGATAACAGTTGGATACTGTGCAAATTCAAGAAGGTTTGCAAATTCAAATTCAAATGGTTGAGTAAACATTTCTGATCAACAGTATCTGCATTTGGCATCAGATAGCACAGATTTGATATAAAAAATTTACCATGTTTCTTGTAACTGTTAATGGCATCAGTGTGATTTCTGTCACTCAAGAATGTCATATGGGGTAGCTTTCTAGTCTTCTCTGAGCTGAAGTCTAAACATAATGACCACAACTTTGCTGTGCGTTTATAACACACTCCTTTCTTCTTTATGTGCCTATGTATCCATATACTTAGAACAGGAACCATTAGAAAGCATATATGCCTAAACAGTGACTAGCACAGCAGAATCCTAACCCTGAGAAAGGTTTATTGTTGCATAAGAAATGTAAAATATTTTTGGCTCTATCAAAATAAAAAAGTTATTTATGACAAAAAGGAAACTTGTTGGAAAATGAATCCTCTTTCACTGTTTTGTACATACATAGTCCACTCTCTTGACCCATTGTCATCTTTCCCTGTGTCCTGTAAGATTTTGTCCTAGTTTTTTTCCTATAGTTGTTATTTAAGCTTACAGGTTAGTGTGGGGGGGAAAGGGATAAATATTCACAAATATATTAAGAAGAGTTTTCAAATAACTGCTTTGATTCCTTGTAATCCAGCTACTATGTGATGGTGATTAGAAAGAGATTTCCTTGATCAGCATCTTAGTCTAAAACTACTCACTAGATCTCTTGTGCCTGTTCAAAGTGTTTGGTAATCACCATTGTGAGGCCGGATGTTGGGCCTGATGTGCTATTTGCTTCACCAGTTTTAATATCTACTGACTTTAATTTTATTTCCTTCTGAATAGGACCTTTTATCTGGAAAACACTAAGCATATTTGTGTGTCTGCATAAATAATAAGGAACTTACCTTACTATCAGTATTTAAATCACTGCTGTTTTCTGAGGGAGTCATGGAATCATCATTGCTTCGAACAAGGTCACTTTTCTAGATAAGCAAAGAAACCACAGAAAGTCAGCTAAATCTTTCTGAGCAGAGCAGTAAAGCTGTTTCTGCAAGATGGAGGGGAAGAGTCCATAGGCTTGTTAGGGGGCTTGAACATAGAGGTGTGAGAAAAGTGAAGAGCAAAGTAAGGCAGCAAGCAGACCTGGGAAGGAAATCAACAGATATGAAAGTAAAAAGCAGAAATGGAAATAGATGTATCAGACTGCAGTGAATTAAGGGAAGGATAATTCAGCAAAACCAAATTTACAGCTTAACAAACAAAGATGCATGACATTCCTGCAGTAGAACTGTAACTGTTTGTAAATCTGTCTGTGTCCTGTGGTACTAGTTACTCCTCTTGAGTAACTACAAAAAAAAAAAAAAAGGATTACTTCTTTCTGTAACAATGGAATAGTAAGTTGATGTAAATGTTTTAACACTCAGAAATATAGTCAGGTCTGTAACACACATCAAACAATGTATTCTGAAACTGTGCTACTGTTTGTTTAGGATTTCATTAGTAAGTATAGGCTATACATCCTTCAAACCAAGACTGGCTTCTTTTACTCATATGTTGAGACCTCACATCTTAGAAGTAACACTGTATAGGGGTTGTCCGATACCCAATCATCATTTTATCAGAGAAACTTGTGTATGAGAGAGTCAGTTTCTCTTTGTTCCCAAAAGAGAGAAAAATGGCTTTTTTGTTTGTTTCCATACTAATTCTGCATTGCAGAAAAAAGTCCTAAGTGTTATTAAATATGCTAACCTGAACAAAGAATGCATCACAATCATGAAGAAATGAGACTGGGGAAATTAATATAACTGGCAATATTATTTTGTCTATATCTACATCTATGGGAAATGTAATGATGCTGTAGAATATTATGCAAAGTATTTCTGTGTTTTGTGCTAGTTATAGCTCAAGAACCCACAGATGGTGAGGGGTGGGGATGTTCTGAGATAGCCAGAAAGGAAGCTCACTTAACATTTTGTGTTTAGCTTCTAAATTCTTTCTTTGATGTTTTGTAATTGCTTTGATAAGGCAAATAGCAAGTGTCCTCTATTTTCATTATATCAGTTACGGTTTTACCCCAGTGGTCTGCTAAGAAGACATTTTCTTCACAGACTGCAGAACACTTGAGAAAGATTTCCTTTTTTAAAAAGAAGCTGCTATCTCCAGAACATGTCCATCCTATCAGGTGAAGGTGATGGGCATGACTGATCATTTATTTCTTTTTCTTTGAGGTAGGAAGAGAATAAACCTGTATGGTATCCTACTGTCTGCATGTACACTTGTCTACTCATATATACTCAGTCCCTTCTTTTGGAATAGAAAAACAGGCAATGGTTCAGAAAAATAACAGTTCAGGATGACTCTCACAAAAACAGCTAAATCCCAAACAGCTGCATTGCAGCTATTTAATATTTTTCTTGAGGTTTAAAAAAAAAAATAAAAGGAAGATGAAAATACTTGTAACTAAGAATTGCAAATCAAAGTAAGATTTGAGGAAAAAAAAAAAAAAGCTTCCTGTTGTGACCTCCTTGCCTCAGACATTGTGTCAGGTTACACATTACCTTGTTTACTTTCTGCCAGATGACAGTGGGTGTTGGATCTCCTGATATGGGAACGTCCAATCTCAATTTGTTCCCAGCCACCACAACAATAGTATCAGGGGATTGACCCAGACAGTCAAGGTGGATTTTGGGAGGTTCTATAGCAAGGGCAGAGAAAATAAGTTTTAAATATAGTTTGAGTGTTCTGTATGGGGGAAAAAAAAAGGTGAATATTCATGCATTAAGTTAACATGAAGCATGTTTTTTTCATTTTTTACTTGCATATAAATAATGACTGCTGTTCTTACCTTCTCTTGGTACAAAATCAATCTTGACCTCTGGGGGGGAAAAAAAAAGGTGAGGGAGTGTAGGAGAAATAGATCAGAAAACAGAATTTACATATCATCTGCACCTAAAATGTAATTTTAAAACTATTCATCATTAAAACCTCATAAGACATATGAATCAACAGATTAATGCAATAAATGGGAAAACAGGGTCTGTAAAACAATGCGATAATGATAACACAAAATAACAGGGAGAAGCAATGTGCCTATATTGAGGTATCAGGAAAGATATTCTGCATACTCTTCCTTGGTATAACCGTGATTAACGCCGTCATTTTATCCCTCTGGAATTCTCATTACTTATTCTGAGATAACTTACCTAAAAACTGAAGCTTGGCAGAAAGGTTGTAAGCAAATCCCTGAGGGATGAAGGAATAATCAGCCTCGTCACCTGGTGTTACATCCTCAATAGTTAGCTTATGGATTCTGGAAACATGAACAAATATATTCCACTCCCTTACCTTACCTCTCCAGGAGAAACAGGGCTATCTCAAGAGACAAGGTGCAGGCTATAGGATATTAACAGACATTACTATTTCTACTCCCTTCTCCCCTAACATCAAGTCAACAACCACCAGGGCTGTAGAGTGCTCTACTTTCAGTATTCAAGCAAATCCATGTCAGCATGTTGTCTATGAATGGATTTTTCTTTTCAAGGTAGATGCATAGTCTAGTCTGAGGAGAGGAAGCAGTTTCCCTGCTTTAGTCCAGTCCTTTACCTTTACTAAGGCAGTTGTAACACTACTAACTGGTTTTATTTGATCAGATTGTGACTACTATAAATTCTGGAAAAACAAGATAAAAATTGATGCGCCATCCCTGTATGACTGTAAATTCAAAACAGAATACAGAAAGGGAGTACCAAGGAAGGCTTTACAAGATGTAATGCTTATGTATCTTCTGAATCTTCTTGGTCTCCGCTTCCAGTAGTAGTTCAAGTGCTAAGAAACTTGAGCGCTGAATTGCGCAACTCTATGTGTTAATATAAACAATAGTTTTTCTGAAGGGATTTATACATAAGTGCTATCTTAATCTGTCTAAACACTACTGCTACTTCTAAAGTTATCAACAATATCTTTTCTAGATTGTTTGAGTACCAAGAAAACATGAAATACTAATGAAAACAGAGAATGAATTCTGCTGATATACCACTGATGCCATACACGCAAAACATACCAACACAAAAAGACTGCACATGTACCAAAGCAAGTCTGTGACTATATGTTGACTGCATATGAGAAGGTTTTTAACTTTTTTCCCTTTAGCTGGAGCCAGGACAAAGTCTTGGTTTATATTGCTGCCCCCTGAGATAATAGTTCCTATGGATTGTAATGCAATACCCAAGCCTGTACCTGCTTTCGGAAACCAGACTAACCTGCCAATGTGGGAGATCTTTATCCTTTCATCTGGGACCACCTCCTTTCCATTTTTCAACCAGATTCCTTTCACATTTTCATCAGAAACTTCACACTTGAAGACTGCCTGGTCGCGTGCCTTCACTGTCAGGTCCGCAATGCTCTGATAAACTTCCAGCTTTTTCTCTGATATTGTGAGAATAATTGATACACACATCAAGTAAACAGTTTGTGGATTTACTGAGTAGAAAAGGCTAGGGCTGAGCAAGCTGTTTGTGGAAGGGTGAAATATGAAGGGAAATCCACAGCATGCAGGGCTTTAACAGGACTGATAGCTAAGCACCTGTTATTATCAGGGTATCTGTTACATCCGGCACACAGGTCTGAGTTCTCCTTGAGGCCTTTATTATCAAAGCTTATGCCCCTTATTAAGTCCTCTTTTTCCCTGGCATGAGGATTATGCTACCCCTATGCACTATCCTGGAGAAGGTTACCTTCAGCCTGTTTTAATTTTTCAGCTTCTCTGGTTCTGTAATATTACCTGTGCCTACCTTGTACAATTAGTTCAGCGACTGATACCCCACCATTGGTCTTCACAGTGTAATGTCCGCTATCCTCCTTGGTTGACTCATTAATAATTAGATACTGCTTTTTTCCATCTTTCTTGAATCGGTATTTGAATGTTTCTTCCCGTGTCAGCTCAATTCCATCCTTTTCCCTGCAATGCCAAATACTGTTGAGTCATTTTTTTGTGGTTGGAAGAGGAGAGTAAGAGTCAGCTCAATGTTACTAGAGATTGGAAGACACAAGATGAATCCAATCTTTGTAGCATTTCAAGTTAGCAAAAAAGAGACCATTGCACAAATGTTAGTGGAAGCAAAACCAGAATGCTTCTAGCTTGACTATTAATTTTCACTAGGTATTTGACTTCTGGTTCTAGAGAGTTTTCTCACAAGGAATTAGTTGATTGTTACTATTTGTATGCTATAGATAAACATGAAAGTATGTTAAATGCTGTAGAAGATATAGGGATGAAGACACACTTCACCAGCAGGGAAAGCACTATCTTAAAAGCTGCCATAAGGTAAACGGGACCTGCTGGGAAATGACTTAAAAGTCTTAATTTTTGTGATGTGAATTATAATTGTTGTAAATTCATGGTTTGTGGGCATCAGTAAAAGAAGAAAATTTTAGGATGGATTTAAATGAAGATGTATTTTGGATTTTGTAGCCCTCTCCATTCAAGGATTCCACAGTATATTTAAGACATTACTAAATTAAGCTTCACCATCCAGCCTGGGAGGAAATTTAATTATTGTAATTTCCAGTCATCATGAAGGGAAACGAGCAGAGAGGATTCATGCTATTTAGTCAAGGTCACACAAAAATACATAAGACTTTTTAAAGATTTCCTGTTCCTAATCCTAAATAACATAAACAAGCTACAAGAAAATAACTTGGAATTTCCTCAGCTTACTCCTTTTGTAGTATTTTATATTTTTCATTATTATTTGAATATATTTATATTATGTTACTTGAATACTGTTGCAGTTTGTAAATGAAAAAGTTTTTCTCTTTGATACTTACTCATGTGGAAGAAGAAATAGAAAAGATGTTATGCTTTTAATAGAGTAAGAATTTTCTTTCTACCTTGTGTTATTTGTTACCAGTGACTATTCCGCTTAACAAATGAGTTTACAGGAAAGCAAATGGAAATGTTACTTAGGGTCTCATTAAAATACTATAGCTCTAATCTGTAGGTAGATGTATGCAAGGAAACATTTTGCCTATGTCAGAGTCTGCTGAAGTAAATCACAAGATCAAAACTTTAAGCAGAGACAGGAATCCTACAGCTTGTGACTTACATGTACCTGCTGCAACTGCATTTCAAAATACCTACAGGTTACTCCCTCCTAACTGTTCTTTACAGCACGGCTTGTTGGAACTTATAGTTGGTTTAGAAAAACACTGTCCTCCCTTCCAGATCACGGGACTACAACACTAGTAAGGGAGGAAACAGAGGATGCCTGTAACAACCACGTGAAACACAGCGCTTAGTGTTATGTCAGGGTAACGTTTCCTCTGCTTGCTGAGTGGCAAGAGTCTGAGGCCACACGCAAGATGCTCTCCTAAGGCTGATCTTCATTCATGCAGATTAGTTCTAGAACAAGTGCTACAATGCAGTGCGTAAACCTTTGCTGAACTGCTGAGAATGGACTGTAATCCTGAAGTTCAACATGCTGCTGTGGCATAACCAGGCACATGCACTGTGGCTAGTGTTCCAAAGCTGAACTTTTTATTTTTTGGTGATATATTTTGACACATGGCTCATCAAAGATATCTGAATGTTCTATTCAGCCATCGGTAAGAAAGACATCTCTTGAAATCTTGTCTAAATAATGAAAACAGATTATTTGCAATGACTAGCATCTTAAATCCATGGGAAGGGAATAGCATGCTTAACTTGTGTTTGTTTTAGTGACTAGCACATTGCCGATCCTGTGTATGAAGAGAGTGTTTGCAGAGGGGTGTACTGACAAATAGTGGAGTGATAAAACTGTAAACCTCAAGAAAGAACTCCCAGATATCATTTGGCTTAAAATAATACACTGCTGCAGTGAAAAGTGAAAAACTTCATTTAAGGTAATATTACTGGCCTTCCTTTGGTAACTAGAGCAATGAAGTAGAAGAATCAGTTGGTATTAAAGTGGAAGTGGAGGATTTTATAGAACCATAGAAATGTTGGTTTAAAGACTACTGCAGATCATCTGGTCCAGCCTCACACTTGAAGCAGAACTAGTGCAATAGGTCAGCCGTGGTTTAGTCTATCCAAGTCCTGAACATCTGCAAGATCAAATATCTGTTACCAACTTTGCCATTCAATGCCTCTTTTCTTTGTCTGGAAATGCTTTCCTGTTTCCTGTTTAGAATGTAAGGATAAATTGGTTAATGTCTTCTGAGATATCACTGATGTAGGCACTATGTGATAATGGGGACATGCAGATTTATTGTTATTCTTACATTACTATAGTTTGTTTTCATTTGGAGCTGATAAGATGATACATCCAGCATTCAGAGATGGAAAAATCAGGTAAAAACTATGTATTTTTGTACATCTTTTTCTTCAAGAATTATATTATTTCCAAGACTATCTGTAGTTTAGAAATAACTATTCCATAGTACTGCATAATAATAATGTGAGACCTTTCCGGGTGATCAAGGGAACATTCTTTCCTGATTACTGTGAAGAGACCCACATAATGAATTCTCCAAGCCCTAGTCTGATGGCCATGCCTAAGAGGCTATAAGCCTTATTTCTGTCTTGTGCAAGTAACAATTGCTTTTGTTCATGTGCTTGTGATTTCATATCCCAGGTTTAAAGGGTGCAAGAGCTATAACAGGTGCCCTGAGTTAGTGCCTGTTACTTGGCTTAAACTGTTGAGCATTTCCCTAACGAGCCATAAAACTGGAACTCTTTCTCTATATTGTGTTTCATGTTTTCCCTGGACACTTCTCTCTGTTGTCCAAAATGCCCCCTTTGTTGCCAAAAAGCATTGACTGAGTCTCACATAACAAAACCAGTAAAATACAGTGTAAATGTCTAACTGCTCAGTTTTCTGTTGCTATCATTTGAAGAGTTTCTCTGACCACTTGCTGCATTTCAGGCTGAGACAGCTGCTGGTTTGCCCTTGTCACAACAAATGCCCATCCCACAGATACCAGCTCTGCAAGATGTATGGGAGTTGTTCAAAGGCATAGGATCAAAGCGTGGCAGCTGCACTGTGCTCTGAGGGGGACAGATCTGGTTGTCACCATCTCTTGTGACCAGGCATCTGTAAGCAGTTCCTGAACAATAGCATGTGTATGCCTGTGCACGTGGCTTTAATAGTGTAATACATATGCTGTACTAGCTTTTGGGCTCTATTTAAATTCTCAGTTCCTTCCTTTGGGAGAGCAGATGAGTGGTTGGCACTTTCCAGGAATGTAATGGGCATTGTGGGAACAGTTGATAACCATGTGCCTGAAGCTGTTAACAAGCACAAGAGAATTTCATCTGGTAGAGAAATGAAGTGTGAACAGTGTGCGTAAGACCTGGTATGTGAGGACTGCCTGCTGTGCCTGCCCAAGCAGCGTGAACCTTCCAGCTTCCGCTCAGCTGGAATGCCCAGCAAAATGGTCGTCTTAATCCTGCTTGCTGGATATGCATAATGACTGGCTTTGCAGGATCACTGCAACAGATATATTAAAATAAGTCAATGACCTTCCCTCTCTGCCTTAAGAGACACTAACTTTTTACCTAAGAAAAAATACTTTAAGAAAAAAACCTCACTGCAGTTGAGAAGACCAGAAGAATTAATAAAGTACAGCAAACTCATTACAGTACAGTTCTGATTAGTCTGGGCAATAGTTAGACATTACTGTCAAGTGTTTAGAAAACTTTAAAGCTAACAGCTCACTACAGCCAGTACCATCCTGTAAACACTGAAGAAGAAATTCTAGAGATACTATAAAACACCTACACATAATTTGTTTTCTGCCATATTCTGGCCTTTCAGTTCCTCATCAATGTTTGACGTATAGGAGGAGGATCAATCTTTTCCTGAAAACAATTATGTAGGATGCCGCCTTCCTTTTTATTCCACAACTCTTGTCCACAAACACTGGTCCTAGAATGTCCCATGGAGGGATATGGTTTCATGCTGTTGGTTTGGGTTTTTGTTTTTGTTTTTTTTTTTTTCCCTTTTCTATTCCCTTACCATTTCACAGTAGCTCCTTCCTCAGACACTTCACACTCAAACTCCACTCTCTCTCCAACCATCACCATCTGGTCCTCCAGTGGGTGAGTGATCAGGATTGGAGGTTCTGGAAATGAAGAGACTTTTATTAAAACACTATTCTGAAAGACTGAAGACCAGAGGTAGATTTCACCACTCTGCACTCCACAGGAAGAGCCCCTAGCCAAATACATGGCGATGCTGTCTGTGTTGGAACTTAAAATTTACTATGCCAGATCACATTATCAATATTATCAAATGGCCTTTTGGATTTCGCTTCATGAGACAGAATACAAACACAGGATTAATCAGTTTTCGTATATATTCTGAGATTCTAAACTGGAGGCATTAGTTTTTTGCAGCACATGTTTATGTTGAGTGGAATCAAATTTTTAAAGTAAGTTTCTAGCCCTATTGTTGGGAAGATGTAAATCACTTTCCAAATGAGAATTAATGGTAATTATTACTGTGCTGTTTTCCTGTGCTTTCTTAGTTGCAGTTATAGGGAAAATTTTCCTTCAGTTAACTGTAAGAAAAATATCTACTTCAACAGATGTCAGAATTTGTTCATATGTTTGAGAATTTCCTTTCCTATAAGATTAACTAATCTGAGAGTAGAGAAGGTTACAGTAATTCAATGCTAAATGTTAGGGGAGATCTCTGTCCTTTTGCTACCATTGCTCACCTTTTACAAATAATTCTGTGAAGCTCTTCTCCTCCCCTACCACACATTCATATGCTGCATCATCAGCCAGAGAGCAGTGGTTTATGGTCAGTATTCTCTTATTCCCAACAGCCTCAAAAATATATCTGAAAAGAGAATCTAAATGTAATTATCGTAGAGTAACTCTTTTGGACCCAGTCACTGTCTTCCCCTGCCTGGCAGAGAAAAAGGTTCCTACTTTTTTTCTGACACCAGTGGCAAGGTTTGTTAAGACTCAAGCCCTATATCCCTGTTCTGGTGCAGTGGACAGCAGTAGTGTTTGAAAAACTAGCACAGGAAATTATGGAGAAATCTTCAGACAAGTGTGAGACATACAAACTCCTGTGAATGGTGTTGGATGTTCTTCTAACATCTAGCCATACGACAAATCTGACTACCATTAAAAATGCTTTGTCATGGCTTCAGCACAAAATCACTGGAAATTGATTTTACAAACAAGCTACACTGAAGTATATCCCATATCACAATGAAGTAATTTTGAACCCTGGATATACACATAAAGATCAGAATATAATCTGAGGACTTACTTGCTAAGTAGGCAGATGTAAGCATCCAATTCCAGGTGTAGACATACAGAGCAGAGGGAAGAAAAAGGAAAAGTCATGAGAACAGCAAACTGACTCTGAGCCAAAGCACTATGTAGTTTCTTTCTCAGCTCCTATTTCTCCCAATTTTATTCCTTTCTTTCTAAGAAAAGCTAGTTTTTCCACTTTGTCCAAGCTGTAGCTCATTCCTTTTTGGATTTTCCATATTTCTAGTTTACCTGCCGCTCACTTGGATCTCCTGTCCATTCTTCAGCCATTTCACGTCAGCATCTGGATTGGCAACTTCAACCATTATTTTAATCTTTTGCCCTTTGTCCACTTGGTAAGCTGGATCCAGTTTCTTGAGGAATGCTATGATGAAGAATGATTGATTTAAAAAAAAAAAGAATCTTAGTAATTTTTATACTTAATTTTTTTTTTTTTTTTTACATTCTCCATCAGGAAAGTAAATCTTTATTTCCTTTCCTGTTGTTTACCATAATCTTAAACCATCCCCACTTTCTTCATCCCTGTTTGCATTTTACCATTTCTGTCTTCATCCTGTTCTGTTTTCTGTTTTTGCTTAACATAGGATGAAAAGCATATGATATAAACTAAAATTAGCAAAGCAGAATATTTTAAATCAGGTGTGAATATGTACTTCAAGACATCCTAAATAGAGTTACAGCTACGTCTGCCCATGTAGGAAAATGATACTTCTCAGTACCAATGAATGTCAGTTTGCCTTCTGTGTTTCAGACTTTTAAAACAAAATAGTTAAAATTAGGTAATTAATACTTCACAAGACTAGAAAAGGCTCAAGAATTCCAAATGTATCATCCCAATGGAAATTAAATTCTTTAAATGTATCACTGATGCCTGACATACTGGCCAGTTTTGGGGGTGGGGGACTGGGGGGTGGTGTTGGTTTATGTTCAGGGAAAGATAAGGAGTAGAGCAGAAGAAACTAGTAAAATAAGGAGGTTCAGAATATCCAGAGTTTCAGAGCAAGGTAGCTCAGAGCTTTGAGCATAGCTTTAATCTTTGGTAACCAGCATTTCACATGTAAAGACTGTGTAACAATTGGAGTAGGAAACTCCTCTTTCTCATGCTTTTGTATCTGGCTGCTGTCCAGCTGATAATATTTGAAGAACTCCCAAAGAAGAAGATATGAACACATATATTTGGAATAAATACAGCTTGCCAACCTGTACTTTTTTTCTCTTCCTTCTTTATGCGTTTGAGGCGTTTCAGCATCCCACGCAAATCTGTGATACCATACTGAAAAGCAATTTTCTCGTATTCAGAAGGAGGAGCATTCCTCAGGATTTCCCAGACATCAACATCAGATTGTGATTCAGATTTTGCTTCACCTCTGCAGAAAGGGAATAGAGTATCTGAATGCCACTGTTGAGAGGATTTAAAAACAGCCATAGGCTTGGCAAGCTACATGTTGGCTTGATGAAGCCACTTCTTAATAAAAAATTTAGCAGTCTAACTTTTTCTATATTATTATCTAAAATAATGAAATAAAACTGGTGACTAGTTTTACTTATATTTATATATACAGTGATTAAAATCCAATCGCTGCCCTGAAGGGTTTACTTTCTAATAACCAAAGCAAATAAATATTAACTTTCCTTTAATGATGGGCAATGGAAACACAAGGAGACTTATTTTCTTGCCATGGTCATACACAAAACATGTGGCAAAGCAAGGAACTGAACTGATATCCTGAGAATGCCTTAGAAACAAGGCAGCTGGTTTATATTAATAAGAAACAAGTCCTTTCCTGCTCAGAACATTTTTTTCTCTTCACTAAAACGGATCACAGATTATTAAAATATTTATTGTCTATTGTAAAGACAATTGTCAGCTATAGTAATCTATAAAACATAAAGGCACATAGACTGGTGAGTAGTGGCAAACAAGGCAATATTTACAATGGACTACTTATTTTATAGTTTGACCAAAGAACTAGTGATTATGGAAGAATTAATGTTTGGTTTAGCAAAACCAAGTGAAAATTTGGTTGTCTGGCTTTGGGAACGGCATTCTTTTCTGTCATTGTATTTTTTATTTAAAGGATCATAAATAGAAAAAGAATTTGTTGTAACCTTACCGATTTACCGAGCGCAAAAAGCTGCTGTACTCCAGAACGACGCAGAGAATCATTTGGAAAAACGTGCAGCATCCCGATGGGCAAGAAAGAGGGCATCACGTTAATACAAAAGAGCCATGAATGTCATCTTCACCTTTAGCAGAACAAGCCTGTGCTTTAGTAGCAGGGAGATGAAGGAGCTCAGGCAAAAGCTCTGAACCAGGCTTAAAGAAAATCGCTGTTCCCTACTGAAACCAAACTCACTCCCACACTTTGTACAGTTCCACTCTGCAATTTATATTATAAGTGTAAGCACTTCTGCTTATTCCTAATTATGGCTGATTGCCTTACAGGGAAACAAATAGCTCTACTTTAACCTGTTGTCATGGAGGAGTTGTCTGTCGTAGTTTGCATTTTGGTAAACAGAGAAAGGATGAAAGAAGTAACATTTTCTTAAAAATTTCTTTAGGAAAAGGAATTTCCTGTGGCTGTTGTTTCTGATATCACCAGGATCAAGCAGATTTCAGTGCAGCAGAACACACCGTTACAATGAAGCCATGTTCAGTGGTAAACCCCAACAAGTAGACAAGTTATGCAGCAGATAATGGAGAGAAAAGTGGAGGATTATTGGGTGTATTCCCATTTTTTTCAGGAAAAGAACAGTCCCATTAGTCTGTGAGAAATATTACTGCTTAAAAAAGCATGACTGTAGTCAGTCTAGACAGCAGGTATAACCAAACATTTCTGGTACTCCTTTTATTGCCCAAAAAAGGCTTGCTTGTAAGGAAATGTTTATTAAAGTACTGCAGTCCAGGCTTGGGATTTCCAGCACCCTTGTAGCTCTTGAACAGAAAGGAAGGAAGAGAAGAGGATTTCAGCTCAGTGAGTTCGAGCTGAAGTACGGCATGCAATATCTTATATCTTTGGAGTGGTTTAGCACTCGCTAAGCACTAAGCCCTCACTAGCACTCATTGAATTGATAGGTGTATCTGAAGTTTGGACTGCTTGTGATAAGTGCTGCCTACTGGGTATTTGCTTTGTCATAACAGTGCATCAACATCACCCACAAACTTAATCAGGATTCCTCTTCTCTATATACCAATCATTTAGTTTGGGGCAGCTACAAATGGTTTGTAGTTTTGCCTAGCAGAAGGCAGGACAATTGAACTGATTTGCCAAATAGATGAAGATTTTTTTTTTAACATAGGCAGTTCTTCAGCTAGTTGCCCTGATCGTATCAATGAGCAACTTTAAAATATTTCTAAATAGATGTAAATTGGAATAGATACATAAGTACATAAAACTAGGAATGTATAATATTTCTAATATGTGCTGAGCTCTTTGTACTAGTACAGTTAATGTTCTGTGTGTATCTCAAAAGGAAATATAAAATCATAGGAAATAAGAAAGACTTAACAGATTCAAAGGTTATTATTTTCCCTCAGGCATTATATAAATATTGGTGGTCTCTCTGTCTATCTGCCTACTTATATGGTCATCTGTATACACCCTTTACCTGAAAATTTTCAGGGAGGATTATTCATGGAGTTTTCAAAAGTATTTTGTGTGAGTTATTTTTATACATAATGAGAAAAATCTTCCAATTTGGAAGCAATTCCACAGTCTAGTATATCTCACTATTGAGAGGACTTCCTTAATTTCTGCTTTAGCTTTTCCATTGCTCAGTGTCATCCCATTGTTATATCTGGCAGTACTGTTTTGGTGCATGCAAGCTGCGATACAAGAAATTTGATTGTAAGCAAGAATATAGTCTCTTCCTTGGAAATACTAATACTTTCTAATTACAGGGAAAGGCTTGTAAGTTGCATATAAAATGGTACTAAAAGCTAAAGGTTGTAATTTGTATAGCGTTTAATTGAGTTCTGAAAAAGAAAAGAAAAAAATGTCTTTGCCTCTGAGCAAAGGTTTCCCCATTCTAGTACTCCTTTTCACCATTTTGGATTTGTTAAAACATTCTGTTTGATCCCATAAGGACACAGAGTTTCCACAGTTAGGCTGTACTCTTCCACTACCATCAGGAACTAAGCAGTGTACGAAAAGTAATAGAGCACTTGGACTCCTGAAGTTTCTCCACCCTTACATTGCTCTCCCTGATGTTGGGGATCCTTATTCAGGGTGATCACCTCATAGGTTAACTATGCACTTGGGGGCATTAAGATGCAGCTTAGTGAACCTGCTGTAAATGGAACATGCAGCTGATATGCTTTAAACATATGTGGAGGGGTTAAAAATAGTTTTGTACATCCCAGAGATCGTTCCTTCCTATCCCATTACTGTCAACTGATTGGACCCTGTCAGCTGTCACCTCCTTCAAGGTCTCTGCTCACTATCCCATTTAATAGTTCTGTGACAGCTGTTCCCTTCCTCTTCCCAATGACCTCTCCTTGGCCCATGACATCTGTATGTCAACACTAGTTAATTAAATTACAGCGACAGGAGATATAGTATTAAACGAAGCTCTCTTTATTATAGTGGGAATGTTCATTACCTCTGGATTGAGGGGCACTTGTAAATTAGGTAGGGCAAAGCAGAAGTGGTAAAAGAATAATATTCAATTCTATTTGAATCTGCATAGCTCTTGAGAATTCCTCAACATGAGGTTCCTTTTTTTTTTTTTATTTTTAATGAAGAATACTTTTATTCCATGGTGAGTTTTTATGCCTATCAGTTCTCATTAATATAGGAGTGGTCTTCAACCTGTGGTGTGCGCAGCCTAAAGTGGCTGTGAAAAACAACTAGGAGCAGTGAATTTATCAGTATGCTTAAATTCACTAAACAGAAATTTGTAAGTCAAGAAAGGTCAAAAACACTGATAAAATGCAGTGAAATTTATAAGCTTCTTTTAATGAATTGTAGTTCTAGTCTAACAAACAATGAATAGTTAAATCCACAAATTGAACATTTCTGGAAATACTGGAGATTTTTACTACTTTTTAGAGTTCTATCACTGCTCAAAACTAATTATGAAAGCAAAAGGGAAAGGTACTAGGAGAGGGGCTCATAGTACTTAGCACTTCATGACAGCTGGAGTCACTGTATGAAATTATGCAAATATTTTCATGTTGGTCTCCATTTATTTGAACTTTTAAAAGAGAGATCAACAATTCTTTTTTGCCTTACATTTTCTATAGAAATTTGAACGTGTGTACAACTACTCTGTTTCAGCTCTCAAACCTGTGCAGTTTTGATTACTGCCATTATTCAGAAAGCACATTTTTCCTACTTTTGTATTACAAAAAAATTCTAATGCACTTTTTGTTTCAGAATTCTCTGGGGTTCGTGATGAAACAAGAAACTTTGATATCAGTGTCAGCTATAGAAAGTTTGATAGGTGTACTTTCTGTCTCGTCTAGCTGGCCTCCTTGAGAGTTCTGGTTGTAATGTTAATGCAAAGCCAGAATTCACTTCTAGTTGGATACATGGTATATTGCATAATACAGGGCTTTGTATACCTATGTGTCCTTGCTTCCCCACTGAAAGTTGGGTGAGTTAACCTGAGTGAAACATGAGGTTATTGTGGCTTTATTGCCTTCCATAACCAAGCTACTTCAGATGTCTACATGATCCTGTACGCTTTGTGAAGATAAAACACTTTTTATAAATAGCGATACCAATACCTGAGCAGAGACTGAACACAGATTCACAACAACATTCACCCAAGTAGTTGATTGTGAAAACTTAAACTGAGTAAGTTTAGATTTGCAAAACTTGAGTCTAGTGACAAGTGTTTATAGTATCTTCAGGAGCTGGAAAGACAGAGTGAGCAGCCAGGGGCAGTGAACAGAAAGAAGAATTCTTGGAGTAATGGGATGATAATGAGCAATGGAAACTTTACTCAGAATAAAAAGAACTGTTTTGTAACAGAGAAGCCTGTACATTTACGGAATAAGTGACTTTAGTAATACGTTCACTTAACATGTTTAAGGATGGATGGAACAAAAATTCAGTGCATATTTGATAGGTACCAGCAGGCATATTATGCAAATGGTTTTTCTGATTCTCATTTCTATGACAATAGGAATTTAAAGCAGCAGGTTATTGAGAACATTTGGAAATTCAAGGACAATTTAAAACTGCTTATAAAAGAAAGTGATGGTGAAAACCAAAGGACATTCAGAGAAATACATTGATTTGTATTGAATGGTTCACCCTTAAATTCTACTAGTTGTTTAAAAGCATTTCTGTCTCAGAAATTGGTGGCGGATAACGTTCTTTCATACTATCTAATTTTTGTCATGCTCTACACATAAGAAAGATAAAGAAGCATGCATTATTTCAAACCAAATTGTTCTTATATTCAGTCTGACCCATGCATTTAAAATAAAATGAAACAGAAATCTTACTCTCTGTTGGCAACAGTGGAATCCAAAACATCCAGATTAAGATGGCAGTAAAAAGAGAAAAACATAAGTAGACAGGTTACGAAAAGAGATACTGGCAAGTAAGGATGAAAATGGGAGAGCAAATTCCACCAAAAAAAATGAAAGTAAAAGCAAGAAATAAGAATTAGAATTGGAAGAGTAAAAAATATTTATATAATATTTATACAACATAGAATATCTTTTTATATATATGATAAACAGCTATATAATATATAGTATATAGTTGTGTAGTGTGACAGTGACATTTAGATATCTAATAAAAAGGCTTGTCCTCCCAGCTCTCTGATGCGAAGTATTGTGAAAACTGAGGACAGAAAATTCTTAATATGGCAGCATTATAGACAGGTATTGTAAATTGTTGTTGTGTTTTGGGTTTTTTCAATGAAAAGTGCTGGTGGAAACATGTAATTACCCTAGTCCCAGCCCTTTCTCTCTTGGGAAATATCAATCTTTTTTTTTCTTTTTTTTTTTTCTTTTTTTTTCTCTCCAGTGTAAACCAAGCAGAAATGCAGCAAATGCTGAGGTTTTGGGGCAGTTGCCATAATTACCTGTCATCCTTTTTCCAGTTAGAGCTGCTTTAGGAAAACTACAAGGATTCTGAATTTATGAAACTTTCACTTATTCTAGTTTCAGTGTTTTCAGAGTTGTTCAACAGAAACTGGTTACTTTATCCACAAGAAAGATGTGGACTTTTTAGAACGGGTCCAGAGAAGGGCCACGAAGATGATCAGAGAGCTGGAGCACCTCTGCTATGAAGACAGCCTGAAAGATTTGGGGTTGTTCAGCCTGGAGAAGAGAAGGCTCGAGGGAGACCTTATTGTGGCCTTCCAATACTTAAAGGGGGCTTATATAAAAGAGGGGGAGAGACTCTTTATAAGGGTACATAGTGATAGGACGAGGGGGAATGGTTTCAAACTGAAAGAGGGGAGATTTAGATTAGATGTTAGGAAAAAATTCTTTACTCAGACGGTGGTGAGGCACTGGACCAGGTTGCCCAGAGAGGTTGTGGACGCCCCATCCCTGGCAGTGTTCAAGGCCAAGGTTGGACAGGGCCCTGAGCAACCTGGTCTAGTGGGTGGCATCCCTGCCCATGGCAGGGGGGCTGCAGTTAGATGATCTTTCAGGTCCCTTCCAGCCCAAGCCATTCTATGATATGATTCTATGATTTCTCTAAGTCTATGGATTTTTACTCACCTCTTTTTCAGTAGGGCACTGAAATTAAACTCTCCACCTTCTTCATGTCCCTCGGTACTGTATAGTAACAGAAAATCATAATTAATTTCAGAAGGAAATGGGAATAGCTTGTGAGACTATATCATTGTGTAGATGATATATTTTTGTAGGGGCGTAGTAGATGGATTTAGAATGACTTAGAATGTGCACTGACACTGAAGGTGACTTAATTAGGCTCTTTGTCCATATTGGTCTTCATATAGGTTTAAGAAATATATTTAATGAACGTGTATTTTTTCTGTACTGATTAGGGATAAAGTTGTACAGGGTATTAATTTGGTGGTCATATTGATCTGGAATGTATTCATTATCATAAAGATGTTCCAGAAGCTTTCCTTTAGAATCATTACTGCTTTTGGAAAGCTGTAGTTTTGGGAATGTGGATATTGTTTACAGTGTCGGGTAGTATTTAACCAACCTTTTTGTGGCACTTCTTACAATCTAAAATAGCTTTTTTTTTTTTCCTAGTATTATTCCAGCTGTAATTGTTTCTTAAGGCTGTTTGTGATTCCAGAATTCATTATACTGAAAAAAGTGTCACATCATTGGTGCTTGGGAGAGTTAAAGGAGGAATTCTGTGATCTGACTTTGATTCTGAGATGAGGTTCAATATGCAGTTGTTCAACAAGCATCATGGCAAGCAATATTGTGATAAATTGATTCGTGAGAACAAGAAGCAACAAGCAGGAGTTTTTTGATGTGTAATTCTGTTACATATGGTGAACTCAGATGGAATGCACAATATTATTTTTGGTGTTCTAAATCAAATGTGTTTTAGCTGTGCTTCTGAACATTTGAAGTACAGATCTACTCTGAAAATTTAGCATAAAGTCACTAAAATCCCTTCTTCAGGTTTAATTCCTAAAACATCACTTCAGGGGTTTGATATAAAAGTATTGGAAGTGACACTGGATTTCATGACTATTGATTATTCAACTTAGCAAGAAAAAAAAGGTCTTTTTTGCATGCAGACTGGGTTTAGAAAGTCAAAATGGATTTTCTTCATCTCAGACAGTCTCCCATCATCAATGTGCAGCTGCTCCTTGACATCTCTGTTGTCTTGAGTAGAAGAGTCTGGTGATGCCATCTCACAGCATTCAGATTCTTCCAGCAGCAACACCTTATATTAAATTATTGTTTTATACATAGAAATTATTCTTTTCAGTTATACTGGTGGTAGTGGTAGCCCATAATGCTGTCTCTGTCAATACACAGTGCTAGTTGCTTCAGAGAAAATCAGTCTGTCTGTAGAAGTGCAAACCGGAATTCCAGGAAAACTCAATATTGCAGGAACAAATATTTTAAAGAGTATGAAAACAGCCTCGAGAGACAAATGATAGGCACTTTCACAGTACTGTTAATAAAATGGAAGGGAAACGAGTGCCAAACTTCTTGTGCTGCTTGACAATGCAAGGTTGGTGAGACTAAGTAACAATTTTGAATTAGTGCAATTTTGAATATGTTGTGAGAAAAGATCTTTTTATTAAGAAAGTACTGTTTTTACTTCTGTGATTACTTTCAAGATAGTACAGTACTGGAAAGGATAATTTTCTGGGCATAATGCTCAAAGACAAAAGTGTATTTTTGCCCACTTTGTTCCCTACTTTCAGAAGATTTTCAATGTCTGCAGGCATAAAAGGTACATAAAAATCACTAGTATAATCCCAAATTTGAAAAGGGCTTCTTGTGATCAAATATTCAGGCAATCAGAATCTACAGCTGGGAGCATTATTGCTTCCCAGGTGGTAGTTAAATCAGATTTTCAGGAAAGCCCAGCATTCAATGTTTAACTTTTCTGAAGAATAAGACCCTAATAATTGCTTTAACGTGCATAGAGTTAAGTCTCATCTCAGAGTTTTTATTTTCGTTATAGTAGAAGACATGGAGACCAAAAGGGTGGGGAATTTAATGATACCGGGATAAACAGTGTGGCAGGAAACAGCAGATTTTCATATACATGTGTGTTGGTACATTTCTGTGAGCAGTGGCAATTTTAGTCAGGATGTGCTCAGCAGAGAGGAAAACATGTAAAACAGAGGGGGCAGACATGCATATAATTTGCAGTTACTTTTTTTCTTCTAACAAAGGTGGGAAGATGACACTTGTCAAACACATGCATTTTCCGTGGATGAATCTGCCTCTCACTGAACTATCAAACTGCTCTTTTCATTATTTATACTCATCTTACATTACTACTTACTTGTATTTATGTCTCATATAAATACTACATACTATAAATGATAATTTATTTGGAATTAGCTGCAGCTAGTTCTGTGGGTTTTTATTTTCTTTTTTTTTCTTTTCCTAAGCAGAGAGAGACAGTTCAATGTTAGACTTGAATTTATCTGCTGACACAGACAATGGCTACCTGAGAAACGCTGAAGTCATCCGTCTCCCCCCTCCTGCCAGGCTCCTGAGTGAGGGTATCAAAGACAAAGCTTGAGATTTAAACAGTTCAGTTCAGTTCAAAATTTGGCTCCATTCTTACAGAAGAAACTGAAAATCTGAACAGCCTGAACCTCTTCACACTGCAATCACTCTGAACTGACTCTAAATTCTTTTAATTGTGCTAGCAAGAAGACAAACTCTTGAAGCCTCATTTCACTGCAGTGAAATAACACAATGCAGCTATGCACTGAGTGTACTCTATTTAATAGGCATCACAGCGAGGCTGGTCAGCTGCCTGCAGATGGATTTGACTGTAGATAAATTCTGCAAGCCTTTTTTAGTTATTTGTGACAGAATGTTAAAAAAAATCTCATTAAAAAAATAGCACTTATAGGGAAAAACTCAAGAAGTTGTCATAGATGATTTGTGTCCTATGTTAGAGAAATAGATGCCTGTTAGAATATTCTTGGTCTAGTAACTTTGCAAAAATATATAAAAACTAAACCAGAAACTGAATTACACAAAGGGAGAAGAAATACTCAACAGTGAAAAAACACGTCATTAATGTCTAAATAAAAAAAAAACCTAACCAATTTTGCTAATTTTACTAATAGAAGGGAACATTAATCCATTAAGTCACATATCAGTTCAGACAGTATTAGAGACGTAGGGAGAATAGCCTTTTCAACACCAGTGCAATACCTTGCAGTCTTTAATATCTAAGACCTACACGTATCTGAGTTTTCACACAGACACTTACAATATCATTGTCTTCATTCAATTAATATAATTATAGAACATGAAAACAAATACAATCAAAATGCTTGTATTAATGTTATCAGCGGTATGCTGCTTACGGAGCTCACATCAAACTCCACTTCTTTGTTTAGCAAATGTTTGTATTATGGTACATGTAGTTCCTCAAGCCAGACCAAATCAAGACTAGGCACTACACAGAATCTTTTCCTTATGTATTGGTCTATGTCTGGAGTGCTCTTTACAGGTCTGGAAAAAAAGTGCTGAAGTTCTTGGTAGAATTATACACATTATCAATTGCATAATTGAAGACAAGCATGATTGTTTTGCTAGTACAAACTCTAAACTCTCTTCGATGATTTCTAGGAGTTGTATAGTATTTTAATAGTAGAAATATTTTCTTAATAGAAATATTTTCTTAGTGGACATCCCTATCTTTGTGCTTGTTTGTACAACTGCTTTGCTTTTAGTTAGTTTTGTCTAGGAAAGTAATGAATTCCACATGGAAGTATAATCTGATCTACATAAGTTTCTACTGTGCACACTCACGTGCGTCGGAAGGCAGCACGAATATCCAAGTCTCCAGTTACTGGTGCTTCTGATGTGACAAAAAGTGATGAACAAGAATGGGAGAGCAAGTCACAATAATGCAAAAATACAGTGCTATTTCTAAAGCTTTTCCTTTGCAATTTTTTTTTCTAAAGTTCTTATATTGTAAATTGTGATCAATTACATATTGAAAGATTGAGGCATCATCTTTAAACATGTAGCCTTCACTAATTAGCTTTCAACATCCGCTGTTCCATGTATAACTTAATTCTGTCTTGTGCTTCATAATAACCTGCAGCATGACAAACTACCTTCTCTCTTGTTTGTCAATTCCCCTGCTGGTAAATTTTAGTTTCAATACTGGCTTCACAGGTTGTTTAAACCCTAATGAGAAAACCACTGGATATCAACTGAATATTATTACTAATAATAAATTGTAATCCGTCCTCTGAAGGCAAAGGTAAATTCTTTAAAATATGTAGCAATGTACAGAAAATCCATCGAGGATGTTGCATAGAGAAAACTTTATTACTCTGTTCTAAGCTTCTGTTGGTATGAATAGGTGTACTGCTACTACTGGGAGAAAAACTGTTCTCAGTCACAGCTCCTAAGTCTTATGAGTCCTACATCCAACTAGTGAAACTTCAAAAATGAACACTGCTGATTGAGTAACTCCAGTAAGCTTTTGTCTTTGCTTGTTGGTTACTGGATGCAAATTAATGTTGCAGTCCCTTCAACAGAACCACTGAAACAGGAAATGGTCCAAATGTTCAAACCCTTCAGGTGGTCCAGGCTTATACTATTTTACCTGAACTCTTCCACACTAGGGGGAAATTGATGTTAAGATGTACTTCCTTTTCAATTGCTGATAAGCTGTTCAGTGTAGCAGTTGTGAGTGTGGAACCATGTATTATGTAAAATAAGTCATCTAGTCTTAAAGCAATTTTATATCACAAGGTGCTTCTTCATGACTTGAATTTATTGGGAAGAAAGGAATTGATAACAGTGTCACATGTCTAAATCTTTCCATTTCCCCCCTTTTTTTTCCTTTTCAAGTATCCATTTTTATTACTGAGCTTTTGCCAAAGGAAGAATGGGCCTGTCTTTTATTCTAGTGGAATTAAATATCATGAGACAATGAAGCTGAAAGCAGAATAAAGCCAGAGAAAAGCTGGTTCATTTGCATCTTTCTGTGTGCTTTCTTTAAGAGCATCACAGTTATGACTTGAGTGACATCCAAGTGTTACCTCTAATGCTCTGTATCTCTTCCAACCGATCCCAGTCCTCATCTGTGGGCCTCTGTAAGTGTACCTGTAGCTCTTCAGGTCTATACTTCAGATCTATGCTTGTCTAGTAGCTGCTATGTACCATGAAAGAATTGTTGGTGGGCATATAGGGAGAAAAAAAAAAATAAAAGGAAGAAACAAGGTGGCAGGAATTCATCTTACCATTAACTGTCAGGTTGAAATTAGAACTATCAAACTTGTCCTTGGTAGACACCTCACATCTGTATCCTCCTGCAAAAGTCATGTTTGCTTCTATGATTTCCATTTCAAAGGTGTACACCTAGAACAGACACCAGTGATACAATTCATAAGTTAGAAAATGAAATGGTGAGAGAGAGAGAGAGAAGGCAGCATATTAAGGCATGGAGAGAAATAGACAAGGGATGAAATATGGCACTGTGTTCTTTTAGAATTAAGAACCTCCTGAGCAGGTAACTCATTGTTGTCACAAAAATTATGTACACCCCCCCAATTCTGTAGGAACAGCTAAAGAGTATTAGTACAGGTCTTCCAGAGGATACAGTGTTATATTAGCAAACTCTGCTGGTGTACTGATGTGTGCAGTCATAATATGCACTAATTGCATGTACCTTGGAAACAGGAATAGAGCTTTCATCAAACAAATACAGCCTCTACCCAGAATATATACAGTACATTTAAAAAGTCAGCAAAAGGAGTGGCTAATGTGAACAAGTCTGTTCTGTTCCATCCAGGAGAGGGTAGTAGTGTTTCACATACCACACAGGATGAGAGGTCATGGTACAGACTCTCCTGTATTCCTTTTTATGTATCTTTGAATGCATTTGTGGTAAAAATGGATCTTACTCAGCTATTTAAAGTAGTCTAGACAATGCAAGAGAACAATAAATTTCAACACTAATAGCTGAATTCTTGATCTATTAAAACCAAGATAGACCATACTTAAATATCTGTCTGATTTATTGTTTTCTCTTAAACATAACAAGTATCTATTACTTGAGAGGAAGATGGAGGGAATACTGCAGTAGATAGTGTAAAACTGCTCCTCGAGTCTTCCAGACATTTTCTCATTTCATCATAGATAAGGTATGCAAGAATATGCATGTAGTGCTTGTCTCTTGTCTGCATGGTCAAAACATAGACTTCTATACATAAAGTATAGCATTGTGTGTAGCTTCGGATACCTTAACATCAAAACATTCCTATATTATCTTATATTTTCCCCAGATTAAAGATTAGTATCTAGAAGACTGAGAACCTTACTCTGCCAATTGTACCTTTTTATTTCGATCATAATTGTCATGTAGCTGGAGATGTTTCCCCACTTTGCTTCCCAGGTCCATCCACTTTCCTTTAAACCATTTGACTGATGGTTTCTTCAGCAGGCTCTCACCTGCCACTTTGGCAGTGAACGTGATGTTTCCACCTTGTAAGGGAAGTAGGTTAAAATAAGATTATGGATAGTGTTTAATTTATCTGTTATATCACAGCTGTCATCCTGTACAAGGAGAGCTAAATAGTCAAGCAACAGGTACAGTTTACAAATTTCACTTGACTCACATTTTGTACTTACCAACAGTAACTTCTCCATCCTTGGGTCGTGTGACAAAGAGCCCAATAGGGTCCAGAGGCTCTTCTGATTGAGTCCCAGCAGATGCAACTGAAATAAACATCAGAATTACTAGTTAGAACTTTCTGCATCAGCTTCTGTTACAGCCTATATAGTGAATTTGTTAAGTAATTTCAAAATATCTCAATATGTTTGTTCTGTCTCTGAGATTCCTTATTCTTTATTTTCTGTCATTCATCACTAGTGCTCTGCTTTCAGGTACTGTATCTACCTCACTGTCTCTAAGGATTCCCTGTTCCTGTTCTTCCCTTCTGTTAATGAACCAGACTTGATAACAGTGTTAGTTCTCTATTACCTTCTGTGTTTTGGCTGCTTTCTACTGGTGGAGCAGGCAACTCTGAGGCAGCTGGGGCTGGAGCAGCTTCAGCAGGATTGACTGTCTCACTCTTTTCTGGAAATGAATGTAAGCCAAGATTAGAGAAAGTCATGTTTCTACTTCCTTTCTGAAGAAATTTTGCAAAAGAACAGCTTTTAATACATGTTAGGAAATGCAGAGAAATTAGCTGTGGTTTTCTAGAACTTAGAGGATGTGCTGGAAGGAGAATGGGCCTACTGAAGCTGGATGTTGAGGCTCTTTCTTTTGCTGAGCTTGGGAAGAACTGATGCCTGGGTTTTTAAATTCTATAGTCTTGATGTGTGGAAACTTGTCAGCTGACGAATAACGCTATTATTTGATGGTAACTTCAGTGGTTTAAATAGAAAAGGTAATGAAAAATGATGCAATTATTATTTTTGTAAGCTATTTGCTTATGCATGAGATTTTGTTTAACTCTGCTCTTGGAATGTAATATTCCAAATGCTACTGCTGTGTGCAGCTTGGGAAAAGCCCTAGATGTTGCTAGTAATCAATATGGAGAAAGTATTTTAAAAATCCATCTATCATTTCTTCCCCTGGCTCATGGAAGTTTATGGTCTTTCAATTAAACCATGACCTCACAGGCAAATTCAGGCAAATGCATTTGGCACAATGGAGAAGATAGAAAAGTATGAAAAGAGAGTAGGAGTGAGCAACAGGGGCAGATGGAGGGAGGTAGAATTTCCTGAAACAGATCAGTTGCAGAAGGATTTTATTTTTTTTCCATATGTAGCCGAGCCACTTCCAAAGGGCCTTGCCTACCTCTCCCACAAGTCCCACATGCAGTTTCCCAGCTATTTACAATGTCTTCTCCACCAGAGATTTCTGGCCTTGTTGTGTCATGTGGTGAATAATTTGAGTGCCTCCTCTGTCACAAAAGGCAGTGGCTGTGTCTGGGCAGGTTAGGGTTCCATTTTTTTGATAATGAAGAGCTGAAATTGTTATCATTTGTGAAAATAATGATGGGTAATCCAGTTATGCTTTAACAATCTAATCATAGTAAGGTCTGAAAAACAAGACAGTATCTGTGAATATACAAAGATGAGTCAACCCCGCTGTCAGAGAATTTATGCCTTTTACCTTAAACTGTATTTGTGTCTTGAAAGAAAACAGTGAGATTTAAAATTGGTATTATTTTAATACTTAAGTATCAAATTCTACCGCTTTTATTGTTAGAAGTTATCCCATTGGATCTTGTCCAAATAAATTTCAACTCAATTTTTACTGGAAAGAACTAAACCTTATTCTAACTAATGTAGCTTAGATGCTTCTGTAACTTGGATGTGTAGCTGTTTAGAAAAGGCTTATTTTGAGGCATCAATATATAATGTATATAGGAAAATTATCTCTCCTTTGACATCCTGATATCTCCATCACCAGTGTGTGCTTGTCAGAGGTGTGTTGCTTTAGGTAATGATTACACTTTCAAATTCAGTAACTCTGTTATTTGTAGGCTGTCTGCCTGTAGCAGGCTCAACCTGCAACTAACCTGAAAGACAATGAGGAAGATATAACTAGTATAATATGTACCTGTTTACTTTCAGGATGAGATAATCAGCAGGTTCATGCTTTTATATGCTCTGACAGCTGTTAAATTGCCCTAATCCATACTAGGATTTCCACTTCCTCATAACCTGTCATGCACAGTCTTTTCATCTGGAACAGGATGCCTTGTCTCCTATGAAATATTCACCAGTATCTTTTCAGCTGACCAGAAGATCTCACTACCATCATGTTGCTAGAATAAACAGTGATAGCAAAAGAGAGGAGGTGATATAAACAATCTGAGTTTAAGACAAAATAAAAAGGGAAAATTAAAATACTAGAGGTGGCAAATGGAGACCATTTTGGAGGATGAAAAAAAGGATTGGGAAGGTCAAAATGTTTCAAAAAATGAGTGCTTTCACCTATCCTCAGCATCTTCAGACATTTTTCATAAGAAAATTCCAGAGAATTTGTCTCTTTATAGTTTTTCCGAGGAAAACCCTGGGGAAGTTTTTCAATTTCCCATCTAACTGATCCTTTAATGCATACAGAGATAGTAACAATAAGTATATTTATATAAATAATACAAAGGTTACTCTTTGTATTCAAATCCCTCTTGAAATACGTATTTTTATTAGCAGGTGATTTTGAGACAGTTTTTGGGAACATATGAGTTCCTAAAAACATTATAGCATAACTTGTAAATTTTGTTGATTGTTATGATTTTGTATTTAACTAAAATAATTAAAAAAAAAAAAATACCAGGCCTAAGATGCAGGTATCTTAGTTTAGGTCAGGTTAGGTCAGACTAGCTTTGCTTTGCTTTTCAATAGTTAAGTTGAAAAACTGACAGAGAATTCTAAAGACATACATTGAGATTCCCTCTGTGATCTCCACTGTGTGGACTTCTGACATCTAGAAATGGGTGTCTTAGCCACAGGAAATTTATTCCTGTAGCTTCAAATAACTGGGCAAAACAGATGTATTGCTGGTAGAGAAATTTTACAGTGTTAAGTTAGGCTAATTTCCATAGACCTCATTCATGAAGTTTGCATGTGGGACTGGAAATACTGATGAAATTAGAATTGCTTAGGAAATGCTGTACCTGGTTCCTTGACCTTGAGTTCAAATTTGACCTTGGAACTTCCAGCTATTACAGCATATGTCACATCATCTTCTTTTCCTACATTATTGATTGTCAGTGAATGCTTGTTTCCTTCTGCCTTGATGACATATTTCTCACTTTCAGTAATTTCTGTGCCAGCTCGCTGCCACTTCACCTTGATGCCAGCTTTTTCTGTCTCTGCTTCAAACACAGCTGTGCTTCCGGCTGTCACCTCTGTTGTCTTCGGCTTCTTGGTAAATGCAGAAACTAAAAAAAGAGAGAGGGCTCACTAAAATCTGTTTTGCAATTGTGGCATATCTGGTGTAGTCAGCTGTTGTGGCTGCAACAGCTGTCTCCTTTCTCTCCCACCTGCCCATGCAAGATATAAATTACAACACTTTCCACAGAGAAGTTGTGGAATTGTCTTTGTGTTTATCGAGTTCTGTCTCTGACTGAGACATCATATCTTCGCCATATTGTCATGAAATAAAATGGAATGGATAGCAGACTCTCACTGTCCATCCTCCTCTTTCTTTCCCCCATAATGAGTTCTGATTTTTCATAAGTGAATGTTTCGATCTATGACAAGATGGTATGTTATGTATTCTTACATATGAAGCTCTCTACATTAATTTTCTATGCAGTTTATTTAGAAATATTAATTCTGTCCTAACAGTTGCTTAATACAGTTATTAAACAGCATCAGGATCTGTTCCTCCAACAAAACTGAAGTTTGTGCAGTAACCTGTGTCCTAATATACCACAATGAATTAATGGTTCATCTTTAGTCCTTCTGTTTTGACTGATCAAGGCTTTAGTGGAAAGGGATGCACGTTCCTATGATGGCCCTTGTAATTTTATCCCAGCTGAAATAATATCAATTGTCGTTTGCATTCAAATGTTTAGTTCAGCATTAAAAGTTAAAGTACTTGCCTATGTAGTACTCTACAACAACCAGTTTTCTAATCAGCTACAAGGTGGATCAAAACATTTCCTGTATGTGTCATGAAGCACTTATGATGCCTATAATGAGAATTAATTAAATTATTAATATATGGGGTAAACAAGCATAAAGCAAATGATCTGTTTTGGTTCATACGTAATCAAAGTAGCACAATAGATAGGAATTTGGAAAGCAAGCAACGTATCATAATTTTGGTTCACGAGTATATTAATCTTTCTCAAGATTAGATTTTAATAAAGTAACTTGTTTTACTAATTTCTTTACCCTGATTTATTTATTTAGATTTCTTCAACTTTATTTTGAATTAAGTTTTTCATTTTATGCTCATGTTTTAGTCCTAATTGAATCTGTTATCTTTTTGCTAATTGCCACGAGCTATGTTCATGTATAAAAATACCAGTAATTAACATTCTGATTCATACATTGAATGTTTTTTGTGCATCATTATGACATCTTTTTATTGACTTACCCCTGCATAGCCACACTTTTACAAAATATTAGTAATTCCATCACATTGAATTGTATCTGTCAGCTCTGTGGCAAATTGTCTATGGCTCTTCTACTTGGGCAGCAACAAGAACTCTTCCAAACACCACAACAAAGGTTATAATTAGCTTTAAACTTTTCATTCTGCTTCATAAAAATGAAGGGAACATGGCATAGAAATATTTTAAAATAGTCTATACTGGTGTTCAAACAGGTGCTTTAGTTAGTATAAATGGTGTATTACTAATAACACCATCTGTTCATTGCACAAAATCTCTATTCCTGTAGCATGTCCTCAGACTGCATAAGTTAATTGAGTCACAGTGGAGTTACATCTGCAAAGATTTCATCTGATGGCCTTTGGACTTTAGTCATAATACAGTTCACATTTCTTGATTGTTTTGCAAAGGTTTCAGAGCTGCTTAAATATCAATGAAAGTATCAATTACAAATACTTTTAGAAATTATTAGGTATTGTATTTTTCCTCTCTTTGTTATATAAAAAAAACTAAATTACATTCTTCTCTTTTCTTTTTTCCCCATGTTTTATATATTTGATGAAAAAACAGTTTTGGTTTGCACTGAGCCTATAGTAGCCTTGACTGAGCTCCTGTTGTATTCTTCTGCATGCTTTTCTTCCACGTTAAGGTATAAGTTTGTGAAATTTCCTCTGGGAGTGGAATGTCCCTGCATGCTTTTATTTGAGTTTTTTCTAACCTCAGGCCTGTAAGTGGTGTAATTGTTCTCAAACAGAATATGGTACCATGTAGAACATCGGGCTCTCTACTGTAGTGTAATACTCAAATGCCTGTTATCAGTTGTACATCTTTTGATATAGTGTTGCACTTCACTAAATAACACAGCAGGGTATACTTTGATGCAGTGTATCACGAATAATTGCAGAAGAGTTATTGTAGACAGCAGGTTTGATGTACAGAATTCAAAAGACTCGTAAAAGGTGGCCAGGCTGCTGCATGGTGGGGAGCCAGGTCAGTTCTGGAACCCAGTCCTGAAATCACAGAATCATAGAATCATAGAATCGTCAAGGTTGGAAAAGACCCTTAAGATCATCGAGTCCAACCGTCAACCTATCACTGCCAAGTTCATCTATACCATGTCTTCAAGCACTGTATCTATCCATTCTTTAAATACCTCCAGGGATGGAGACTCAACCACTTCCCTGGGCAGCCTGTTCCAATGCTTGACCACCCTATCGGTGAAGAAGTTTTTCCTAATGTCTACCCTAAACCTCCCCTGGCGCAGCTTGAGGCCGTTTCCTCTCGTCCTAATACCTACTATCTGGCTCCTCTCCCTATGACGCTAGAGATAAAGCAGCTAAGAGGCATGTTTTTTGTCTCTGAGTGCTATCATCACCACTCTTCTATTTAAGCACAAAAGAATCCATAAATATATTAATTACTTAACAGCAATCTGGCCTGTAAAGGTTCCAGCCTACAAATGGCAGGATTTCAAGACATGCATACTTGGAAATAACTCTCTGATCTGCTGCACACCCTGCAAAGTGATTAGGTTTCTTACATTTACTTTAGATGACTCAACGAAAACAGACTGTTGGCCAGAACTACACGCACAGTGAGAAATCTCCACCACCACATAATGTTTCTGACTTTTGGGAAATCTAAATACATATGTAGAAGTTTACAAGTAAGTCTCCTTGTCTATTTTTTTTTTTTCTCTCTCTCCCTTTCCTGCCAAAAGACTCATTTCAGTTTCAACTTAAAATGATTGTGAATACTTGCACTTAAGCACAAAATTGGAAAAGTCCAAAATCTCCCATGAGAATAGAGGCCTGCAAGAACAGTTGTTGAGAACCCACTTTTTCACAGGTAAAGGAGACTCTAAGAGTCATTTTCCTGCACTTGAGATTCAGAGTCAGTGGGTGACAGTGTCCAAAGTAGTGTTTCTCTATATCCATCTGTGTTTCCTTTCATCTTTCACTCTGCATATTTGCAAAGGAAAAGTAGCGATGTACGGCCAGAGATTTTACAGGAAATTACTTTGTTGCAGAAGAGAGATTGCTGAACAAGCATGTGAAGAGAATGGCATAATTTCTCCTTCTGCAGGAAAAACGGGTTGCTTAACAGAAGAGAAGTGAGAGATCAGGTATTCCTGGTCTCCTTCATTGTGGCTGCTACTTTAAGTAACACATAAGTCTAAGTTCACCAGCAGATTTTTTTTCTCATGCAGTTATACCAAACTAATCCAGCTATTTCCTCATTAGGAATGTTCCTAAACACCACCATTCAAAACTTCTTCTCTGTCCTGAGAGCCTCACTTTTGCCTGCTTTTATCAAAAACATTCCCCATTTGGCAATCTCTCTCACTTCAACATCTGGCTTCTACCCAGATACACCCCTCCAAGTTCCATATATCCATCCTGTACTTAGAACACTCTTGGATACTACCACCACCATCAGGCTGTGGAAAACCCAATGACTGTGACACCTCTCATGTGATGCTGTGGAATGTCTTACAGCTCTGGTGCCTGTCAGGCACTGACAGATCTCAGGCACTATCACATGTTTATCCAGACTCCAGTCCAACATGCACTGAGGAGCCATTGGGCTGGTGCACCTGATGACCGAGTAGCCCATGCCCTCTGCCACACACTTTTTAAACTCTCTGCTTCCCAGTAAATTCTAACCCACCCTGCACAAAGGGAGAGAAAGATGACATTAGTACTAACATATTATAGCAATTCTGGAGAGAGGGCAAGAGACGGACGTGAGTTATCAGTGCTGATGATGACAGGAATTATTGAAGGAAAGGAGAGCGATAGGTGCTCTGTGTGTGTTTTGTGGGGATGGAACTGGAATTGCTGTGGGGACTTAACATGGGGAGGGAAGAGGGACATGGAGTTAATGAAAGAAAATGAGACTAGAGCCACTTTATACTAACACATTTTTCAGCACTTCACTTCTCATATCCCAGACCTTCCTAATCACTTCCAGCTTCCATAATGCAAAGAACTTCATATAACTTCTGAGTAATGTAAAATAGCAAATTTGTACCCCAGACAGAAGAGGAAGCAAGCTGCACGTGGTCTGCAATAGAAAACTTTTCAGAGGCTAATGCTGCTACTACTGGAACTTGCATGCAGCACCCATCCTTTAAAAGTCTTGTAACCCCTGAAGATGTACACATCAGCCATACAGTTATGTATGTTACATGAGTTACAGCTTCATTAATTAGTAATAAAAAGCTCTAATTGGAAATCCATGATCAGATTGCATTTTGATAATAATTTATTAATAAGTCTTTCAATCAGGAGGCTGAAGAAATATAAAATACATTTGCTTTTGGCCAAATTAAACTAGAATGAAATAATTTAAGTTCCAAAACCAATTTCCTTCACTTTTCACCTAAATAAAATAATAAAACTAGTGTTCTGCCTTCCTACTGCTGCCATTTATTAAATCTTCATACTAGCACCTTTATGCTTTCTCCCTTACTTTCTGACCTGCTTTGAACATCTCCTTCTAACATCCATCATCAACCTAGTTTATTATTCTCCTTCAAAACTTCTTCATACTCTCCTATGCAAAAACCTAGAAAATGGCGAAGCTACTAGCCAGCTTGCTATCTATTGTACTAATCATTGTTTTATTTGCTCTCTTGTTGAACTATCTATCTGTTTACTGGGCTTTTGTTTTGTAAGTGTTTTGAGGCAGAGACTGTGTTGTCTGTTGTCTCTGTACAGCATCAAATTGTTAGTAAGTAGCTACTAAATACTGTTGTATCCTTAATAAGAATAAAAGTATTAGAAGCTAGAAGAGACATTCCTATTACATTATTGTCAGAAAAAATGGAGATGAGATGTATATTAAAATAATGTTTAAATAACTGGAATAATTCCAATTCCTAGCCACATTCTCTAAATAATTTGTCTTGTTAAGAATTACAAGCATCAGGTGAAAACCTTTTCCTAAAATCACTGAATTTCAAAGCATGCGTGAAGTATGTGAAATGAAAGTGAGGACGAAGTGTGGATTCCACAAGAGTGACTTTAACTGGATAGAGTGATAGAGGAGAGACATTCTCTTGTTGGTTTTGGTTTTTGGGTTTTTGTTTTTTTTTTTTTTTATTTCATCCTGCTTTTCAGAGTGGTGGTTCTGACTTCAGCTCTTCATCATTCATTATTTGTGATATGTACATGGAAGAGAGGGAGATAAGCACTTAAGAAGAATGTGTGTTAGGTAAGGCTTTCAAGTGATATTTCTGCCTTTCTGAAATAAAAACTATTAAAGGTATAAATGTTTTAGGAGAATCTAATGTATCTGGTTGAATGCACATGCTACAAACTCCAGCAGAAATCTGTGATGAGTGTAATTATAAAAAATAGTCGCAGGTTTTCTCCCACAAAGCTGAGTTATCTTACTGCACATTCTGTGTATTTGGTATTAAAACATTTATCTGGCCACTGTATTGAATTAATATTACAAAAGTAGTATTAGCTTTTAGAATTACTTAATTTGTTAAGGCTTCACATTGAAAATTTATCTTTGCTTTAGTACTTACACTTGGCATCTAGTTTTTCTTTTATACCATTTGCTCTTCCATTGAATTAAAAGCCAAACTGTGGATAAGCAGACTTCAGTAATGGAGCTTGTAAATTCCTTGCTGAGGAACTATATAAAGATGCTACGCATTCCTCACTCAGGACCTAAGTGGCTTCTTGCAATTACAAGCTTAATCATATCATGATCCAAAAGCTATTGAACTACTCAATCTTATCATTCCTTGCCTACTTCAGCAGCTGAGATTGTAAATTCCTGTAACATGAGCAACAGGCGAGGAATAGTTTCACTGAGCAGAGTCACCTCTCTCTCTATGCATCCATTGTACTTTCTGTAAAATGGGGATAATAATGTTCAGCTTGCTTTGAATCTTAACTTACAAAGGAGAAAAACATATTTGTATGAATTATTATTATTATTTATTTTTGTATTACTGTAGTGCACAGAAGTTCATTGTCGTGGAACAGTACTTTACTGTGCTAGGTGCTTGCAAATGTAAAACGATGAGCTTATATTAAAACTAAAATTCTACAGTCTACTCTTCATTATGCAACATTGATTATTATTATTATTAATGCCAAAAGCCTCTGTGTACTTACAAGCCAGGTTATTTATAAAGCCTTGATAAAATTTCCTAATCTGAACTGCAAAATCTAGACTCCTCAACCTATAAAATACATGAATAAAATTTGACTTATTTTCAGAGAAGGTGAGTAATACCAGACTTCTCATTTTCCAGATATAGTAATGCACACGTTTCCCATTAAGTCCCATTTATCTACTAAATTTGGTGTTTCAAAGGTCAGCTGTTTCCTCTTAATGTCACAAAATATTGTTAGGGAAATGGTTGATTTTTTTTTTTAACCTTTCTGAATTTTCACAACAAAAAAAGCAATCAGAACTTTCCAAAAAGTGAGCCTTTGAACAGAGATTAACTATGGAATATCTAAATCAAAGGGAGAACATAAATTTTCTGCAACAGAACCCTGCAAGAGGTGATGCTTTTCAATGTTTGATTGTTTGCTCTGACACTAAATTGCTACAGGTCTTCTAAATCCTGTTGCTCTTGGGGAGTGTATAGATCTTCTGGAAAGCTATGACAGTTCTTTTGGTATTCTGTAAATAAATAGAGCAGTGCCTTATCCTGAAGTATTATAGCTGGACGGTTTAAAGTAAAAGAATGTCTGTTGGAAAATCTACTTCCCTGTTTTAGGTTTTGTGGGTTGTTTGTTTGTTTGTTTTTAACATGTTAAAAGGTTTGTTAAAACAGCAGATATATAAATTGCTAGATGATTATTCAGCCCTCCTGATATTATGCTCAACATTATCCCATCCTGAAATGGCTTGAACTATATAAACAACATGAAATAGAAAACCACAGGGATTAATGTCTCTTGGGAGAATGAGAAGATCCCCTCTAGGAGTTATGGGGCATGTGACTGGCTCTGTCTCAGTCAGAGTGGGTAATAAGAGCTTTTCCTCCCCCTGCTGTGATAATCACAGTGTTTGGGATGGTTTGTTCATAAGAATTGTGTAGGACTAGTGATGTTAGACACCTGTTAGATTTCTCTGGAGAAATAAAGTGGAATAAAATTTCTCTTCACCATTAGCTAGCAAAGGTGGGCATCTTCACAAACAGAGAAGTTGCCTCTCATCCACAGAGACTCAAAATGTTAATTTGAAGGCAGTTAAACCATTAGAAATCAAAAGTCACAATGCCTAGGTGATCACACTGTCAAATTTTGCCTACGTCTTCATATTTCTTTTTGCCAGCATTGTCAACCACAAGCATTAGACATTTCAATAAATCTCAAAAATCATGTGACTTTAAAAATAGAATATGATTATGAATGCCTTATTTTTGGGGTGATTGCTGAAGATTTACAGCTGATATGTTCAAGGTTTTCTCTACAATTACAATGTCTGGTATATACTTTTTTATATACGATTCTACTTTCATCTGATTTCAGAAACTGCAGCTTTAAGAACATCAAATGATATTATAGTTCTGATAAAACTGAAGGATTGGTGACACCACTGTTGCTTTAGAGTTATCATATAGAGGGAACATAAAGAATCTTGTTGGAGTTAATCATGCTTTAGTGCTTTGCAGTTCTTAATGGGAGATACGGGCTGGATTTGTGCTCTGCCTCTGGCAGTGGCTGATTCCAAATATTTTGGACAAAATGGAAGTTCTTCTTAACAAGTTCTTCTTTTGTTGTGGTGACCACAGGAGATTTTCCCATTGACCAGCGTAACAGGAGACTGATGCCTGTTCGGTCCTTTTCAAAGCACAAAGGCCTACATTAATAAGTATCAACAGCTATTATTGACTAACTCTGGAAAGTGCATGTTATTAAAAAAGCATGCACCTAGTACTGTACATGCAGGTAGTACTAATTCTGGGTATACATTGGCATCAGTGAAGTGAGAGTTCTAAAAGCGAAGAATCCCAGATTTAATACAGTTTTCTCCAGCCTTGCGTATTGGATATGTGCACACTTTTCAAACAATCACAACTTCAGCTTTTGACACCTTTTTTTCCAAACTTAATTGTGGACACAAAGTGCTCCTGAGACATCTTTCTCTACCCACACACAGGCATCCTGACGCTAAACTCTCCCTACCTCTGCTTCCCAGACAAACAGATTCATTGCACTTTACACCCCATCCTAGGCCTCCCCTTCTTTCCTGTGTGGGCAGCCTCTGAGTGATTCCTTGTCTCTCAATATTAAATTAGAACTTTCCTAAATCTGAAATATTTTCCTGATTTTTTTCTAGTGGGGCAGGATTTGCACTGGGCTCTGTGACCCTGGCTTTCTGAAAATGGCCAGTTATCTTCTGGCTCAAGGGGAAAGGATGGAGGAGGGTGAGTGAAAAGAAATACACATATATTCTTTACAGTACGATGTCTTCTTTTTTCCTAGAGCTCTACTGTCACTGGCTGGAAGAACTAGAAAGAGTAAGCTCTGAACCAGGTGCCATTTGCTTTCATTTTCACAGAGATTTCACTAAGAACAAATACCATCAAAGCTTGCCGTATACACTTCCTCAAAAGTATCAGGGGAAAAAAACAAAACAAAACCAGGAGAGGTTTATACTGCCTAACTGCACAAGAAAGCCTACAAGGTTTTTTCAGAGTCCTAAAGATGACTGGGAAAGGAAATGAGAAATGAAAAGAATCTGAGAATTAAACATGTTTCACCTCTATTCTTTTCTCATCCAATGTCTCTTGAGAAAATTCTGTGGCTGAGGGTCACCAAACTAGTTACTGATTACTCTGCAAGATCACTCAACATCTCTTATATTTATAACCTCATAAAATATTGTCTCTGTTTCCTTTCTACTTTTTTTCCACAGAGGCATCTCATTTCTCTAGCGTACAAAAGCTCTCACATTTTTCTCTGTCAAGCTGTTCTTAAGATTTGTCTGTCAGTTACGATCCTTACCTGTTTTCTTTACAGGCTCTGGCATCTTCACTTTGTTTCTGATGAAGCTCCCAGTTGTATCTGGAAAGCAGGGTCCAAGCTAAACAGGAATGAGACTGCAGGGCTTTTGAGACCCTCTAAAGAAACACTCGGTGGAAGCCCCCATCTTGCTCCTCCCCCTTGGTCCCCCGCTGTTGTCAACTACTGCACCTTATCAACAGCAAGACACACTTGACAGGCTACATCAGCTGGGATAAATATAGCCAAGTTCCAGGAGCCAGAGAGCTCAAACCACCCAAGGCTGGCTACCACTGATCTGTTGGTTACAAACCAGAGCACAATCTGATGTTGCACATGCGTACAGAACATTTTCCAGCTTCATGTATGCATTGCATTAAGAATTCCTACACTGTCAGGTTTATAGCACATTCAGCAAACTAGATCTGATAGTTACATGTCCCGTATGCTGGTTCTGTACTTACTCTAACTATGTATCTGCTTGCATTCTTGCTACCTATTTCAGTCTTTGTTATTGTTATAATTGGGTCAGAACTGAACAGCCCCTCAGAGAGCTTTTTTCTTGTTTGAAAGACTCTGTACAACTAAATGTGAACCTTCAGGAAAGAACTTTCTTTTTCAGAGACACTTATACATTACTGACATTTGCAGTCACAACCAGAAAACATGACACTACTTAAATAGTTTCAGTCCCCCCTCCCCATCTACCCACTTGATCTGCAGCATATATTTCTTGAAAACTAGCAAGTCTTTCTTTTTTTTTTTTTTTTCTTTTAAGTACCATTTAAAAAATAGTTCTAAGGTTCTGTTAGATACTTCTAGAAATTTTAATTTTGCTTAATTATATAGAAAAAAATCCGGGGGAAATCTCACTAGAAAATTACTCTGGTATTGCGATTTCATGCTCCAGTCATTGCTTCTTATTTACTCATACATGTAGCATATGTCAAAATAGCAACTGTGAACAATCATCCCTTTATTGACTTGGTGGTATATCAATTTCCTGTCACTTTTGTCTGTCTCATTTTGACTTTTGAGCTTTATCAAAGAAACTCTGTACACCAAGCATTTAGCACATTTTAGCTACCACTAGCATTGAAAAAAGAATTTTTAAAAAAATGTTGTTTTCAGTTTTTCCAGTTTTACTAGCCTGTAAAAACCTCAATCTAAAGGATTTCTGCTTTTGGCAGGGAGCTCAGAATAGATGAGTGTGCATGCAGCCCATCAGTCACTGTACTTTTTGCCTGCCTTTCACATCTGACTCTCTGGGTAGGCTGATAGGATGAATGTGAACATGCTAGAATGACTGCTGCTACCTCTCCCGATTTTGGGCCAAATACTTCCTCCCCTTCCCCTGAAGGAATTTTTTACATATGAATGAGGAAGATGGGCAGGATGGGACCCATGCACATTTTTTGTTCCCTCTGTTTCTAGTGGAGCACAAGTTAGTATGATGTGGTTTTGACCTACTGTCCTGTGCCTGAGGTGTTTCACTGGGAGTCAGGAAATCTCGGCTATTTGCTTTGGCTTGAACTCTTTCAAAGGGCTTGGGTCCCACAGTATGAAAAATTGGTCACTCAACTAGTAAAGATCATTATTCCTGTCTTAAATGTTTCTCCCTGATGGAAAGCTGCCTTTAACTCCCTCTTCTCTCCAGAGCTGATCCCCAACACACTGTTGGGATGGCATTCAAATCTCTTCTGGGAAGAGAGTTTTCTCCCTGCAACCTTAGACAACAGAGGCCACAGAAGGCAGGGCCACCACCAACTGATGTGGAGAAAGAAAAATCTATGCTGATTATCCAGAGGAGGACTGCGATCAGAGCCATGTTTCTTCTCAACTTAGTTGCCTCTCTAGTATGTGTCCTGGAAATAATATTTGCAAAGAAAATTAGCTGACGAGAAGTCACTTCTGCAGTATTTAAAACATGAACCTCTTGTAATTGCTATCAGAATATGCTAATATTCCATAGGAATCATTTTGCCTAGAGAAGTTAGTTTTGCTACTTCATCCTTTCTCCCTCACCTATTAGCAAATAATTATTTTTACTGAAAGCCTATATGCTATGTTCTGAGGTTATATTTGATAAAATATATACTATGCTGACAAGTAATGTTAGATTTGGATTAAAAACATTGTTCAGTTCTGAAGGTTTTTTTACAGTTAGCACCATAGGCCTTTCTTACCATTAACTACAATAGTGTAAGTAGAAATAAACCCATTTGTATGGGTTTAAAGGAAATATGTACTTATATACAAAGTCTTTAAAATGTAGGCATGTAGTATTTATCATATACTCCAAGCCTGTATTTGTTTTCTATGAGTGTCCAGTAGGAGGTGCTTCAAAGCAAGAACTGAGAACCTTGGAATAATTAAAGATGGGATATTTCGTATCTAACACAGAATACATTCTGAATGCTAATAGATATTGGCTTAAGTACATCTGAAATATTTCTTCTAAGTTCTTGGAACTCTCAATATCATTGATTCACCTAAATACTCATTTCTCTCTAAAATGACATTAACTCCTTAGACTCAATGCTTTCCAACAGTGGTGATTCCACTGTTGAAATACACATTGTAAAAAGAGGAATTCTATTATTGATTCTGAATTTTCCAACTTTTAATTTGAATGTCCTCTTGTTCTGGGAGAACAGAAATCACCATTCAGTGTCTGAATGTTGGTTGTTTTCTATACTTTTGTCACAGCACTTCCAATTTTTTAGGACAAAAAAACCAGCTGTGTAAATCTATATTAAACCACTTTTAAACCTGATATTACATATGGAAACATTTTCCTTTACTTGCTGATTTCTCATTGTCAGGTATGTGTAAAATTGTCAAGCATGTGTCTGATGACGGAGTGTCTGTAAGAGGTCCCTGCTTCCTCCAGGGCAAATGGGGAGTTCATCCTGCCATCACAAGGCTTGCAGAATAATTGTGTTCTTATGTTTCTCTGGAAATTTATGGCATGATCAAAACCATGCTGCCATTCAAAAGAGATACAGTCATTCATTAGATTGAATTCCAAGGGTGTGTTGTTTGAGGGTAGTATCCCAGTAATTGTCTACGAGCCATTATTTCCTAGGGAATATGAAAGAAGTTTATGCTAATCTAAAAAAATCTAATATGCTAGGATAATAGGTCACTAAAATATATATATAATAAGATGATGAAGCATTCACACTGTGTATTAGAAAGGAAAGCTAGACAATATATTCTGCATTTCTTTATTAATGTAGGGAGTACAGCATGCAGGAGTTCATCCCAATGATGCTTGCTGGGATCAGGTAAATAAGTTTATTCTGTTTTGCACTCTCTCCTGCTTATTTTTTACAGATACTATTTTAGACTTGAAGAGTTATGGACTCTCATAAATGCCTGGGAACATTTTCCCAATGCATTTCATGTTTCCCAACCTTTATATGTGGGTGTTCTTTTTTCCTCTGTTTAAATACATATTCTTTATTTAATATGGTTGTAGTGTTTTCTTTTTTATGAATGGAAAATAGCACTTTCCTTTTCATTCTACCTGTGACAGCACCTGACATCTTATTTTCCTTGGGTCTCTTTTCTCAGGATTTCATCTTATCTATTCCATATCTTTCTCACTGTAGATTTGATTCTTTCTGTAAACATTTAGTGGTATAGTTTTAATTGAGCAAGCTACTGGAGGACATGAATAACTTTAAACATGGATTTAATTCTGACTACTTGTGTGCTCAAAATCAGACATATTTAATTCAACTACTGTGGTGAGTCAGTCCCTTAGCTGGTTATTCTCCATAGATACTTTCCAGGATTCAGAACCAAGTTTAATCTGGGGAGGGTATGAGTTACTTCTTCCCCACAATGAAACAGAGTCACGAGAATGATTTAATCTGATGCAGGGAAATGATCCTATTCCAGTTATAACTTTTCAGCTTTTGTGATTTTAAATGTTATTTAAAATATTTTCTGCATGTTCAAGGCAGAGCAAAATGAATGTTTTCTCTGCTGTTACACCTCTGGTTACCAGGTGGCAGCATTGTTGTAATAGTAAACTTTTTTCTAGCATTTTCTATGTTATATTTATTTATTTATTTATTTAGCCACTTTTAATAACAAAACTGCTATGCAAATGAAATATATGATAGCGATGGCTACACTGGCCCAAAATAGATGTGCAGTGGATTGTGATAACTACTTACCAGTGCACCGCAACAGTAGACCATTTTTTAGAAAGTGTGTGAAGTTTCATCCTATATTCAAATGAAACTGATGTAAAAGCATAGTGAAGCAACACAAAATAAATGCCTCTGGGGCTTTGCTAAAAAAGTGAATGAGAGGGAAAAGGGTGTCCTTCCTTGTCAAAGGAATTATCTTGCAAGTCTGAAATTACTGTTCTGTGCCTCAGACAGTGGCTTTCATCACGTAGTTCAAAGTCAAGTTCAAAAATGACAATAATAGGTGGCCTGCAGTGACAGGACGTGTGATGTATCTTCCTGATTTTGGATAGTTGCAGCATGGCTTAGGCAGAGAAACCCGAGGATTTATTATTTATAGACAAAGTTAGCAGCACCTCCTTCTAATAAGACTATCCAACTTCCTATTAAAAGGCTATGTTGTTAGATGGTTATGACTTTGCCCAAATGTAGCTATCCAGGTGGAAAATCTATATGTTTTTCTACTTTGGGCTTTTTTTGCTTTTAGTTTCTGTCATGTCATTTTATTTCTTGCCTCTGTCTCTGTTTATTTGTCTCTCTGCCTCTTAGTTTTGTTTTGTGAAAATATCACCTCCTCCGTGATTCAGCAGTTTCTGTGGACAAGGCAGTATAATTAACTCTCTGTTCCAGGGGCTGCAGATTTACTGGTGTGAATGGTGGGATAGCCGAGCTGGCTCAGTGCAGAGCACAGGTCCAGCAGGAGTCACTCACTGAAGTGCTGCACCCACAAAACCAGGCAGACTGTTTCCTTTGTGCTTTTGAAACACAGAGCTCTGGGGTGTACGGTGCAAAGGCACTTGGCCTCACTGACAGAACTTGAGTTAACAAGGACTTATGAGATCTGGGTAATGCTGATCCTGCTCATTTGAGCTTCCCTCTGCACAACCATTTTGCATCCCTACACTTTACACCACACATTTGGGATCTTTCTGGACATTTGACAGTTAACTTGCTTTCATTTCAGGGATGTACTATCAACTGGCTTCATGACAGCCAACCCAAGTTGCTCCATATTCTAGACTATAGAAAAAAATGCAGTCTACATATGCTCAGTGAGAACTTTCTAGATTTCATCCTCTGAAGAAGTTTTGACTGTGCCAGTTGGGTCCAGCTTAGGGGTCAGCAGAATTTTCTCTGCATTTGTCTCTGGGCTATTGTGGGGCTTGGGCTGAATCCACACACTTGAACTAAGAGCAAACAGCATGTATGCCCTGTGTTCCAAACAGCATCTTCCTCAGGTGCATACAAAATGGAGGGGAGAGCTGTGGGGGACAAAGAATTGGACCTTCAGAGAGAGAATGGAACACACCAAGTAGAGGGGGACAAGGAAACAGAAATATGTGATTGAAGGGTACGGGTGGGGAGAAGAAAACTGAGGCTAGAGGTTGTGGGAGGGGTTTGAAATAGATTCTCAAAGGACACAAATATTGAATGGGGAGCTGGGGTACAAATGGGAGTGAGGGAAGAGAACTGGGAGTCAGTAGGTGATAAGACTGAAACTGTAAGAGGATGTGGGATGGGAAAACTATAAATGGCTGAACAAACATATTGGAACTGAGAACCATTCGCATAAAGAGAAGCTGACTGGAAGCACATGTGAGAAGTTGGTTTGAGAGGAAGAAATAATACTAGCTGGCCAAAAGTTAAAACCTGACATTGAGAATGAAGCAACTGGAATCTACTAAATATGGAGGCATCTGGTGGCTGTCTAGAGACGGAGAAAAGCTGAATGAAGAGCTGGGAGTGGATAGCTGGGACTGGCTGAGAAAGGAACAGAGTACAGAGTGTTGGTGAGTGGGAAAAAGTGGAAGAGGGAATGTCTAAAGAAGAATTCTAGAATTATGTTTCTAAAAGCAAACACTCAAACCTCAGAAAAATAGTTAGATAAATTTAAAAGAAACCCAAACTGATTTGTATACGCAAATGCCCAGCTCAGCACCCAAACATTCTTCACTTTGCATAAGACAGAGGCATCAGAGCATTCTGCACAAAGGTGTCAGTGGTCAAAGGGCTTCTCATATGAAGAGCGCTGCTGCTCCGCTGCTGGGGAGTTAAAACAAAAGCTCAGAGGGAGCCCTTAAAGCACAGAAACTGCATTCCTTCCTACCACAAAGCCGCTTCCCCAATCCTTTGCATAACCTTGGTCTCCCCAACACCTCCTCCCACCCTTCCTTCTCCTGCACCACCTCCTGCTAAACCTTATCTGCTCTACCACATCCTCATTCTCCTCCTGTCCATAGACTGCTCTGCTCATTCTCACGTACTGCTTTGACTCCCCAATAGTAAAAAGTAACACTGTGGGGAACTGAAGGCATGAAGAAGGGGGATGTGGCTGTATGAGTGGAGAGGATGGACAGAAACAGAGAATGGAAAGAAAGTTGCCCTGAAAAAACTGATCTAATTGGCCTGCTTTGAGTAGGGGGCTGGATGAGGTGACCTCCAGAGGTCCCTTCCAACCTAAGTTACTCTGTGATCCTGTGTGATGATGTGAGGTGTTGCAAGAGAAATAAATGGGGCTAAAGCAGACACGGATGAGTTATGAGTGAGAAAATGAGAAAGAATATCTGCAGCCTACTGCTTTTTTCATGTTCTTTGGAAGAAGTTCACATTCCCCAGCTCTTGGAATAGGACTCTGATGATTTGGGTTATATACAGACCTCCCTAATACCACAGGCTCAACTGAACCAACTGAATTGCAACATGCAAATTTGTTAGAGAGGAAAGGTGAAACTTGGTGAAGTTTTAGCTATGTTACAGTTGCTTCAAAAAGCAAAGCTCTTTGTCTACTCGACTGTACTATGAGATTAGTAGGTTCATTACAGTAGCTTTGTTTATTACAAGCTTTAAATTTTTAGTGTTTTAGGTGTATGGGTATGTGAAATTATGTAAATCTGGTTTGAGTATTGCTTAGAACAAGGAAAGGTGTTGAGATAGCAAGTTAACATACAAAATATATTAGAAATAAATGCAAATTCTTGAAATTGGTACCCACAGAGTGCTGTAGTCTGTGTCATATCATAGTCTTTTCTACCAGTAATCCATACATTTTAAATATACAAGAGTGGGATTCCCGTGGAGAAGATACTGTTCTGGGCTTTGTCAAAGAAAAAATACTTATTGTACTGTCATCAGTGATAAAGTGTCTGCTATGAATTTACAGTGTGCAGTTAGAGTATAAGCAAAATTAGAGCAATAGAGTAAATAAACTGAATTGAACTATCATGTGATATATGTGCTTGTTATGAAGCTGGCGCTATAGTTTGAATTAAGCTTGATGATTATGAAGTGACTTTTGTTGTGCAGAGATCTGAATGAGGGAGAAAAAAACTAGAAAGAAATGGAAAAAAGAAAAAGATTAAGGGATACAAATAGAAAAAGTAAACTGAAGCAGAAGGTTTACTGAGGAAAAAAAACTGGCAAAATACAGAGCATAAGCCCTGTTGTAATCAAAAATGAAGAAAAATGCAGATTATAAGACTCTGGCAGGTATGGATCTTGAAATGAGGCTATGGAGATAAAATTTAATGAAGGAGGAGACAAAAAAAGCAGTAAATATATTAGGACATGTATATATATATATATTTCAGGAAGTTTGGGGAATTCAATGAATGTGGAGTGTCAGGCAAAACCAAATGATAGTACCTTTAACTACGGTTCTGTCTGATGCAGGTGAGTAGCAGCTCAGATCTAGAAATGTCTAAAACCCTCTTTGACTGGGTAGAATTAAAAAATATATGCTATCTCTGTAAATTATTATAAGCAATTATCCCTCAGTAGAGCCAGTGCAATTTTTCTACCTTCTACACCTCTGATGTATGGCTGGAGGGAGTCTAAGATATTGTAGGAAGTTCAGTATTTTGGATTTAGCTCAGCAATAGTTATCTGAATAATATCTTTTCACAAGAATTGATTAGGAACTAGTCAGCAGCTAATAAAGGTGTTTGTTCTTTTTAAAGCAGGCTGCAAAGGTCATATGTAAGTTGAATATCCAGCTGTATTATGAATGCTTGCTTTGAAAGAGGATTGATGATCTCTAACAGTAGTGGGCTGCAAAATGTTCCAATAAACTTGTGCTAATCATGGGTCATCTCTCCAGATAATGACCCGACCTACCTTTTTCCAGCACGTCCGCCTGTCTGGTACTTGGCCACTTTCAGAGAAAATGGAATGCTTGCTTCTCTGTAATTTTCCCAAACCAGTGATTTTGTCACATTAATTTTGGTATTTTTCTCTAAAAAAGCCAAAGAGCTTCTGCTTGCATATGCAACTGAATGGCAATAATTCAGCTTGATTAGACAGCCTACTATCCAGACCAGTTTGATTGGATGGGATACAAACGGTACTGTGGTGGAGAAACATCATCATTTGGTCTCCTTCACAGCTGCAACACATGATTATTCGGACTCTCTATGCCACAGATGAAAAACCTAACCAGAAACAGATGGGGAGTGAATATTTTTAGAAACAGTATTTCAAAGCATTAACAAGAGGAAGAGAAAAAGATTTCAACTTTGGAGATAAAGAAAATTTTAAACCTGCTTGTTAAAGTAGTCTCAACAGTATTTTTTAAAATGTTTTAATTATAAATAATACTGTCCCCAGAAATATTTTTCCTCAGATTCTTCCATTTCCATGTTACTTGTGGCCAAACCCAGTGTAAAATGCAAATTATTCAAGTACAAGTAGCTGCTCTAAAATAATATTTTACAGTAATGCACAGTGCTCAAATCCCTCATTTAAAGGTCCTTGTTGTTTCTGTTTGAATGTTTATTTTAATTTTGTATTATTTCTCCAGCATCTAATTGTTTTCTATGCAAGACTTGCTAGGAAAATGGAAAACTAGGTCTCTGAGATCTAAGAAGGCTTTTTGACAAGCTTGATAATGGCTTTTGTGATATCCTAAACATTTCCACAATTAGCTCACCAGTTAGCTCTTTTCCGTCATCAGTTTTCCTGCAAGAGGAGACGATCCTTCTCCTTCAAATTACAGTGTCAGAGAATGATCACTTCTGCTTTTCAAGCTGTGTTTGTGATAAGGACGTTTTTATGAAGAGAGGAATTAATCCTCTAGTTTTCTTGAATATCAACTCTGCAAGTCTGATGAGGGCAAATGTCTTTTTCTAGTACCAAGTCAGTGGTGGAGGGTCATCATCAGTACCAACCAGAAAAGTCCTGAGTTTCTAGCTCAGCACTGAAGAAACCCTAATTATGTCAGTGTTGAGTGTTGTTCTAGTCTTCTGAGAGCTACCTTCAGTATCTACAGCTTCCATCCTACAATTGCAATATGGATGCAGATGGAGTTTATACGAGTCTGATTTAGTATTACATTGTGTCCTATAGGAAGTAAATTCTTACAGTAGAATTTTAGAAACAAAATCTCCTCTTAAATTGTTTTATATCTTTGACATATCCTAACCCTAATTGAATAAAAAATATTTGACTAGGAGAATGTAAATGATCCTCAAAGAACAGTAACTAAAAGTTGGGTTGCAAAATTTTTATAAGACTGAAAGATAATTTCTATTTATTATTCTTGTCTTGAATAGAGAAAGTTCTGAAGCCCTCATCTGCTTTTAACTCTCAGTTGATTTCTGGCATTGATTAATGTATTTATTATGTTCATGAACTGGGAAGAAGAATTGGGAAGTACTACATTGTGATTTTTTTTTTAAGCAGGAGCTTCTTTCTGTTTGGCTCCAAGGAGACACTGTAGCCCAGTGATGTCACCAGACTTTTCATTTCCACAGTGAGATTGTTAGTATAGATAAAACTGACTACATTTAGATATAATTTTGAGAACTCAGGTCTGTAAGAAGCTCATCACTTTCAACTATTTCTGTTTTCAGTGAGGAGCAAGCTCTGAAACACTTCAATTTAGTTACCTTACTCAGTTACAACTTCCAACCTGTCATATTTGGCATGTTCTACTACATTTTAATATTGTTAAACAAAACGCTTCTCTTCATTCTAGACCTATCTCATTTCACCTCAACTATTTTGAAAGAGTCATAATGATATTTCCTGATTTCTGAGTGCTTGAATACAGTTGAGAGATGATAAATAATGTTAAAAGTTAAAATACTAATTTTCTTAGTGTTGGATGACTTTGGTTTTCTTTTCTGTGTTTAGACGTACTGGGTAACTTTACCATGGTATCTCAGGTGTTGAATTATCTTTTATTTTGCATTTTGATTGTAATCTATACAATGCAGTTGTTATTAGTTACTATTAATTGTTAACAGTAGGGACTAAAATCCACAGTTAAAAGCTTGAAAACCTTTTGTACTAGAATTCTGCAAAGACACAATTAAATACAACTTATTTCCCAGAAAGGTTCATAAGCTAAAATCACGATATCACTGTGGAGGTAAGCAAGCTAGAGGAAAGAACAGGAGCAGGAAAATGAGTGAAACCACAGAAAAACATGATTAATTGTTATGTTCTAAACTGGATAGAGCTATATATGCCATTCTTGATATAAGTGAATAGAAATTATTCAACTGGCAGGGCTTCATTTGCACAGGAAAAAATAATGGCGGATATATACACATATGTATTTTAAAATTGACTTCAGTACTGTACTCTCTTTCATAGTAATGTATCTCACCTGTTATCTTTGTTACTTAGTTTGACAGCATTGATGATGTTTCTAAGTAAATTAAAAAGTAGTGACGGATGGATAAGGCCCTATAACCCACTGTGCTTTTGTTCAGGTACCACACATGAACTGTATCTGCATAACTGAATGCACAAGGGATTTGTTTGTGAAGTAATTATTTATTATGCAAACACCAGAACTTCATAATATCAAATTTTATTAAATATGTACATGTTATTTCTATTTAAAAGAACGAGTATCATTCCAAGATCTGCAAACTTCTCTCTAGCTTTGAGAGCTGCGGCAGAGCCGGTATTTAATGCTAGATTGAAAGCTATAAGCTAATACAGTGTCACTGTGAATGACACAGCACCACCTCTGAAGCAAAACTTCATCAGCTGTGTTCTTTAGTTACCATACAACCAAAAATCTTTTGCTGACAAGAATATTTTTTGTACATTGTTTAAATTTCCCAACTCTGTCCAACTTGTAGGATGGAAGCATAGAATTCTGTCACGTTTAGGATTCTCAGATGCTGAAGAAGGGAATTCGTACCAGAAACACCTGACGGTAAAGGCTGTTTAAAGGCAGAGAAGGGGGCACAGGAAGCAAAGAGAAAGATGCGTCCATCTCCTCTGCTGGTATCCAGCCAGGAGGTCTTAATATTTTTCTTGCTTAGGGTCCCATGGCCTCAGTGAGGATAATGCTTCCTATCAGTGACCCCCCTTCCCATCACCTCTCCACTAAACTGGTAGGTCAGCTTCTTCTTGACTTTCTTGACCTCCCCTGTCTTGCCATAGTTTCTCAAAGCCCGTGCCATCTTCTGGTAGGTCATTTTCTTGCGATTGCCTTTCTGGATGCCCCAGCGGTGTGCCAATGCTTCTTTGTGTTTGGAGGAGAACTGGAAAGTACCTTTTTCCTTGTCCACCCACCAGATGCTGTCCTTCATGTCTCCACTGCGAAGAAGGTCCAGAAGGAACTGATAGAGACGTATCTTTTTCTTGCTGCCTGTGTAAGAGTCAGAGAAGAATGGCAGTGGAGCATTAGTATTAGCGCATAGTTCCTGGTGAAACCGCAGAATGTATATAATTCATATAACTGCTTCAGCAGGCTTGTCAGTCACGTAACTTCTTCAGTTTCCAACATTTATAACAATAGACAGTGTTACACTGTGAGGACATAATGTGGATTGATGTACCAAGAAGAAAAAACAAGAATAAGGAATTCCAAAGGCCAACACCTTGTTTTGAAATTAATTTGATAATTTGAAGCTAACTGACAAACATTGCTGATTTGAAACTAATCTGAAGCTAATTTGGGCAGGTTATACAGAACCTGACTTTCAGGTACTGAGCAAACAAGCTAAATACTTTTTAAAATCAGTTCCTTGACCTTTTTGCCTTTGTTTTGACATTTGTTAATAGAAATTGGAGTAGAAATGGCAAAATCCATTTCCATTCAGCAAGCCTGAATAAACAAGGCAGAAGGAGGAAGTCAGAGTACATGAAGAAATGAGATTTGAGATATAGACACATTATGGTCATAAAAGATTCAGAGGACAGGAGAGCACAAGGAGTCAGGGATAGTGAAGCTTTGGCAGTGGGATAAAATACTAGCACAGTAGTTCTACAGTTTTATTCATTATCATCATGGTAATGTAACAGCTGCTCAGCACATAGCTTGACAAAGTTCCTCTGTCTTTCTTCACTGACCTGTTTCTCCATGCATAACTCCAGGCCCAGGGTCCACACCATCAGTCTCCCCATCTGATACCTCCAATGGGGGGCTCTGCCTCTCTATGTCCTCCTCATCAGAACTGGGCTGTGGTGGAGAGGAGTACTGTAGGCACATCCGGGGCAAATAGGACACCTTTGAGAGAAAAGAGGAGTAGACGGAGGAGGTAGTGATAGAGAGTGGGGCATCAAGATAAAAAAAAGGAAATGTCATGGAGAGAGTTAGAGGGAAAAGGGGGGAGAAAGTAAGAGGTATATGAGATTTTTTAGGGTAATACTGAGTGACTTAGTTGTTGACATTTATAATAAATACTATGTAATTAAGAAACACTTCCAGCTAACAGTCAACACTTACACATGTACAAAGATCCATCTTTACAAGAGGGAAGGAGGAATAAGGTTGCGAAAGTCAGAACTTTCCCATATGTTATATCCTATGCAAGCGATATTGCCCCTCTTTCCCCATACATCCCCAAAGCTACCATTCTTCCTAATGAGTTTCTGATCCCTGTTGCCTGTTCCCAGTGTAAAACTGCTTTTGAGAACAACTTTTTTCTAACACAGACCTTCTGGAACTACTCTTTTAAATTTGAAAAAGCTGAACAGTTCTGCCCTAGCATGGCTGCTTTGGCTGGCTTTGGCTGGCTTTGGCCCTGTTGTTCTCTTCCTTTCTTAGGCACAGTACCTTCTGACAGCACCGAACCCCTATGGGACTGCATCCACGGGTTATATGGGTCTGTCAGCTTCCTGTCCTGAATTTCCCCCGTGAGGAGGGGAATAGCCTTAGCACTAAGATAAAGGATACATCATATTGTCTCACATTCTCTGTTCCTAAGTGGCTATCTGAAAATTCCCCCTTAATGGGGATTTCTCATCTATGAAGCTAGCAAGCCAGTTTTTGTGCTAAATTCTCTTGCCCTGATGTAGAGGCCTTATCAGGAGCAGTGTGGAATATACCTCAGCTCTGTAAATTCTCAGTGACGGTCTGGTTTGTTAGGGATCATGACCAGTTGCCATGAATTATTGCAGCTTCTTATTTAAGAATGAGAAACAGATCAGTCTGAGGGGTAGGCAGTAAGAACCTAATTCCTACATTAAAAAAAACCAACCAACATCGCCCAAACCCAGCAGCATATAGAACGTGGTTTTCATTAAATGGGCCAGATCGTGAGGTCCTTTTGATTTGCTCTTCCTTCCCTCCACCAAGAAAGGACATCTTGAGCCTGATTCCCTTCCCAGGGGACCTTAGGCACTGAAGGGGGGAGTGGGTGTTCACTTCATGAGTCACCCCACCCCACCCCATGTTGGGCTTTGCCGAGTGGTGCTTTTCAGATGAGTTTTGCACCAGCTTAAAATGTCCCAATAAGGAGCGTGAAAGGGCTGGCTTTGGGGTGCAGCAGCTGGCGGTTAATGAGTTGGCAGATTGGCTGGAGCCGGTCTGGCAGGAAGGCCAGGATTGGGTAAGAGTGTGTGTAAGCTTCCTGTCAGATCCCCAAGAGCGAAACTTCAGCCCTCACCACAGAGTCACCTTTAGCTTTTTACAGTTAAGAAAGCTGCTGCCTCAGGGGTAGGAAGGAAGGGAGAGACAGTGCCATGGGGGAAGGGGAATGAGAAGGTGGGACGATGTCTTACAGGGGAGGGGAACAGAGATTGGTGGCCTTGCAGAGAAAAAGGTTGTGGAGACCTGGAGTATGTTGAGGGGTGGTGTGGACATAAGGAAACTGCTCCTTAGGAGCTGGAGGGGGATGGTGGGAGAGTGCTGTGGAGGAGGGAGGAGGAATGGTGTCACACAAGCAAAGGGAGTTGCGGAGGCCAACCTGGGGAGTTGAGTAAGCTTCCCCCACACTGTCCCCACTTTCCCTATCTGCTGTATTTCTGCTTACACTTACTTTGCGCCTGAAGCTCAGCGTACATCAATACATACAGTGTCACACGGTTATGTTACACAGAGTCACAGAGGACCTGCTAGTGTGTTTGAAAGAGCCAAGTTACTAATACAGTTCTGGAGAGAGAAAGCTTAAGAACCTGCTAGCTGCTTTCCATATTCGGATGTTGTCTCAGAGTGTGTGGCATCCATTTGTGGTTTTCTAAAGCTCTTCAAAGTTTTCCAACCTTTTATTTAATTATCCCTTCAGAATGACTCTTATTTTCTTAATTTATTTAATTTATTTCTCTTAATTTGTGAGACCACCTGTTGGCAGGCTAACAAAACTTTTTAAAGAAGTCTTGCCCAAGAACAGCTTGAGCCTCAAATTTGATTTCACAAAATAATGTGATATCAACAGAAAACTAGAGAAATATCTTTGCATGTTCTTCCTTTATTTGCGAACTGTAACTCTGATATTGCACGACAAGCATCGGTGCAGTTAGTAACTGGCAAATTCAGTAGAGGATTAAAGCTTGCTTCCTTGCTTCTCTTGCTTTGAAAATGCCTTGAATAATAGTACGTGTTGCCTAGGACTGTGGCTGAGACACGCCAGAGTCTGAACCTCAGAGCATGCTGAGTACCACTTGCATGAGCTACTGTAGGTTAAAGTAAAAAGCCAAAGATCCCCAGCTGGTAAGGAAGAGGAGGGTAGTGGTGAATTCTACCTACTATCTTCTGCAGCTTGGTATGGGGTGGGGCAGAGAGAACACAGTGCTCTTTATCAAAAGTTGCAACAAAATTAATCCTCTGCCTTTTGTCCTGAAACGAAAGATGACAACTGAGTAGAATAAGCAGAAGCACCCTTGCTTGTTTTTTGGTGGTGCTTCCAAAGACATCCATAAAGGGGCTAATTTTTATTCTTTGCCTTTCGTTGGAGGTAACGGTTGGTCATTATGTATTAGCAGTTACACTGTGCAACTGAAACAACTTGAAGCTTCCCACAGACTGCTGTTCCATGAAGCATTTTTTTATATTTGTAACTTTCTGTTCCTAATTCTTTGTTTGTATCTACATCTTATATTCTATTCCTGATTTTTTCTGAGTAGTAGGTGAGAAGTTTGATGGCTTGCAGTCAGTCAGTTTCCTGTTCACAGTGTTAACTTATTCACTCCATTTTTTTCCTTTGTTTTTGATTAATACAGTATTTGTATACAATTTCAGTTTGCTTTGAACAAAGAAGCCCAAAATGACAACTCCATGCATGCAGTTTCTCTCACAAAACTTCAGCAATGGTACCATTATATGCAGCACTCTAATCAGCAAACATTTTTTTCTCTGACCTCAGTCCTACTCTGTCTTGTGTTCAGCACATTGTATGTAGCTTGCCTGCCTTGGGAAATTCCTTAGCACAAGATCGCCCAGCTTTCTTATTGCTCCCAGTAATGCCTTTGGGCATATTCTTGTAGGATCAAGAGTTAAAAGTGACCTCCACACCCACTTTGCTTAATATCTTTGCAGTACGATGGAACCCCTTATAGTTTCAGCGTTAGTGAGAATTCACTGGCACTTTGGTGACTATCTTTACTGCACAATGGACTATCTTTTTTTACAGGGAGATGACTGGCTTCATGTAAAATCTGAGCAGAGACAAGACTGTGTTTTGGCTTGTGACTTACTTACTTGTCGGTAAAAACACAAGTAGGTTGTCCTCAGCCTGTTTCACTGTGGTAAAGTTACCAGTGACTTGTCTTTGTTAGCATTTCTTGTACAGGTCGTGTAAAAGTGTCAGGGTTGCTTGGAAATATTTAAAACTTTCCTACTACTTTGAGGCTCAGAATACTTCCCAGTAGTCATGGACATCCTTGATATGACAATGCATAGCTTGTCAGGTCCAGTTACTCTGCAGAATTTCAAAGCAGTTGATTTTCATTCCAAATTAAACAAAATTAAGAAGAATGAAGAGTTTTATATCAGTTGCTTGTGCAGTAAGAACTTGTTTAATTAATTTCATCTCTCTCTCTCACATAAGAGTATGCATTCACTGATGCATTAATTTCCTTACCCTTAACTATCATCCTAAATTCTGAGTAAGGGTTGGTAACCATACCTGATGGTTGAGTCCGATGTGTGTGGTTGGGATTGCAGAATCCAAGACATGCATTTGTTCAATCTCCATGTGCCTGTAGAGCTGCTGCAGCTGGGGAGGCTGTACACTCTGCAGTTCTGTGAAGTGATTGTCTCCAAAGGTCTCAAACTCACTGTGCATGTGGTGTGGATGATATTCCCAGTAATGATCTAAAGAAAATAAAAATAGATTGTCTGTCATTACAAGATTCAGAAATGTGGCATTTACCTGTCTTTCATTGGTTCCTACTCCGGTCACTGTCCTTTCTGCCCTCTCCACACCATCCTTGTTGACCTGTCTGTCTCTGGTGACAATCTATATAGATCCCTGTAAAGTTTCTTTTGCTAATCTCATAAATGCCTGTGGCTGGAAAGTAATACTTAGGCCACTTTAATTAGGAGAATACTCTTAGATGGAGAGATGGATTTCAATGATAATTTAGCACAAGATGCAAAAGACATTAATGCTGGCACCTTTCTCAAGAAGAGACTATAACAATCTTACATTTTCATTCTTGAGGCAACAAATTCTACTGATTTTACATATTGCCATATTCTCATTACACTCTTCCTCATGGCATGGAAATCAGGAGATGGAGAAAATTTACAGATTATTCTGCAGTTATCTTCTGTCTTTGTTTTACTCTGCTAGTAAAATTTCAGGAATGTTGCAGAAAAGGCACAGCACTTTGCTAGATATTTCCTATAATCACGTGTTGGTATATCACACATTTTTCTGTACCCATACTAGAGAATGAAGAGATAAACTGTTGCGGCAGTCTGGTGTACATTGTTTACAGTGAGGCTAAATGCTGATGCAGATTCTTTCTCTACCTTTTTTTATCTCTTTAGTATGTTTGAAATTTCTGTGATAATTTAGATTTTTTTCAAAACCATAAAAAACTACTCAGATAACCACTGTCCTGTTTCCTGATTTATTTACTTTTGAAATTAAATTCCATATCATTCTCAGTTTCAGATTCCTGTTTTTTTTAGTTCAATATAACCCTCCAAAATTTTTAGAATTTCATATTTGCTGCTCAAAATTTACAATCTGTTAGAGGAAATGTGAAGCATTGCAAATTCTATTTCTCTCTTACATACAGTAGCTGCATGCATAATTATGCACGTTTGTGTGCATTTTGTTTTTTAAAATCAAATTCAACATCATGTCCTCTGCTCTGATTGAGCTAGGAACTAATCTTCCACAGTTTAACTTTTCATGCATCATTTTATGCATGGCCGAAATTTCTTTATGATATTGAGCCTAACAGTTCTAATTTATATCTTACTATTCTCAGTTTTCTTCCCTTGTATTATTTTATATCATTTCTGTCCTATCCTTCACATGTTTTCAGGTTGCTATCATGTGCCCTTACAATCTACTCCTAATTATCACTTAACCCAGCTGCATGTATTTAGCTCTCAGACTTTCAATATACATCAGTATGTTCACCCCCCTAATTATACTTGTGCACTTCTCCAAGCTCCCTCCCAGCTGTTGACATCCTCCTGATAATGTGATGGACAGAACTGAACATGTTGTTTCAAGCGTAGTTGTATTGAATTTATAGAGGAGCAATTTTTGTGTTCTGCAATATGATGTTATTGTGTATGACTTTATCTGGATACTAACATGCTGTGAATATTTTTTCTTAAATACCAGTTTCATTCTTTCTCTCAGCTTCTATCTTCTCATCCTTCCCCACTTACGTTTCAAACAATTAGCTCTAATCTCACTGAGGATTTGAAATGCGGGATAGTGACTTTGAATGTGGCTTCCTTTAGAGGGAACTCAGTGATATGTTTATACCTAACATAGTTGTACCTGAGAAGTTGTAAGCTCTTTTAGCTACCTTTATGGCTCAGGCCCATACAAATCTGTTTGGATGCTCTATCGGACCATTTACCACACCGGTGCTTACTTTTTTGTCCTTCCTCCTTTTCTGATTCGTGAATAAACCATGTCACTGCATGTGAAAGGGATGGAAAGGTGCTTATAAAAGCGCCCAAGGAGCTGCTGCATTACTTTGTAATTTCTTTGCTTTGTTGTATAGTGCTTCTGTGGGCTATGTATGGATTTTATAGCCCAAAGTTATAATTACAATGCACTTCTTCATGTTGTAGTGCTAGAGAAAAATTTTTTCTCTGATAAAAAAGTGGTTTTTATGGGTGCAAAGTACACCCACATCACTCACATCTGCTCCAACCCAGGAAATGGCAGAGTGTGTATGAGTTTGAATTCACAGGTCATCTAAGCCTGTGTCCTGGTAGGAGGCTTTGGGCACTTTCAATCTGAAACTTTTTTGTTTAGTTGGAAGATTGAGCCACACTAACTCATGCCTTTTCTGGGTTAAATTACTGCAGATTTCTCTAAGTAGAGCCAACCATTGAGGCCCCATATACCATGGACAGCCCTCTATAACAAATTGTTGAGAATACATTGCAGGAGTACTCTGTACTCTTGTTCCTTAGAATGATCTGGCTCTGTTCCTTGTGCAGAAAGTCCTGTGTCAGAATGCAATGTATATTCTCAAAGACCCCTTGTCTTTGATAATCTACTACAGCAGATGAGATCAATGCATAATTGTGAGGATGACAAAGCCCAGGCAAAAGTCTCTGAGGCTGTCAATGGCAGGTCTTCAGGTGTGGAATGTCTTATTCGTAGTAACTATGGTGGCCAAGAGAGAACACAGTACATTTCTGACATGCATAGCCATGAGTATTTGTGCATGCTCCGAGTGGTCTACTTTGGTTCTTCTTAAATATTTTATTAGCAGTCATGTTTTTATACTTCAAGATACCTCTTAGTTTTTTGGAACCTATGACAAGGTTCCTGCTGGCTCCAGAATTGTTCCTTTAAGCTCTTTCTTGGTAAATAAATTAACCTATGGAACACTATTTATGCATATTCATGCTAATCACTATGTAATATTTAGCCTAGTCTTTACTGAATTCCTTTTTTTATGGAATTGGGGGCTGCTGTAAAAATACTATGATAGAATAATACTAATAGCACAGCATTTAGGGACTTACAGCGACCACATAATACTAATACATTACAAAATAAATCTATGTCAGAAATTACTTCAACACAAACTTACATCCAAGTATTCAAGTTGTGACGGGAGGAATAGTCCTTATTTCTTTCTAAATTATCTATAATTTCACAGTGATGCTTAGGAAAAAGAATATTGTTTTGGTTACATTAAAAAAGAAATACAAAATTCTGTCTCCGCAAGCCCCTCTGCAGTTAACCATCCTGGCTAAGTTAGTGCACATGAAAATGTAAAAAAATCTAAATATCTGTGTCTGCAGTTATTAGAGTTACCGGCAGATATATTCTTTTTTTAGTGTTATGTCAATAACGCATAACAATTCTTTTCTCAAAAACGTAAAGGTAGAAGGAAGAAAAAAGAAAGGAGATAAAAATTCTAGAAATGGAAAGTGTCTATTCTTTGGGTAAAGGAAAATGTCATTAAAAGCCAAGCTATAGCTACACAATGGAGTCATTATGAGAAATTTCATGTGAAGTGAAAGAGGATGTGAAAAAAATTCTCTTATAGAGACATGGAGATCATGTTTGTTTTGGTCTTGTATGTAGTGAAAGGTTAGAGGAAGGACAATCATGAATTCTGAACTCCCTCCCATGACAGAGAGGATGTTAGCCTGTTGGGAAGCAATAGCAGACCTAAAGGCACCGTGTTAATATTCACCACGGAGGTAGATTTTCACTCTACAAGTGAGAAAACATAACTGAACTTCCTCAGTCATCTTCTGACCAATGTAAATTGCTTTGCTCCTGTTTTAATAGATTAATAATGTTAGAACTGGCAGTTAGAATATGAAATAGGCTTTAGGAAGGTAATTATTATGAAGTGCAGTAACAGGCTAAATCTGCATCACGCAGTGGAAAACCATGCAGAAATTCATGAGCCACCTCTTGAACCGGAAACGCGACAGCTCTGTCAGCACAGCACTCTGCCCGGTCTCAGGAGATGACTGCGTTGACATGGCCGTACTTGTGAGGTCTGAGCTAGTGTCTCTGAGTGGTTCTGCTCTGCGCTGTACAGATTTTCCAACTCATTTTGAACTAAGAGAGAGTTTCTTCCACAGTGCCACATTGCACAGCTTAGATGTTCCTACTGTGTTTTGCTCATCTGAGAAAAGAAGCCGAGAAAACAAGCCAAGAAAAAAAACATAGAGGAAATGAGAAAAATATTGAAGGACACTGAAAAATTAACGTCTTGATTCCCTACAGAATCGCTCTCTGTTGAATGACATGTTGTGCTCCTAAGCAGTGCAGCAGTCTTATCTATAATGACAGTAGGATCTCATTAGCTCTCACTTTACAAACTTCATGATTTTAATAATGCCAAATGTTCGAAAATCTATGAGTCAGGCCCCAGCAAATCATGAGAATGGCTTTGAAGCGAGGGGATTTTTTAATGAATTTTGGAGTTCTTTCCATTTTCCATATAGCATTTAAGACTAAGGTTCACATGTTTGGACTTTCCTCCACTTCTATGTGGGCTAAAATCCTAACAAAATCAAAGCTGAGATTCTTAAATGCTCGTATTAGTCCAGGAGGTGGGATGAAAATAAAATCCCAAGTCGCAAAATCTATTAAGTTCCGTGAGGCTAGCTACAAAGTGGACAAGGATCAGCATTCAGCTTCATACAAAAAGTGATTTTTACTAAGCCAATGAAGTTTAGTAATAACCTAGAGACAAAGCTGCAGTGGAATTTTGTAATTACTAGGATTGCATTAGTGTTACAAAATATGCTGTATTACATTTACAGACTTACTAGCATACAAGCTCAGGGTAGGGTGATGGACTAATTGTCACTTGCAGTAGCTTCTGTCCTACCTGACTGTGTCTCTGTGTTTATTACAGTATTTACAAAATAGTTAAACTACAGTATACAAAATTAATGCAAACGATGCATGTTGTGATGAACATATAGGTATTTTTATGCTGTGTTTTTGCTTGTTAAATTTAGTATTCACTTATTGGCAATGATCTCCTACGTATTAAATTAGTGACACACTATTGTGTGTACTTTACTGCCTACTCACGTAAAGATGGAGTAAAGGTTCCCTTCAGCATTTGTTCTAGAAAAGTGACAGTAATGCATATAGCACAGATCTAGAGATTAAGGTATTGCCATCTCCCTTTCACAAAATTAATTTAGCAGTGAGAGAGAGGTAGTCTGACACTTGAGCAAGACCTTCTATTTCTTTAGCAGTCCCTTATCAGCAAAGTCAGAAGTATTATTCTGTCTGGTAGTATCTATTTAATCTGGTGGCTTTTCTCTGAGGTCCATAGTGGTATTGAGTAGGCCTACAAAATTATTTTTTATGTATTGCCAGTGATCTCCCTGTACCCCAAGGTGAACTCCTCTCTCATATTTCTGTCCTACTTATTTCTTCCTTTTTCCTATGTAATCATGTTCTCAGCTCTTTCACTTCACTGCTATCACTGCAGCATCTTATTTATTCTTTTTCCATGCCATTTTTCAATCATTGTGGTTTCATCCACATTGTTCTGAACACTTAGTGCATATTTCTAAAAGTAGTTTGTTTTCCTGCTCTTCTGCACAGCTCTTCTCAAGACCCACTACTTCTGTCATGTTAACAAAATGAAAGCCAAAGTTGGGTTTCTCAGTGTTTATAGAAAAGAAGCAAAATGTGTTAATTTGTGTTTTTCACCTCCCCTTTGTATTCTTTGGCTGTTCATTGCTCTTTTGGACTGTGAGCAATTCAGGAAAGCGTAGGGCATACTAGATATTTAGACACAACCAACTACATTACAGGTGCTTTCATAAATAAAAATTTGATCGAAATGTGCAGACTTGGATTAAGTTGCCCCTTCCATAACCACTTACTGTAGGAGTTAAAACATTAAACAATGTTTTTTTGGGTCTTTAGGACAGTGCAACACAAGTTTAGGAAGAGACAAATTTCTGTTCAAAGTGGGTGTTTAGGTACTACTTAGGCCATAACCCACAAAGGTGACTTTCGAGTTTTTGTTGTGTTCATTACGATGAGTAAAAACGTGTTAATGATCTGAGCAGTGTAGCTTAGGAACCGCCTTCCAGCAGAAAAATGGGCAGTAAACCAGGTGGGATGATAAGATTATGAAAGGCAAAGCAATGTTGTTGCTTGAGGTAGCCTAGATTTAATGACAGAAAAGTTATTTCCCAGTGCTTTCTCCTACATGGCATCTTTTATATTTATTGTTTAATTGTCACAATTGCCTTTTGAGATAATAAATGTTATCCTCATTTTATGGGTGTGTAAACAGGTACAGGCTATAATGTAAAAACCCTGAATTTCCATGTGGAATTTGCTGGGTTTGATTAATGTGACTTGACAGATGCCATGAGATAACTTATGAAAACTGAATTAATTCTTTGTCTCCAGACGTTGAGAATATCATAGGTGTTTCTTGAATGCAGTGTAAAGAACAAATTTAGGTAGGAATCTTTTTCAGTTAAATGCTCAGAACAATTCTATTCTGTAACTTGCTGTCCCTTAAGGTAGCTTCTGTTGCCACAGATAAAACAGTGCTATGCTGTGAAGTTGTTAGATGTCTTAAATTAAGCAGTGATGGGTCTAGTTGCTAATATCAGTGGGAGTCTTTTAGGGAAACTCCAGGATCTGAAGGGACTGCCACGAGTGACACAGTAGAACGGTGCTTTTCCTTCCTGAGTCAATATTGACTCTGATATTTCCAGGGTGGTGTTGCTGGACCATTGTATTGCACAGGAGACAAAATTCACAAAGCAAGACTCTCCCCTCTGCATTGTTTTAGAGTCCAGTGCCCAGATGACACAAAAATATAAAGACGCCAAAGCTTTGAAATCACATACATAAATTGAAGCAATAAATAATCATACACTATTTTTATATTGAGCTAGGTTTACATACAAGCAGCTACAAGGAAGTTTTACATAGATTTAGAGAGAGGAAGTACTTGGGTGTACTGGAGGAAGAGTGAAAGTTAAAGCTAGGTGTGGCAGCATGCAAAAGAGATCAAAAGAGACAGAGAAATCTATGGAGTTGAAAAAGGCCAAATACCAAAGAAACATAATTAAAATGAAGGCACAAAGTGATTATCTAGGACCTAAGTCAAACAGGAATTGGAGATGGGAACACAAGAAGAGAAATACAGTATTGCAAATCCACGTCCTCAAAGAGTTCTGAAACAAGCAGAGTGCTTTTGATCTGCAGAGGGAAGTAAAAACACAGTGAAGATAATGAAGGATAGAGATCCTGAGATCCCACCTTCCTGGCAATACACCGAATGTCCTGGAAGCTCCTTGCATAATTTCTAAAATTCTCTTTCAGAGAAACCATGTTGCAGTTGCTAGGTTGGAACAGTGCCATTAAGCAGAATAAAATACTGTTGGTTTCTGATTTGAAAGTATGTGCCTATACATTATAGATCACAGTGAAATGTTTGGTTTGTTTGTTTTTACTGAATATCCTAAATCGCTTTCCTGTGGTATCCCATGAGACTTTATGCTCCAAGGAGATATTTTTTAACTTACCACCGTGACTCTCTCCATCACTGTTGAGATATTGGTAATAGTCATGGGGCTGTCGGTAGAGGTCTGACTCATAGGATACCATATCTTCAGAGGGCTGTAAAGAGAAGAGGAATTTTTAGAACCGTAAGCTTACACAAGTCCCTTCAAATTTATTCATATAGTTAGTGAAGGGGAGATGATGTGATACAAACACATTTTATACTGCCTAGGGAAAGAAGGGGGAGGCTTCAAGTTCTTATTGAATCAGCAGGAATAAAATGCTTGACACCAAACACTGGTCTGCGAAAAAAAAAAAAAAAGAGTAAGCCATCTCCTTAGACCCAGTCTGTGTAGCAGAACTTGTTCTGTGGTATTATACAAGTTCTTGATATCCTGCCCTCCAACCTTGTGTGGATACAACTTAGCGAGCTGTCTTGTACATCAGGCCCAAGCCAAGATGCCATCACACCAGCACGGCAGGGAAACCTTTTCTTTGGTAGTGACAGACATTTATTATTATTATTCATCCTGTACACAAAAGAGAATGCAGAAACTTGTCTTGCCTAGGCATGTTATTCTGAGTGTTTCTAGGAGGTCTCACTAAATGGTGGCAGTTTGTAGGAGGGTAATGATGTTGACAGAGGGCATAAAAACATTTTCTTTCTCAGTTTTTGCCCAAGATGAACTGTAAATGTTTGCTGGTTCAAATCAGCTGCACAGGGCTGTTAGGTATGCACAGAGAAGACTTAAAAAGTCCAAATGCGGGGCAGATATTGAGTCATAACCTATTGGATGCTTAGCTGTAGAATTAAAGTCTTCTCTGTCTTCTTAAAACAGGTGACATATGGTCACTTTCCCACTTGTATTCCTCCCCATGCCTAGTACTCCAATGTCAATACTGTTTAACATCTTATGTTGTTTCAATAAAGCTGGTCTGATTATTACTAGTTGTGCACAATTCTGTTGCTTCATTTAATGTTTGGTTTTGTCTTTTTCCAGAAGGAAGAGTTAGAGCAGGGCAATGTCCTTCACAGGGCTTTGCTAAACTTTTGTCCAATTATGTTCATTATAATATTCTCTTCCAATCTGAACAAATTCTTAGAGTGTCAACAGCAATGTAGAACTCAAATACCTTCTTGCTTTTTGTTCTGAAAGGAAATTATTTCTAGTAGGTACTAATAGAAACATTTTTTTCTGTTAATGACTTCAGCACAACTAACCTTAAAGAAAAGGACAAATATTTAAAACAACATGATAACTTACACGATGGACGTATTTTTTTATGTTCATATGTTTCTATGTTCATATGCCTATCTGTATGTCCCAAATCCTTACCTCCCTCCATAAATCTGTCTCATTTTTGGAACAGCAGCATTTTGTAAGCTTAGGTTATGGTGACAGCACGCCAGAAATGCAGGCAAGCTTCTCTTTTTCTTCCTCCTCTAGACTACTCGAGAACATGAAACCTAAGGCAGCAGCTGCCATTAAAGTCCAGATGGAGGTGGTAGATAAGCAGCTGGCAAAAGGAAAAGATTTTTTTTTCTGGTGAAAACTACATCAGAGTTACCATTGCTCATTAACTCTACTCTTTAATTCTTCTAGTTAACTCCTTCAGTTCATTCTGTTGGAATCTGGGGATTTAAAGATTGTCCTTTTCTAGGGATGTGATTTCTATGATGACATTGAAGAAATTAAATCAAGAAAAAGAGAGACTTATTCCCAGAGGATTAAGATGTTAGAGCACAAAACAAAATAGAAAATACTTTTAGAAATTACTTTGGACCTTGGTAGATCCTTAGTAGCAGCTGCATGCTCTACTAGCGTATCATATTAAAATGCACTGGTAAGATTGCCTGAAACGTCATGACTTCCAGAATACACACTAACTGGGCATCAGATCTATAGAATATTCAAAGCCTCAGGAGCAAATCCATTGCTGGGCTGCCAGCTCCCAATATAATTTGTGGTGGTGGATAATTGTTTTGGGGAAATCTTGAGAACATAATAACCCACAGTAAAGACAATCTAAAGGAAAGGGGCAAATCATCATTTAATTGTATCCACAGCAGGGATACCAGTGAAGGGACTCCTCTTATTTCTGGTCTCCAGAGGATGTAGGTGCAGTCTCCCTTTCCAAATCAATATGATTCCAATAGAATTGCCCTTCATCTACACAGAGATTTAATGGGAAGTATAACCTATTTTCCAGATTTCAGAGGAGTGGTGAAAGGAGACAGTGCAGCATGGATTCTCTCTGATGCTTCCAGTTTTCCTCTACATATTTTCTTTGTGTTTTTGCTAACCGTGACAGGTTATATGCATTCACTCGTCCCCATTCCTTAGACCTGTGGTATACTCTGATCTCTGACAAGAAAAAGTAATGAAACTGTGTTTTGCTTTCTTCAGGATAAAGTTCTGAATGGAATTTCTACTTTTCATTACCTTTGCAAATTAATTCACCCCACTCCCTCATTCCCTTTCCATAAATATATGCTTCCTGTTAAATCATGTTAACCTGAAGAATGTGAAGTTTTTGCCTTCATATTCAGAATTGTTAATTTGTCATAACTCAAAGGAAAGCATTTACATTCTGTGAAAGGAAAGACCTCAACATCCAAATGGAAAATGCACATCTACTATTTGGGAGAAATGGAGGTTAAAAAATCGTATAAATGTATATAGTTTGAAAGAAAAAAACTTTGTTTCCTTTTAACTAAAATACTAGAAACTGACTTTAGTTATAAAAATTTTCCATATCTAAAGGCATCGAGGTTTGTAGCTCTGATAAATATTTAGCCAAAAGTAAACAAATTTCCAAAGAAATCAGTGTCCTGTCAATCTAGGCTTAATTTGCTACGTACAAAATTTCCACTGCTATAAACAAAAGCTCTATCACGCATATCTTTACAGAAGTATAGCTGGGCAGGAAGGCCAAGCATCAGTCCAATAGTAGATAAACAATACATATTTTAGGCATGGGAAAGAACGTTTGACTTTTTCTACTTGTGTTCTTCCTTTGTTGTCTCTTCTTCCCTAAGGTTTTCTGAACTCCTTCATTTTAGTCCAATATACTGTAACGGGCAATAGTGTCTCACAGTCCGAGAGCTGAGGATGAAGTATTTCTAACATTCAAAAGCTACTTTTACAAGTTCAGATGTATATTCAATGACCAGAGCTAAAGCAAGCTGTGTTAAACAGGCTCTTAAAAAAGTGATTCCCTTAATATTTACAAATCTGGCTGACTGCAGAGTGAGTTGCAGATACTCAACATCTAAAATACAGTCTGCTTTTACATAGATCATTGTTTTTTTACATACTCTGTTTTGAAAGTCTGGGACTTAAAATCTCTTTATTATGGATTGTGGGCTCAGTGATCCATTTGATAAAATATGTATGTGTATATCCTTGTTAACTCATGCAATCTGGACCAATCCATCCCCACAAAGGACTTGAATTGGCACCACTTTCCATCGTGGTGATCTTTGAGGGTACAGTAACTAATATGGGAAGAGATATATTAAATATTTAAAAGTTTATGTATCATAAACTTAATCAGATGGTGGTCAAAGAAGACAGTACAGCATGGATTCTCTCTGATTATCCTGTGGGAAGGTGGGATATTTTCCTCTATTCATTAGAGAAACTATTTCCAAGAACCTGGTTTTAATCTCTCTCTGTTTTGTTTTGTTTTTTTTTTAAGTTTTATTAAAAGATTTTTCTCTAGTTAGAGAGGTTTCACCATGTGCTGCTGTTGCCTCTTGTACCAATCTTACCCACTTGCCCTGTCCTCTGGAACCTCCCCACCCACATACCCATTTCATCATCTTACTTACTAATAGCACTTCCATGACACTGAACTGTTTTGTTTCCCCTGACAAAAATCAAAGAATGGCTTATGTTACAATTTAATATTTAACTGATGTCAATGGTCATTTGTTCTATCAATTGTTTCCATATAAAAGAGTGACAGAAAGCTTTGTCAGCAACTCATAGCTGTGGTCTGAAGTTGATATCTCCTTTCCTACATGCCATGAGGTGCAGTATGCTATCTAAAGCCATATGCCAACCTCAAGCAAGAGGTCAACAAACAATACTTTATCTGTCACAGACTTTGATAAATGGAGAGTTGCCTCCATCTTCCTTCTTTGCCCTGAAAACCAAGGGAAAAGCCACAAAACTACTTGGAGAAAGCTTGCTTGGCATTGGTTAGCAGAGATACAGGGGACTCGACTGAATAGCAATCTGAAAATTCTTGTTATTCACCAAGACTTTGTCAGATGATTCCAGGTGATTGTAAATTCACTAAATGCTGATCTTGTTTTGTTATCCTGACATAACTATTCACTGGCATGTGATTCAGAAATACTCCACACAGTTTCCAATAATGTGCTGCTGAGACAAGTTTTAAGGCCAAGATTAACTGTATTTCCTTGGAAAAAATATTACAGTATCACTATTTTAGAAAACATGAGTAAAAATATTAGCATGAACACTCATTGGGCCAGCCTCACTGGACCATGCTGGCAATGCAGTTATGTGGAACAGAGCACTTCTGTGGGGCATTTTCACTCTCATACAAATATACTTCCATTCAAAGCTGTGATTTCTACAGGTGGCTACTTAGGGGTTCACATATAACTGGGGCCCTCTTTAGGCAAAGGTGTTTGACTTAATGATTTTTCGCCCTGTAGCACAACTAGATTCTGTCATGCACTGGAAAACATGGGCCCAGTTTGCAGAACTTTTCCATACAAAATTCCTAATCTTCAGAGGAAAATGTAGTACTCCAAAACCATTTGAGCAGCGTTTTCCAAATGAAGGGTAAGAGTTTCCTAGCATAGTCAAGAGGAAGGCAGTTACTGACCCACCCTCAACTGAAAGGGGAGGGGCAGAGGAGGGAAGTATTGCTTCACAGAAACCCCTGTCTAGATACAGGCTTATGTATCCCCTCTGAAAAAGTCCCAGGAGGCACAGACATTTATAACGATGCCATGTGGGGCTCTAACTGGCAGTGCTCAAAGTGCACTTAAAACAATTTTGAAAGTACAAACCACAAAATTATTAATTTTTGGACATTTTAATCACAAAAATAAAAACGAAATTGCCCTGTCAAGTGCTCCTGTGAGACATAATTGTATTTTCACTGCCTGTTGTATCATTCATCTGAACAGAGTTCAGCCAGAATATTAACTGCAACACAAATTAGAATAGGGGCCAGACAGTGTTAGATTTTCACTCCATTTATTCAACGTATGCACTGGAATTCAATACTGATAAAAAAGAGTCCAGAAAACTTGGCTATGAGTGAATGAGTGGACAGAAAATTAACAATTATATTTTTTTTTTTTAATGGAGATGCTGGTTTCTGGGGTAGTTGAGGACAAGGTTTGGGTTTCTTTTTAATTTTTTTTTAAGCTCAACAAGTAACAGATTGAGAAATCTCTGTGTACTTTTTAAATTTTCTCAGTTTCTTTTCAGATTTCCATACTGACGCATTTACAGTAGATCCACTGGGCAACTCAGTGTATTTAAGAAAAAGAAAAAATATTTTTAGGGTCTTCTCACCCTTTGGGTAGATAGGGGATTTCAGGGACACTGATGATGAACTGCTAGAATAAAGGGTCTCCTGAAAAGAAGACATATTTTTTCAGTCAACATGGATACCAAACATGAAAGGAACTCAAAGGGCCGTCTTTCTGGGTGGAAGATAAGGAAACATGTCTTTAGCCTTCATTAGATGGGACAAGACAAAAAGAAAACTTGATACAAGTTTTGTTAAAAGGACTCTTGGTTCTTCGTTGTCTCTCTCTGTTTTCTGAACACATATATCAATTACCATAAGACATCTACCACATAAAAAGCCAAGTAAAACACCTTAACTGATATCTCTTGAGCTGCTACAAACTTAATAAAATCTAGTTAGGGTCTCTTTTACCCATTCTGCTTAGAGATTTCCCATTAAGGTTTGTTTTTGAACAACAGGTTAGTGACATTACTTTCTTCATAAATAATAATTTCCGAACTCACCATACGATAAATTTCAGCACTGTAACAATGCTTCAGAATTAAAGAAAGGATAGAAACAGCCTCATAAGCGTACAGAAAAATTTGTATCTTAGAGAAAACATTGAAGGAGCCAATTAAGGGCTATGGTTTTTTTCCCCTCATTCACCAATTGCTTTTTCATAGCAAGTGAATTCAAGAGAATTCAGTTCAAGAGAAGCTGAAGTTAGAAACTAAAATGCCATCATTGCAAAGAGCACAGAGTCCTAAAATCTGCAGTACACAAAATCAGCATTCAGCAACTCTTCTTTCATAGATTGGTAGATATTTTAATAAATGAACTATGTCAGAGACTCCAGATTATTAAGAATTACAACCTGAAGAAAGACTCGGCCTTATATCACAAAGCTGGCACTGAAGAAAAAAATTTACTGACTTACTATACGCATACTGTACAAAAATACCATACATTTAATCTGTGAAAACAAATGAAGATCAAAATCAGATACAAGTTTAGGGAGGAAATGTTAATTTCCCATTCATTGCAATGTTGTCACTAGCTTTATGTATTGACCTAAGCCCAACTTCCTGGCATTACAAATACAGACCAAACCAGAGATATTCTCAAATAATAAAACCTGGTTTACTTTGTCTTTTCGTACTAAGCCCAATGATTCGTATTAGGAATAAACCCCATATACTCACAGGGGGAATGAGGGGAAATCCTTCCATTTTGCAAGCTTGCAACATTCAGCCAACTTCTGAGTGAATTTTTCTTAATTCAGTTTTCAAACATCCAGAATAACTGACTTGAAAAAATCACATGAAACAAACAAAAAAAAAGAAAAAAAAAAAAAGAAAAAAAGAAAGAAAAAGGCGAGATCCTTGGACTCCGTGAAGTCCCTTTGCAGTGATGGATCTCAGGATAGGAGAAGGACCCTAACAAGTTTTCATAGTTTGCCCTAATAGGTTCTGAGGTGAACTTCTTCCCGAGTTGTATATGAAGTTCCTGATTTTATCAAATGTCTGTAGAAGGGAGATAGCCCTTGGGTCTATCAGTGCGCTGTGACATCACAGCTTCTAGCCAGTTTGCATAAATCTCATTTCAGGGAGCTGTGGCGCTGTAACAGGAAGTCTGCCCTGAGCCAGATCTGCCATGGGCAGGTGCTTGCTGTATAATCAGCAGCCCAGAGCCTGGGCCTGCTACCAATAAAAAAGCATATGGGTGCAGTGCTCTGTGGAAGACTATGTGCTTCCCACTGTAGACAAACCATAACAATGGTGCTGCTCTCTGGTTTAATGATCTATCATAGAGACAGTCCTGACAACTTCTGTGAGGGCAGTGCAGTGGCATAGACTTGCTTTAACAGGAGTGCTGTGTTGGAATTAGGTGGCAATACTTAGCAGAAAGTAAAAAAAAAAAGAGTATGCAATTTCAAATATACAGTCTTAGGTTTCTACAAAACACTGAAGTTAAGCCCGTGAGACTTTCTTCATAAACTTTGCAATAGAGCAAAATGATTCAGTGAACAATACTTAGTCCTCTTATTTGTTTCTTGTGATTTCTTTTCTTTTCTAGCTCCTGCAAGGAAAAAGTGAGTGGGGAAAAGGAGAAAGTATTACATGTCCCATGCAACGACTTGACTTCTCTCAGATCCTGAGTGCCTTTAACAGTGAGCAGAGAACAAGATTTGTAGACTTGTATCTAAAGAGTCAGGTGCCGGAATTTCTTGTAGAGATTTTGCTTTAGCTCTTCTCTCATGGTGTTCTCCCCTCTCTTTATCCCACTGTTTTACTTGCATTTGGCTGCACTGAACAAATGCCCTTCGTACTGAGGTTCTGGCAGGGGCAGTGGTGAGTGGGCCATGGGGCAGGATGTAGAGGGTGGGGCCTTGCTACAAGGGGAGAATGCTCTCATTCTGCAAAATGCCTTCTTGCTTTGCAGTTAGTTACTAATGTCTTGGAAAAGTCAAGTTTCTTTGTCTGGGTTGTTCCCCTTCAATCTATGCCCATGTGCCACAGGTTCTGCTTTTGAAAGCAGCCTGTTTACCACTCACCTGGGTCTATGTGTGAGGGGGAATTTCAGCCACTACAGACTTCCTCCCTCGTACACTGGTAAAACCAGAGGCCGCTCACAAGTTCCTCTCATTCCCCACCCTAAGGAACTCAACAAGCAAACCATATTAGCAATGGGATAAGATCAAGAACATGATGGGAGATTAACTCTTGAAGCCCCAAACTGAATTTCACTAGCATCAGTTGATACATAAGCATTTCATTCTTATTTTATTCGTACCATGAAATCTTCACTTTAACCTAGAAATAAGCAAGCTGCTAAACAGTCCGCTTCTGTCTCTGAGACCCTTCTCAAGTCACCCCTTGGATATCAGCCAGGAAGTGATCAGAACCACCTGAGGGAAAAGGAGAGAAGCAAAGTACAGGCCCAATGATAAAATTCAGTGGAAACAGAGGAGAAGGGAGTGAACAATAGCATACACAAATCTGAAAGTGAGTAATTGGATAACAGGTGATAAAAGTAATTGTGGAAATTGTGTGTCTATTAAAAAGGCTATTCAGAACAAAGAAGATATGCTATCATCTGATTCATCGTACACTGAAAGATAGCTTAAGCAGCTACTGGAAGGTTTAAAAATGTAGTGTTTTACACAAAGGGGCTTCTATTGAAGTGGAATGCAACGATACTTCATACGCTGGAGGATATTTCTGCACTGTCTCTTAGCACAGGAAATTACCTAATAAGGATAGATATGTTGCACCAGCTTTACTGCACTCAGGGAATGCTAGATTACCAACATTATCAGCCATGTTTAACATATGAGTAATCATAAGCACACCGAGGTTATCAATATAAATAATTAAATTGATTCTCTGTATGATGAATTAGAACCAAATAATATGCCATAAAGTTTGAGGACCAGCAGAAAGTCCAGAAGTAGAATAAGCTTCCTAGGAAGGAGAGTATCTCCGTAAATGGAAATGCTAAAAGCAAAATAAAATGCTTGTTTACACTATCATATTTGTATAGGAACATCACTAGTAACAATCTCGCTAAAATTCAACATAGATTACTTTCTTACTGTTGCATATAACTGGTGTTTTATCCTATGTTTGTAATCACAGAATCTTCTCACTCCTAAAGGAAGGCCTACTAGAGGTGACACTTCTGGCCCAGATCTTTGCAGTACCTTATTAGTTGACTTACATGCAGAAAATAGATGAAGTTACCAAACAATTGTATAGTAGAGAACTGATTTCCAGAGACATATGATGTGAACTGCTACTCACAGAGTGTAGTCTAACCTTCAAAAAGGCTTTTGAAGTAGGGTAGGAATCCTTCTCCATGATGGGAATTTGGAGAACTAGAGGAAAACCTGCTGAGTTGAAAGATTAAGTTTCTGAAAGATTATTTCTGAAAACATTTAACATTCATATTAATCTGAGAGATTTGCCCTCTAAGCATCACCTCACTGTGTACAGTTTTTTGAAACAGTTCTTCCCCTACCTCTACCCATTTATTCTTCAAGCTATTTCTAACCACAAGCTACCAAAGCAAAAGGGTTTCAACTCACAGCCACATCACAGAGAGGTCTCATTACCTCAAACCTTTTTTGGTGCTTGGAAGGTAATTTTTCTCCCTACTAAAACCACACACAACATCACTCATCCTGAAGTCTTTTAATCAGCAACAGGTGTTTACATAGATTCTGCTGCTCAGTTTTCTTGTAAAAAGAAAAGCAAGGGATTCCCTTGTATGTTCCATATTCTTCCCAGAGCTATGTCCTCCATTGAACTTATTTTAGCTAGAGGTAATATGGCTTGTGGGTCTTGTATACCATCCTTTAACACTGAATATCCATTCAGATGAGATGGAGGGGCCTGCCATCTTCTCTTAAGAGAGCCTATGGGTCTCTCTGACTGTGGAACCTGTGGAGTCTGGAGCTCTAGAGCACAATCCTCTGCATTTAACTCCTCGTTACATATACTGCTACTGAGTTGAAGATACGAGTTGAAAGATCTTTGTTTCATTTTTCCATAATGAGTGAGTAGGAGCCAGAAAATGGCTGCTGTAAGTTACTGTCTAAGAAGAATTTCTTAGCACTTTTTCTCATGTGGAGCTTCACCTTAGGATCCTTAACAGCCTGAATGTAGACTCTGCTGAAATATGTGCTCCCCTTTCCACTGTGATAGGTTATCACTCAGTGCTGTTCCCCTCTGATACCCACAGGTTTATTACCATGGCTACATTTGAACGAAAACTTTTCCTCACTATGTGGGCATCTGTTCCTAGAGTTGATGCAGTTCCTAGTGGTAAAAAAGTGCTTTTGACAATCCAGCTTTCATGAGTTCTTGAGTTTTATGTAATGGGATCTGTATAAGGACTTTTGCCAGTGGGAAATGTCATACAAATGTCATTAAAATATCACAGTCTTAACTAACTTCACTATATTGGCAAAGATTTTCAAGCATAGACCAGACTAAACCCATATCAGAATGAAGATAACCATTTTCATTGCGAGGAAGAGGAGTAATTTGAGTCAGTACTAATCCAGAAAGCCTCATGGATTTTTTTAAGAACCATTATGATATGCAATCACTTACAGAAATGAAAAGCACTTCATCTCTCATTTTTAGTAACATTTAAACTCTCCATAAAGCAGAATTTAGCAAAGAAGAAAATCTCCCTTTGGCAATTTATATGGCTTCAAGATCTGTTTACATCTCAGCTACATTTTAGTATTTACTCTATTTGGAAAAACTTGTTGTGGCTTTAAGGCATGTTCAAATAGCTATAAGATTTGATGTACATTTTTAATGATCTTTTGCATTCTGCAGGCAACAGATTTTCAATTTACACATTCCTGCTCATTTATAGTCATCCAATCTCTCAAAACTTTTGTATCATTTCAAGCAATTAACATGGAGGAGTGCTCTAATACCATCTACTCTTGAAGTCTACATCCAGTCTACATACTATGTATAGTCAATAGAATCAGTAAGATGCAAGCAGTATTGTCCAACATCCCTTGATAGAGTTGTGCCTTAAACCTACAGTCCAGTTGAGGTTCCCCACCACCCAAATCGGATACTTTAATAGTCAAAATTGAACTATAAGGATGAGGTGCATCTGAGATATGGCTCAATAAGAGCATATCTGTAGAGAAAAAAATTGTTGTTTCTGAAGGCTCAACAACCACCCTGTATTTCCTTTGAGGGGTGTCACTTCAGACTGGCTCTAGTCTGATGACATGGACTGAATTCCCATTTGCAGCTGGAGTCCTGAGCCACATCTTCAGTTTCATCTGAAAAGAATCCAGTCTATGCGCTCTAATACTGCTACGTGGTGCAAATTAAAGTACAGTAAGCGGGGAGGATCAGGAGATTGATTTTAGAAGTGCACTTATGGTCTGAACTAAATTGCTGATCTACATGCACCATTAGAGAGGATTCTTCTGCTGGGTCCATAGTGACCTCTGCCAAGCTGTGTCAGAAATACCTCTGCTGTATGGAGTTTGATTTGGATATTTAGGCAGCAGTTCTTTCTTGAGAGAGCAGCTGTATCTAGGAAGAAGTCTTGCTCTTCTAATGTAAATAATACTTTCCAGACTTGCATCTTATTAGGATTATTTCAGTGCTGTTTAATATCTTCATCAATGATATAGACAGCAGGATTGAGTGCACCCTCAGCAAGTTTGCAGATGACACCAAGCTGAGCGGTGCAGTTGACATGCCTGAGGAACGGGATGCCATCCAGAGGGAACAGGACAAGCTGGAGAAAGTGGCCTGTGTGAACCTCATGAGGTTCAAGAAGGCCAAGTGCAAGGTCCTGCACCTGGGTCGGGGCAACCCCAGGTATCAGTACAGGCTGGGGGATGAAGGGATTGAGAACAGCCCTGAGGAGAAGGACTTGGGGGTACTGATAGACGAAAAGCTGGACATGAGCCAGCAATGTGCACTCGCAGCCCAGAAAGCTAACCGTATCCTGGGCTGCATCAAAAGAAGCATGGCCAGCAGATCGAGGGAGGTGATTTTGCCCCTCTACTCTGCTCTGGTGAGACCCTACCTGGAGAACTGCGTCCAGCTCTGGGGCGCTTAGCACAGGAAAGACAAGGACCTGTTGGAATGGGTCCAGAGGAGGGCCACAAAGATGATCAGAGGGATGGAGCACCTCTGCTATGAGGAAAGGCTGAAAGAGCTGGGGTTGTTCAGCCTGGAGAAGAGAAGGCTCCGGGGAGACCTTACTGTGGCCTTTCAATACTTAAAGGGGGTAATGGTTTTAAGCTAAAAGAGGGTAGATTTAGACTAGATATAAGGAAGAAATTTTTTATAATGAGGGTGTTGAAACACTGGAACAGGTTGCCCAGAGAGGTGATAGATGCCCCATCCTTGGAAACTTTCAAGGACAGGCTGGATGCGGCTCTGAGCAACCTGATCTAGTTGTAGATGTCCCTGCCAATTGCAGGGGGGATGGACTAAATGACCTTTAATGGTCCTTTCCATCCCAAAGCATTCTATGATTCTGTGATTATATCTCTCAGTAATCTCTCAGAATTCTAAGGAGAAAAACACTATTCACAAATAAACATGTCTTTAGGTAGTCAGTGGGTTTACAACTGCGCTTCCTGTTCTCTGCCACCACTTTCACAGGGACTTTGTGTATGGAATTTTGCATAAACAGAGGAACTGACTGCCATAGTTCAGGCCATTGGTGGGTGAGAGTTTAGGCAATGAAAGTGAAAAAAATTGATCTTACAGGTGTCCTGCAAGAGGAAGCTGCATATCCTTGATAAAGCCTGCTTGTGTAGATTGGCATAGTGTCAGAGACAACACTCAAGTGACAGCAAGAGTAAGAAGAATAGCTTTGCTAAAAGAAGGAGGTAGAAGGGAAGGAAAACAGGGAGGTTTTGTTTTGACCATGTTATATTAGCAGTAGCAGTGAAACATTTTAAAGAATGTTACAGAAGAACAAGCTGAGAGATATATATGTATCTCAGAAAATGAGAAAAATGAAATTATCTTCCCATTTTAGGAGAAGAGGCCTCCAAAATCTGATCCAATTAACAGTGTGGAGAGCCTAAGGTCTCATGACTAAGAAGATTTCACTGCAGTGACAGAGGGGTGCAGAGGAGCAGAATGCTTTGGATGCTAAGTGCTTGTACATGGCTGAAAGAGAAAAAGGGAAAGAGGAACTTGGGTTATCTTAGTTTGTAGGACTGGATCAATTCACAATAATTCCCAGAAGGAGTTAAACATTTTCTGGGGTTAAAGTGAATCAGAATCTGTACACCGTGTACTGGAAATTCCCTAAATGATTTCAGTGGTCATTAAGAAAAGGGAAATGGTTCTTTTCTGAGTAGGAGATGGTAGGAGACAGAGGAGTAGACACCAAAACAGAGCCACGGCTGAGTATTTATAACTCAGCTGACTATGTCCCCAGATTGCAGGATTCCTGCCAGCTGAGAAGGGGACAGACTTTCCCAATGGCTTTGTCTGTTGAGGGGGGTCTTGTTAGTATCCATTGTGACCCATTGTGACTGATAACACAACAGGCTGAGATAGTTACAGTTCTATTAGGAATGCTACATGCAGTTATGTACAGCATGGGCAAATATAGGTAAAGCTGCTGATAAAATGTGCTCTGCTGATAAATGGAGCTTCAACTCTTCTGCAGTCACCTTATTCCCACTCCTATGTCCCTGGGCTTACTCAAGTTTTTTGTCTCTTCAGTCACAGACCTCACCTACTTACAAAGCCTTAACTGTTTATTTAAAATTTAATTCAAGTACTGGATTGTGCATTTTAAACAGTGACTAAATTTAACATAGTTTACAGTTGCAGCATGCTATTACCAATGTTGTTGTTTTCATTTAATTCAGTGATACAGAAATTAAATTTAGTTTAACTACTACAAGTACTAAGTTTAGACCTATATTTTCCAGTCATGATTTAGTGACTTTTCAACTCATGGTTTGTAGGCCTCTGCAAGTCCATGGAGTATTTCTGAGGGATCTGAGAAACATAGCAATAATTAACCCTGTTATCAGTGGGCTTTTGTAGAACATACCTCTACAAATTAAGATATTATTAATATTGCTTTTTGCTTCACAGCTATTGTTCTGGTCATGATATCAGTTTGCATGCTCAGTGCAGATTACTGTCAACCTAGAATAACCCAGCATTACTGACCGCCCTGCCATGGTTTAACCTTCCAGAGGCCATCACTTCCATATGCATTGTGCAGAAGTTCTTTACCACTTATTTATGTGAATGCATTTCCACTTTTAGTTCATGCTACATAACCGCATACATTTAGTGCAAAATTCTGCTTTGTACAGAATATTTTTTAATATGCAGAGCTCTTTGAGTGTTTTGGAATGAAAATTATGGTGGTGGGTACAGAATTTAAAGCAAATCCGGTCTGCAATTAAACACAAACCCACAGCAGTAGCTGCTGGACTGAGCTCACCATGCAGTTTCCAAACAAGCTGACAGCAGTAGGAATCGTGGTTTATAAAAAGCTGCCAGCAGTGCTGAGCTGGTGAAGAGAAAGAGGAAGCTACAACGGGAAAGAGAAAAAAAGCACAACCAAAGGCAACTTCACTTCTCTGCCTTTACTGTTTTTAAATAGATTTGGCTCTAAGTTGCTGTTGAGGGTGCTGTGAAGAGCAGCGATAACCTCACAAACTGAGAGCCCCAAAATGTTTATCCCTTTCTGAACACCACCTGCAAATCACATCCCAATTCTATGGGACTTCTTTATGGTTTTGTGCATACATATGAGAATCTGTGTATGTATGTATGAATATACACCATGTTACCAAAACTATTGCTCAATAGCATGCCAGTAAATAGAAATTTACTAGAACAGCTTTTGCCATTTTACTCCTTCTTTGCACGATATGCTGAGTTGTTCTCCTGAGATTGTTTCCTGATGTTCCCATCCACTTCAGGCTATGGATTTCACTTCATTATTCTTCTTGTCCTATGAAAAGTGGAAGACTGCTTCTCATCCTCAAACCACCAGTAGCAGGAAATCATCTAAGGCACTATTGACTGCATCATCTTGTACTGGGTGTTAGGACTATGGGAAGGTGCTCTTGAAGAGTTCAGCTGGGGACTGCGGCACAGACTGACTCCTTTCACTTTGGGAAGGAAGTCTAGCTGATCAGAGGATCTCTAGCCAGAAGGCAAGCCTCCTGTGAGGTTATAGCTTGGGTCTTGTTACAAGTGCTAAGCCAGGTGATTGGAAGATACGCTGCATCAAAGGGAGGGTGTAACTGGAAAGCTAACCCCAGAAAGCAGAAGAATAATGTGAGAAAAGCTGATGATTAAAATTAGTTGGATTAGAGTCTCCTTTATTTTGTGTCATTCTGGGATCACAGCTTTGATTATGTGTATTTTAGTTGAGATGGGATTAACTTTTTGTAGAACTAGTCAGAAGACTTCAGGAAGAAGAAAACATTGCAGAGGGAAAGACCTCAGGGGCTCTGCAGGTTAACTCCATTTTGTGTTACACTGTATAGTTAGCTCTCTGAAAGAAGGACCTGGCAGAGTCTCTCTCATGTTCATTGCTCTGAATCTGAACACAAAGAACCAAAATGAAAACCATACAAAGATGTCATAATCTGTTTCGGTAGCTCTGCTAGTCCTAGGAAGAGGGCTGCCATTGGCATCCCCTAGAAAAATTGGGCATGATCCTTGAGGATAAACAGAGGACATGTTTAATCTGCAATCAACCTATTTTGTTGCAGCAGGGGTCACAACACTAGCCAACTCTCCTCTGTAAGTGGGAGGCAAAAGGCAGTAACAGAACACGTGAATCCCATGACTTCCCAGCAGCTAGAATGCTGAACATAGTTGCAAAGGGTTGTTCAAACACTCAAGCTTTATAATAATGATGTCTTTCCCTTTATCATTGACTTTTCAGCACCAAACCTATTACCACATTTGCTTGTAGTGCCTGAGATATCAGTATATATCAAGGTGTTTTCAGCTCTGGTGCCAGAGCCCTTTATATTTAGCAAATAGCTATGAGTTGGTAGTGGGATTTGCAGTGCTCTTTTTTTTTCTTGCTGAAACATTGACATCAAACCTTCAAGACAGACAACGCTAAAATTACTTCCTTTCACAAGTTACCTCTTGACGATGAAAGGATGGCCTAGTGGATCTGTGTTCTTCCTCAGCATCTCCTTCAGAGAATATTCCCCATTTCTTTCCATTCCCATTTTGCATCATGTCGGAAGATACTAGGCTTTTCTTTATGGCCAGTATGTGTAGGCTTGGAGAGAGACACTGTGCAGCTCCCTTTCCATCCAACAAATACACTTGGTTCTTTTGCAGTGTGCGCAAGCCTGGGATCACTCCCAGCTGCCTTTCTGCTATCATGGAAAGAAAGTTTCCTAAATATTTTTCGGTTTATTCTCCTGATCCAAACAGTTCTTAGAAAGATCAAAACGGGATGCAGTATTGTAGTTACTCATAAAACCATGATTCCTGAGACAAGAATAGTGAACAGAACCTCAACACCTTCATGGTCAGTCATCACCAAATGGTCTAGATATGCTTTCAAAGAAACAAGGACAAATTTTTCTCCTTGACCCCAAAGGACTACATCTGGCTTGGTGTTGGGAACATCACTGATGAAAGATGCTTGACTGAAATATAAAAAATAACTCAAACCAGGAAGTCATTACCATGCTGTTTCAACAAAATTAAATGTAAACCATTTTCAGTTGTTTTTTTCAAGTAAAGTCTTAATCCATCCCCGATTAATTTTCAAAATCTTTATTCTTTACATTCCTGAAACAAACAAGACTTAACTTTTGAAACTAGATATGTTAGCCTGTAGTCCTCGTAAGTTTAAAAGGCATTATGTTCTTCTTAAGTCTGATTCATGTTTATTTCTCCTATAGAGAACCACATCCATTTTGGAAACCCAAAGATCTGATGAGTCAAATTTTTACAAATCTGTGATAGGCTGTTTATTTACCACCTTGTCATAAAAAAATATCTATTGTTGCTATCACTTCAGAAAAGGCGAGTTGTCTGAAAATAAGCTCTCCTGGCAGATGCTCCTTACACGGTGATCTTGTAACAATAAAGCTTCATACAAGAGTAACTAAAATAGCTGCTAATTTAAATGTCAGTGAGTTTACAGTCTCTCAGGGATTTCTCCCTAAGCTTTATTCCTATGTGTTATGATGCTAAACACACACCTTAGACATTGAGGGCCTTCTGTTCTCAGAATAATGCTAAATAGTTTAGAGGGCCACAGTAGGATTATCCACACCCCAGAGTCCAGCAGCACCTTCAAGATCCTCCAGACAAACTCGTATACCTACATAGTAAGGCACTAAGAAGAAACTTCAGCTCAGCCATGGGTCTGGCCATGCCACTGTATGTCACATAGCTCCTCCAGGCATCAGTTTGAAGATCTCTGCAGGATAATATATTATTCAAGACAGACATGCTTTGTGACAGTTTATGGCACACCAAAAAAAATCTCCCCCAGAGAATTTGTCTCAATTCTAGGACAATTTTCTCACAAATCCTGTCAGCCAGCAGGACCTTCCTCTTATTTTAGCATTTTAGCACACTCCACTGAGGCTAAAACTGTTTTCTCAGCCTGTCTTAGATGTATTGCATTTGCATTACATTACTCTGTGACCTGACAGATTAGATGTTAGATTTGGGGGAGACCTCTTCTAGAATCTGTAGTGAGGACTCCAGTGGTCATCTTCCTAGCAGTCAGAAATTGCTAATTTGTCATTAGGGAATCCACTTGGAATCAATATGAACAAAACATCTGAAGTGGTCTTAAAATGATTATGTACTTCTGCAGTTTCTGGTTCTTCTATTTTTGTGCGAATGGATCCCCAAGCCACTTTCTTCCTTCACATTTGTTATATGCCTTTTACCAAGGAGATGGTGGATTTGTTGTGGAACATATGGCTACTAGGACAAGGTACTACTTTTTTTTTTTTTCTTCCAGCTGTATAAGGATAAAGGGCACACACCCTGCTCGGTACCAATTATTGGACAAAAAACTTAAGACCTCTCACACATAGACATGTACCACAAGCATGATCTGTGTTCACCAGCCTTGCACAGTGAGGAATTTTCTTTCTTTCTTACAACAGAGCCCCTCCTCTGGATATGGATAAATCCATAGATGACGTATCTCTAGATTTTGTGTGTATATTTCAAGGGAGCATGTTTATTGTATTTGACTGGACTGGAAATGCAAGGAATTTCCGCAAAGTATTTCTTTAGTCATTTTTCCCCTGGGTGCAGTTTCTTCAAATTATGTCAGGAGACCTACCTTGGAACACTTTCTGGCTGAGCTTTACTACTCCTTTCATATTTTGCAGTCGCTTTGGTTGTATCTGTCTCCAGCATATGCTTATGCTCATATGTAGAAGCTTCTATATAGAAGGGAGTCAAAGAGGTTTCACCCAGGCTAGGAAGGTTTTAATTTTTTTTACTAGTTTCTTATTAGTGTTGGGAGCATATGACTTGTTCTCCCAGTTTGATTAGGAAAGGAACCTGAAGAGCAAGAGTCAAAACAAGATGAAGAAAAGGACTTTTCTTTTTAAAAGTAGTAGTATCTTTTTACGGGCCTCTTAGGTAAGAACAGAAGCTCTCGTTCTTCTTCCATATTCCATACCATTTTATCCAAATTAAAAAGCTTGTAGGCTTGATATACACACATGGTCTTGGTCCTGAGCAGAGAAAAGAGGTTACCTGGAAAGTGAGAACTGGGCCCTGAATTACTAACTACTTCTTTTTGAATTGTCATCCAGCCCAGCCCTGCAACTTCTCACAAATATGTTCTTTTATGCAGTGATATGAATTTGTTAAATTCTGGGAAATTCTGTCACCGCAACTTTTCCTCTTTAACAGACTTAAGATTTATCAAACTGATAGCTACAATCTCAAGCTTGTATTCATGCCTGTACCACCTGACCATCTGAAGTGAAAACACCAATGTTATGGAAAGGACAAGACTGCAAACTAGCAGTGTCTGGAGTGGACTCTGATCATTATTTCTATGGGAAAGAATAAGGTTCCAGATTGCCCAACATTGCATATGCATGTTTTCCCTAGAAGTCCCAGATCCTGCACTTTGCTAGTGCTGTCCACATTGGTGTTGATCAGTCTGGGTTTATGAAGCCTTGAAGAAGAGAGGAGTAGGATTGTTTTTAGTTAACTTATTCACGGGCTTCTGCTGGAGAACAAACCATGGACACAGTGCATCATCTCTTACCATAATGCAATTTAGAGGCTCTTTCTGTAAAAGCCTGCTGTTATTTCATGTACATTCTTGCTGCTGATAATCAGTGGATAAACAACTTTCATAACAACACTGCAACCCCCTCCACCCCCACCTAGCAGTCTGACAGTTGAGTTGATGGTTAGCCACGGACTTGTAGCAGTCTTGGGTAGCCAGTTTCCAGATAGCAGCCTGCCTTTCTGGTCAGTATGTGGTTCCGAAGGACTGGGCAGGTTTATCACACAGGTCTGCGAAGGCCTGCTTCCTCATGCAGGAGTTTTGGAGCTGCTGTTGTACATCAGTAACTGCAAAGTGATGTGATTTGATCCTCTGTGTTAGTTCAGTTCCAGAAAACACTGTTGGGCGTTTTGGGAAAGTTAGTATCATTCATCATGTCATCCGAAATGATAGACACTGATAAATCCATAGATGACGTATCCCTAGATTTTTGTCTTTTTTTACCACCATCCACAACCATTTTACCACCCTCCACATCTTTTAGCATTGCATTTCCTATCAAGTTCCAAGACCTGTCTGCACCTCTCTACACAGCTTCTCAGGTTTGTGAACACCTCAGTTGAGGTTATAAGGAATTGCTCCACAAGAACCATGCTAGCTCCATATTGCTGCAAACTGAGCTGCATGCCAGACCGTCAAAGATGTAAGTGATTGGAGACTGCAGTCATTCTACTTTTAAAGCCAGGAAGGAAAAATAAGTAAGTTATCTTATAATGCACCACAGACTGATTCTCAGAAGAGTTTCACTCAGTGGTATGGTAGGGAAACTAGGATGTGCCCTTTCTTATTCTAGTGTTTTATATGCAAAACTCTGTGTAGATACTGCTAAGCAGGCTTGATGAGATTTTTCAGAAAAGAATTTGAGTAAAGAAACAGACGCTTGAAGGTAGAGCCATTGAGCCAGATCAGGAAGATATCTAACGGCGTGTCCTCATTTCTTGCATCCTCCAGCAGCGCCAATGTCTTCATCCTATCAACTGGGAACTCAGGAACCCTACACTTGAGCTCAGAGAGCTTCAGATTAAATCAGTGAGTGAAAAGAGGAGAAAGTGAAACAAATGCAGCGTGGGGAGAGGAACTCAAGCTCTTTCGTATTCACTTCTCTGTGAAAACTCAGGGCAGGCCCATGACAAAAATTCAGAAAGCAAAGGGACATTCATCCATATTGAATATTTGTGTAAAACACAGTCTAAGAATATGGGGCACCAGACAAGAGTAGGAGGGTGTGAAGGTTCAGGAAGTGGAAAATGATGTGCAAATATTTGGGAGTATTTTAGACAATGTAGCATGTGGTTCAAATAGATGGTTAAAAGCAGAGGTGTCAGCATACAGTTGATGGAATATAAAAGCATTCTCTAGTATGTGTGTTAAATGCATCCAGCACAATGTAAACATTTGACAGTCAGTTGGGTTGAACATACGATCACTTTGAGGCATGAGAGTTACAATAAGATCAAGGAGTAACAGAGCTATTTGGTTTAAATAGTAGTCTCTGTTCCTCTCTGGGCTGGCTCCAAATGTCAGGAGTGACCACGCATATCTCCCCAGAAGGGTCCCACCAGTCTTTCCTTTTGCCACTGCTCCTTTCAGCCTTAAGAGAGATTTTCTAGGCTCTTTTCTCACTGTCTCCTTTTCATTTTGCATAGGTGTTGTTTCCAAAATGTAGACCTGGGCTGCTTTTGGGCATGGCACTGAAGACAACCGCAATGAATTAAGGCTTTAATCATGAAACTATCTGGAGCAGGCTGGGGGGCTTGGATCTGAACTGAAACAGGTTAAAAAAAAAATCATGTTAGTTTGCCAAAAACGTCTAGTGCTGTGATGGATAACTTAAAGCATAGAGGAAAGCCTAATATTTAATTCAGTGAGCTTAGTGCATGGTAAAATGCACACTGCCTTATCTATGCAAGATTTCTCAAGCATATTTATTAGCATATGTTAGCTAACAGGTGTTAGCTTCCAATTTCTAGACAATCCTAGGGGCCAATGTGAGTCTGGAGCTCAAAGTACAGCATGAATTTAACTGCTTTTTTTGCGCTTTTTTTGTTGGTTTTGTTTTGTTTGTTTGTTCTTGCAAGCAGGTGCTTCAAATATTCATTTCAGTTTTGAGAGTGTCCTGCTCAGGGAAGCAAATTCTGTAATACTGGTTATATTGTAGTTATATGTAAATAGGTATGGAGAATGTCTCATATTGATATGAAAGTTTTAATAATAATAAGCAGATAAAGTTGTAACAGGATAGATTTATTCTGCATCTTTTATCCTACATCTGAGGACTTTTTTTTGTCAATTTCTTTTCCTTTCCTTTCCTGTCTTTTACCAAAAAGTTGCCTCCTTTTACCAACAAACTGAATTTAGTGTATCCTTGAACCCTCCAATAGTTTGAATGTTTATTGGTCAAAAGTCTGTGTAAAGGTAGTTCTGTGTTTCAGTAACCTTACTGTCCATCTACTGTTACTGACTTGTGGTTTTATTAAAAGTCTCATGAGATTTCATGTTTTCCATATTAAAAAAGAAAATATTTCTCGCTCTTATTGCAGAGAATTGATGTATCTCAAAGAATGGAAATTAAGTGAACAGAAAAAATCTTTTTCAAAAGTTTTATGATTTTTGAACTAATCTCATGATCTGTTGTGGTCTGGCTCTTGATTTTTGACTGTTTGGCGTTCTGGGCATTCCCCACCCTCTTCTCAATGCACGAGCAGGTAACCCAATGCCACCAGAGTTAGAGTTCCAGCTCTGGAAAGGTTCGGGATTTTTCTATAAGGATGGGATGGTGATTCATTCTGAGCTCTCACAAGACAATCATGCAGCTGCCCCTGTTTCAAAATCAGCAGCCCCGCCAGCTCGTCTCCATCAGCCTTGAGAAAACAGGAAGCACAACGGCCACCACAGGAAGTGGTGCGCTCTTACACCCACCCCAAAAACTTAGCTGCTGAACCTATTGCAAAATGTTAACAGAACACTGCAGGGTACACAGAGAAAGAGATGAGAAATCTGCTGACCTCTGGGTGCCTGTGCAATTCCTGGCTTCAGTTTCTCAGGCCTATAGCCTAACTCAGTCACCAACGTGTCCTGTGTTTCTCAGTCATTGCAGCTTAAATCCCCTATAGCAGGATGGTCTTACCCAGAATGTGAAGGCTTTTTCTTAATTATTTTGTTTCATCCCCAAAATTTGTACAGAAATGCAGCAAGAAGCTTCTTGTCTCGAGAGCTGACAGACTGAAAGATAGAGAAGGTGGAGAGGACTGTGTTTTGTTCATCATGATTAACTATGTACTCATTTCCTTGGCAACGTGGAAGAAACGGGTGTTTTTAGGGTGGAGATTTATACGTATATCTTGTGATTTGGATGTTTTTCATCTTAAACGAGAAAAAATATTTCTCACTGTCATGGTTGCAGAGAAAGCACCGTACTATAACATTTTAGAGAACAGAGGTGCCTTCTGCATATAAAAGGAGGAGCATGATGAACTGCGCTAAGTAGGAAACACCATTCCTTGGGGCTGCTGTGGGGCATAGAATAGAGCTAGGAATGGCTGAAAGAGAAGAACAGGATGTTCCACAACAAGCAAAAGAGACAAGAGAGATACAACATGCAAAAGATTTGAAATTCGAGAAGGTTTTTTGTTGTGTTTGGGTACTATAATCGTCTTGAAAATTTGTTCTGCAAAATCAAAGGGGAAAAAATGCAAGTTTATATGCTGGATGATGGGCAAGTAAAATTGTAGTAGGGGCTTTTAAATTGAAAATGCAGCATTTGTGAATTAGAGAAGCTGCTGCAAAAGAAGTGCAATAATAAGAAGGCAAGAGAGGATCAGGAATGGAAGATGATTTTAGCTATTGAGACTAGATCTAGGTATTATTTTTGTGCTAGATGTTTCATTTGTCCAATAAATGCAGATTTGAGAATCTGGTCCTGGAAACCAAACTATTGGTAAATTCTCGTTAAATTCTCTGGATTGTTTTGTCAACAGTTGCAGCTTTGAAAGCTGGAATTTTTTCTTGTTTCAAAATTTAACAAAATTTGAAATGAAAAAGTATGTAATTTTTGTTTGAAACAAATGTTTCATTCAACTCATAATTAAATCTTGGGGGATTTCCATTTTAGTAAGAAAATTGTAAAAATTATTTAGAGAGAAAATGAATTCTCTAGCTTTCTTTTTTTTTTTTCTTTTCCTTTTTTTTGGTTCAGCCAGTAAAAGTCAATTATTCCCACAACTCCAACCAAACTGAGAAAAGCAGTCAGATTGCTGAAATCTGGTCTTCAGCATTACTGGAAGATGGAGAATATTAAGAGCTATATTGCAAGAGTGCTGAAAGTCCTACACAGAGAGTAAATGTAGATTTGAAGACAATGTCATCAGAACATTAGACAAATACCCCTAGGAAGTTGGCTTGGTTTTATGTTGTCTGTAGAATCTTTCAGTTGAAGCGAAGTTGTATGTAGAGTCTTTAAGTGATCTTGCCTGGATGTGGATTACAGACAAATATCTTATTCAGCAGAGTGGATAAATGCTTTATCTCTTTGTTTCTCAGCACTAGCTCCTAAGTGTCTTCTTTCTCTGTCACAGTTCAACTGATCTTACTCTATGGTGAATGGAAATGCAGTTCTACCAAAAAGAAATTGAATATTTTACCTGCTGCTGTTACTATGGGGAGTCTTCTATCCAGATTTCTGTTCTCCAAATTGCTTTAGAATGGAGTTTATAACATTTTCAGCACAGCTTACTTTTGAAAATGATCTGAGATGAAAACTTCATAATACTTCCTTTTGAAGTAACTCATTCTATACAGATTGTTTCTGTTTTGCACAGTCATTCAGCAGGCAACTTCAGTTTGTCTTGTAACTCCCCTCATTACGTTAACTCTCTTAACAGCACACACTGCGGAATTTTTCTAAAGCTCATAACCATGTTTTTTTTCCTGCCATGAAATACATTTTCATTTCAAGTGTACACAGAGATTAGCAACATGACTAGTTCCAGTATTAACACAGCCATATTCTCTTCATTTTGATCTAACATCTCTCTCTTCCTGCTGGTTATTCTGTCTGTTGGCTATTTTCAAATTTCTAAAAATATTAATAAAATCATGAAGTTTACTGGACAGAATGCTGATGTGCTGTTCATGTCTTTTCTCCTGAAAACTACAATACAGTTATCCTTTTCTCTTGGTGGCAGACTAGGCAAAATATATGGCTGGTCCTGTTTGTTTCTAGTAAAATGTCCAACTTTACACACTTGTCACAGATTTTCCATGGCGGGCTTAATGAATTTTTTTTTTTTTTTTTTTTTGTGGATAAATCAGCATATCCTTAAACTCCAAGATACGTCTTACCACTCTGCATCCACACACACACAAAAATCACTAGCTCACTTAAATTTGAGGTCTGCATTGAATTCTGTCCCTTTGGGAATATTGTGCATGTACTTAAGATTAGAATTCTGGGACTCCATCTCCTGGCCATGTAAATGTGAAAAATAGGCTCTCCTGAGTAAGGAGGAGATCCTTATCATGCCTGTTTCTGTGAAAATGCATCCTGGAAGCCAAACATTCAGAAACAAACTATTCCACCAGTTCTTCCTCATTTACTTGATTCAACTTTGACTACAACTCACACCTTGTGTTTTCCACAGGTCTGATGATTCGTCTCAACCTGTTTCTAGCTTAATGTTTATTGAGACTGATTTTTTCCTTATGACCTATCCAAAGTGAGTATTATTAACTTCTGCAGATAAAAATTTAAGTTCTGAGAGGAAAAATCACACATCATCATTAATTTTCATTGCACTAAAAAACAGAGCCAATGACGATGATCAGGGAAACCAGGGGGTTCCAATCCTCTTAAACTTTGTGTGCTTATTAGACTAGATCATGCTCTCTGAAATTTGTACCTTATTAGTGGTCTAATATGCAGTATGAAAATAATCTAATGTGTGAGGCAAGAAATAGAAGGAAAGGGGTGCATTTTATGCAAATGAACTCAGAAAATGTTCAGGACTAGTGACTTTTAAGTGCTTAGGAAGCTGAGAGATTCTTGTAGCCAGAAAGACTTTTTCTGTGCCTCTTGGTGGAGAAATCATTGATTGATTGGATTTGACATAGCCCTTTGCAAGTCAAGTAGGTACAAAATTGCCCTTAAAGATAGAAAAAAACACCCTCTGTGAACAAAGGTATAACTTGTATTAAACTGTATCATGTGGGTGCAGATTGGAAAATGGAAGATGGAAAGTAGTCTTTAAAATGTGGACATGATCAGTGTTTTGAAGAACAAAATCTGTCCTACGGGAGGCTAAATTAGTTACGTTTGATTACATTTCAATCAATTATTTCTTGCTATTTTTTCAGAGAGAACTTTTTCAACATGCCAAGCTGCTGGTATCCCTCCTGCCTATGGCTCTGCCTGGGCAGTCTCTGAGCTAGCTCCTCTAGTTTTCCTTTCAGCTGTTGTTACCAAGACTATAGAAGGCCTCAGGTAAGGATCATAAATGTGTAGCTTTATAGGCCTTCACTGAGAGCAAGAGGAAGCATCATTTCTCCAGTAGCCATTCTATAACACACATTTCTTACTTTAAAACCGTCTGTTTTGATTTTTTGTTTAATTTGAAAATTATTGTGTACACTTCACTCCGTCCCTTCATTTGTTCTCTTAAATTCATTGGCAAGGTAATCACTGTGGTTGTTCTGTATCTATACTGTATTTTCAGCAGTCAGCAGCTTCTTTTAACCCCTCATAACCTAATTTTGCTAAGCTAGAACTCTTTAGATCTCATTTTGTGAAATATGGTTCAGGTTTATTTGGTTATTTTGTTGTTTGGTTGTTTGTATTAATTGACAAAACTGACAGACCAAAAAAGAATTAGAGCAAGGGAGAAAGAGAAAAATGAAAGGAAGGTTGAAAGCTCAAAACATAGTTCCATCACTTTCAGACTAAGATATATTTTTGTTTTTATTTTTTATTACATTAATTGAAGCATAATTTTGTTTAATGCAAACTCTGTTTACAGTTTCTACAGTATGAAGGGGAAACAGTTTGATCTCCTCTTACACACCTAAGACTTGATTTTCATAGGTCCTGAGCTCTCTTGATTTCAACTGCAGTTGTTTGAACATTTAGACTACTAGATATTTTACCAATCAATAATCTAATCCTTGTCAGAGCTGCATATGATCTATAAAGTATTTTATAGGATCAGTATACTTTTGAAGCTAAACTGTGGCAAAAAAATACTTTCAGATTTTCTTGATGTAATCAGAGCTTAAGGGAAAAAGCATCATTAGCTTTATTGCTTAAAGCAAATGCTTTAGCTTTGCTTTAATAAAATCAGTATCTAAAATATGCAAATTGTGTATTTTGAATGACAGAGGGTTTCTACATGCCAATTCCCTTCTGGTTCCACCAAATTTTCTTAGAGGGAGTAACTTCCTTATGTCAGAATTATGTGACAGAGCTAGAGCTGTGTTCAAGATAGAGCTGACCTCAGAGAAAGAGCAGATTTTTGTTTCCCTTCTTTGTGAAATTTTTTAGCTGTTTTAGCCTTATTTAACATTATGCTTGTCCTAGGTTTCAATTATGCAGATGCTCACAGTACTTCTTCCCTTTGGGCAGACAGCTTGAGTCTGAATCAGATGACAGAATGGTTGGACAAGGTTGTCCAAGGACAATGTTTGTTCTGCTCTGGACATTGCAAAAGGAGAGACTGCAGCTGCCATAGACCTGCCTGGTAAATTCACACTTGCTTATTCTATAGCCCACAGGAATGTAAGAACTTTCCTTCCTGCATAAAACTTCAGAAGACCAGGTAGAAGATATTCCTTAAGACAGGTTGAGGACCACTTTGAGGAGATCAGCTCAGATCTTCTCTGGTTTTTCAATGCTTCCTGTCTTATTTTTAATTATTGTTTTCCACTAAAGAGTTAAAGATTGATTTTGGTGCAGCATCTTCCAGAACCATTAGTTTCAGTCTCTAGCCTTCAAAACCATCAGTCTCGGTCTCTTTGATTATGTGCAATGAAGCTGGGCTTCATTTAGGATTTGCATTTCCTGGGAAGAAAAATAATTAAGGCTTGCATGAAGGGAGTGGGGGTGGGGGTGGGGGGGACACGACGCAGAGAGGAGAGAAAGCAACCAGAACATTTCTACTCTGCATTTTTTTCCAGTTGGTGATAAGCTTGACTGTATCTCTCCGCCACCCATGCAAACCTTGAGCTTTGTTTCTGCAGGTCACAAATGGCATGATTTTGCATTTCTGCCTGCCTGCTGGTTTGGGTGAAGTAAAGCAGCGGGGCTTTGCAGAGTGGGACAGCTGGGTGAAATGCTTCTTGCTCTCTTGATTCTTTCTTTCTCTTTCAAAGTGAGTTGCACTAGTCCTTGTGGGAAGGAAGGAGAAGATGGTGGTTTTGCACAAACATTCTCAGTGACTGTTCTTTTCTTTGGCAATCTTGGAATTTCCCCAAAGGCTTTTGTTTCTTGCAGCTCCTCTGATATATTTTTTTCTTCAGTTTCTTTCCTAAGCCTCTGAGCCCCAACCAAACTTGGTCAGTCTCTTTCAGTAATATAACAGAAAACTAACCTTTGACCCATCCAGTCCCTTTGGAACGCTGGGGCTGTAATACACTACAAAAAGATGTGGAGGTATGGCTGCTGCTTGCCTCTGGTAGATGGATTTTATCAGAAAAGGTAGTACTGATTTGTATCACTCAGCCACACCAAGGTTATACAAAGAGCAGCAAAGCCCCAGGAGCATAACAGTCGGTCTGCTCTTAACCTCAACCTTTATCTCTCACAGCCAGCTTCCTTCCCACACCACAAGCACCACGTGTTATTTTACACTGAAGCAACACTCAGCAACTGAGGTCCATCTGCCCAAAGAATGGAGAGGGAAAAGGAGGATGACATGAACATGAGATGGGTGGGCAGCATGAGGACTAACAATAATGGAGCAATGTTCTTAACAAACCAGTGCCAATCTACTACCTGCCACAGTGTATGAGCTTTGGAGTGGTCAGGATGGGCTTTTCATCAGTCATTTCTTTTTGTCTCAAGCTGTTATCTTCACCTCTATGTGATGAGAAGTGAATTTGGCTAACAACTGCTGAACGAAATGAGAGAAAGCTGAAGGAATCAGAGGGTGATAGCACCTGCTTCAGTCTGCCGGAAGGCGCCCATGACTAAAACCAGTGCCCCCCATGCCCCAGGGGGATATATTCATTGTAGCCGGAGATGGCGGCAGGTCCCATACAGTTCCATCACTAAAAGGTCACGTCACCCCACATCTGATTTGAAATTTGTTGAACCCCGTGAATATGTAGGGAAACTGATTGTGCTGTTTTATGCATTTCCTGTAAATCATCTCTACAGGGTGTAGAGATGGTGCTTACTGGAGTTCACAAGGAGTGAGGCCTTCTAAAGCCTTTGGCAAGGGATAAATCCCTGAGCATATGTGCCTGGAGAACAAAAAGAAAACAAAGGAAAATCTAAAGCCCAAGGGTAAAAGTCCGTCTGAGTAAGAATGTGTTGGTATTTACTATTTAATTACTAACAAACAGGACAGATATTTGGTTGTTGAGGGTTTCGTGATCAATATGTTGCAAAAGTCAGAATAGTATTTCTTACTCTTCATCTCCCTCATCTGCAACATAAAATGATAAGCCATTTATAAACATGAGATGGGGTAGGCAAAAAAAAAAAAAAAAAAACAACCAGAGACAGCTGCACAGACCAGCAGCTGTGACACACACAGGAAATTTGGATGGAAAGAACCATTAGTGCATTGAGACCATCTCCTCGCCTGTTAGCAGGGCCAGCCCCCTTTTAGCAGACTTCGAAAAAGCAGCTCCTTCATGACAGATGTGGGTGACTTTAAGATTTTTGTGCTTCTTAAACAACCTCTCAGGGAAAAAGCCGTTTCAGATATCAGTCTCTGCCTCACCTTTTTGAATTTGAACTTGTGTCCATCCTGCAGCAGAAATAGGCCCATCCTCTGTATTTGAAAGACCTGTCAAACCACCATTTTGCTCTGTATTATCCAAATAATGACTGTTCCTTTGTTGTTCTACAGCAGGTTCAGCTACATGACAATGCCCATCCTAGGATAGGCATATGATGACTAGGAACAGCTATTTTGCAGCCAATTTGTTGAGTGATGGCTGTGTATCTTAAATGTTAGAGGAAATAAATACCAGGCAAGACTGTACATGCCTCTTGGCCAAAATGCACATCTCCCATCAAGCCTCAAATATTCTAGTTTTGCTTTGCAGACCATCTGCTTATCCTCTCAGTCCCTTAGGAATGGAGAGTATTAAACGGTTGATAAACACAAGTTTAAATTTTAGAGACTGTGACAAGTCTGTACTTGGGTCATCCTGATTTCCTGCTGATAATCTGACCAATTTCAAATTAATTCTGAGGAACAAATCCAAAGTAAATGTTCCATGTGTAACTGGATAAATTTCATGGCCATTCAGTGTCCAAGAATATTCTATCCAAAATTAAAACCTTTTATTTTATCCTATTACAAACTACTACAGAAACTCAATGGAAGTTTTTTGAAGAGCCACATCTGGAAAACTACTAATTGCGTTGGCAAAATAAGAGCTCTGAAGTCTCGTCTGGCTCTTAAGCCCAGTCTCTCATCTTCCCCATCTTGCCAAACATAGAAAACCATGTGTTTTCCTTCAGAGTCCCACAGCAAACCATGTGGAAAACAAAGAGCTATAAATAACTCCTCCCCAACATGAAAGGTGACTAATCTGCTGCTTGCAATAATATCACCCTCCAAACTCAAAAAATTTTCTTTTGCCTTTACCTGTCTTTGTATTAAAGCCACATTGCTGTGCTCTTTTCCTGACCACCTCTTTCTTGAGATCTCATCCTACTACATTTGGTGTTCTCTTTTCAATCCTCAAATACTTGCAAAAATGTCACTTTAATTACCTGTAACCTCTGAATTACTTTTGTGGAAAGGTAGATTTCATAAAAGAAAATGGAACTGCAAATGCTAACATAGGAGATTACAATCCACTGTTCGGGGTCTGGCTTGTAATCTAGGATACTGGGTTAATTTTCTGGTTCCTTGACTCATTAGCTGGCCACTTGCACTCTCTATGCCTTTATTTTCCCTGTCGGTCATGGGGAGGGGTACCTGTTCAGTGCCTTGTTTGAAGTAAAATACTGTGTCTAAAGAAGAGTAAAATGTTTTGCAATCTGTTGATTAAAAAAAAGAAAAAGTCAATATAAGCACTAAAGGCTACTGCCACAAAGAAAAGTCAGCTGAAACGGTGCTACAGAGCTTAAAATCCATACAGGTCTGGGAAAAAAATACAGGAAAGGATTTCCTCCCCCTCTCACTGCTGTTACTCACCCTTTATCAGTTATGGGGCATAAATCACCCACTTGGTCTTCAATCTGCCCTACATTTAATAGAAATATGATGCCAAAAGTGGTGTTGTCTTTACTAAGCATATGCTAACAATTTCAAAGGGAGGATAGTTCAACAGCCTATGACATTATAACACAGTTCTATAAACCTTCATATAACAGTGGTACAACAGGATGTTTTCTCAATAGAATTGGGATGGATGTGTTTGAAACTATGAGATACATAAAGCACATGATAGGGAAGTTTATGCAGAGTTTTAAGGTCTGTTTTTAACTAACCACTTAGTAATGACTATGGAAGTATTTTTCATTTTGTACTGTGTTTTAGTGTGCTATGAGCCAAACAATGATAGTTGAACTGAGCAAGGGAGGTGATTTCATTTGTTGTTAAAAAAGAAATTTTTCACACGACCTAAGTCACACAGTTAATGTAAGTCACTAGCCATATTTTTTTAAATTTATCTTCTTTTCTCTCCAATAATTTCTTCTATAGGTTCTGTCATTCACTTGTTGCACTTGATTTCAAGTTAGGTTACAAGATTCTTCTCGCACAGGTATCATTTCATCCAAATGTTGTTCTCACCTACGGCTAAAATAATAATAGCAACAATAACAGTTTTGTAATGTGTTGAAAATCAATGATTTGTGTTGGCTATACTATTTTGTAATTCCAGAGTAGTTTGTTATTTTGAATTTATTATGTATTTTGATAATCTTAGGGTGAGTCATAATTAGTCAGGAAGACTGTCAGTAAATGAAGAATTGAAATCTTCATTGCTTTCCCATATTTTCTTTTTCAGTACAGCTTTGTCTGTTTGTTAGCTGGCTGTGAAATAAGAATTTGGAAGAGAACAGCAGAGGAACAGTATTCCAGTGAAAGAAATTACAACTTTCTTTTCATTTGTGAATGAAATTAGTTCTTTCTTCTTCTGTGAGTTTTCCTAGATTTTTCTAACTGATGTCACAGTCTTAAATTGAATTTCTGCAGGAGATCTATAGGTATCTTTTCCTGATAAATTTGTTTAGACAGTCAAAGTCTGGAAGTTTCCCCTGCATACTTTCGAAAATCTATATGGAGTCTATGTATTAGTTTAAAGTAGGAAAGTTAAATCTCACTGGGCTATGAAAATACGGCTTCGAAAAGCATTTATCTGCACATAAAAATTTTAAATGCTTATGACTTTACACATAGAAAATTTTGATCATTATGAAGTTTTTTGGATTGCTTGATAATAATCTCTTTCTTTCCTTGTGTTTTGTCAGGCCTCTCAGACTTCCTCTTTGACATAACTTACCCTCGTTCCCTGTATATTTTTAATATTTCATTTCTCTGTAATTTCTTGTCTCTGGGCATCAATGTCTCCTTATAACCACGGCTCCCCTGCCTCTTTCTTCTCTTTTCTGTGTCCTTCTTGTGTCTTTCTGTGTTGTCTAATGCTTTCCAAGTCGTTCTATTCCATGTGTGCCTTTCCAGGTACCGCACCATTTTCTTTCCTCAACACTCTGGTTTGTTAGGAATCCAGTTACAGTGCTGAAAAGGCAAACCATAGTTCAGCTCCATCTACAGGCTTAGGAATAAAGCCTGTTGTCACTAAGCACCCTAAGAAAATATTTTTGCAGTGCAAATAAGTCCTCTGTGTGGGAGGCCAACTTTTCAAATGTGCAGTGTATCATTTGAAAAATTCCCTTGGGGCTCTGACCTTGTAGGCAAATCTCTTAGAAACTGGTTCCAAATGGCTTTTCATGGTGAACTGTCCAGACAGTGTCTGCTCAGCAAGGCTATCTTTTAGCAGGCCAGAATCAAATCTTGGTTGTGTCTGTACATGTATGTTATTCTAGCCCGAATGAGGAGAACTCAGCCTGCTTCACCCGAAGTGCCAGTGCAGGAGGAGCTAGGACAAAAATCAGTGACTCCATTTTGACACAGGCAGGAAACAATGAGAGGGAGGGGGCCTTGTTTCTACAGCATAAATAACATTTTTGTGACTCCCGTATCATGATTCAGCAGCTCTGATGTCAATTTACAGTAACAAAGGAGACAGGAGATGGTCTGTGTGGGAAGGAGTGTTGACAAAAGCATCTTGTACAACTTCCTCTGGGCTCCTCAGCTGTGTTATCAGGGGTGGGCAGCTGTGTAGGACAAGCCCAGCATTAGGGGAGCAAAGCCCCAGACTGCTGAGAAGAGGTCTGTGGCAATAGCAAGAAATGAGGGTGGTAGATAAGCTTTCAAACTCAGGATCTGTGATGTTTGTGGGGCCACTGGCTCTGCCAACCAGCAGATTCATTTGCTCAGTGTAAGTAAATGCCTGTGCTGGAAAAAAACGCGCTGTGCACTGTTCAGAGCATATACCGTTTCTGATAGTGCAAAATTTGTGAAGCTCAAAAATACAGGATGAACCTAAAAATGTCATGGTTGGTTAAAACATTTTTAGATCCTTGCGATATTAATTTGGGGTTCTCTTTTTTTGTGTTCAGATTTTTCAATTTTGTCAGCTTCATGTTTTCCAATTTTTCCAAGCCACCTGATAAAAAACTTCTGAAAGAAAGAGAAACTGAGATTCCACAGGACCTCTCAGTATGCTGAGAGGTTTGGTTTCTGAGAACACAAAACAAAAGATAAAATATAAAACACAGTGTGAAGTTGTGGGGAAAAAAAGGATTTGGCGGTACTGTATCTCACGACTTTTCTCAGCTATCTTTCCTCTATCACTACTGTATCTGATACCATCCACGTCCAGCTACACTAAGATCAGTTTTCTAGACCTCATCTTTGAGATGCTATGCCCGCATCCCAATTTTCTCCTTCTAACACTTACTTTGAGTTGGTCTCTACACAACCTTTCTTGCCCCAGGCTGCTTGTTTCCTTCTTCTAATCATTCCTCTTGATGTCTCTGCTAAATTTACTTCTGCCTGCACCTTTTCATCGTTGATCATAGCACTGGAAAACCATTGCTCTGTACTGGATTGCTCATCTTGGAGGTTGCGTGTGAATTGTTCTGTTTAGCCAAAACTTCAAGTTTCTCAGATTACTGGTAACAATGAATGTTAGGTGAGCTTCAGTGGCAATTCTCTTTGCTATTCTTGTTCTGAATCCTCCTCCATAATAATGTCTGCCACTGAGTTTCAGTGTTGCTTGTGGCACTCCCACTATTGCTCCAGTCTTGTGCTATTTTGACAACTAGAAAAGAAAAAAAAAGGGCTTCCCCCACCTACTTTGAAGTACCTCAGATGAACTTTGCTATCAATTGCACTTTTTTTAGTGCTAGCTTTATACAACTTCTGTCACCTTAGACAAACAGAAATGGAAAAACCCCAATCTCATAGTTTTCTTCCGTCTTTGAGAACATATTCCATAATGCAGCATGTCAGACTGATACATAGCAGGAGATGTTCTCCTTGGTCTTCTTACAGAACTCTTTGTACCAACCTGCTGAGTAGTTTTGTATTTTACCCAAATGGAGGCTGCATAGATTCATCAAGAGTCTGGAAGAAGACTGTAAACCACTGACCTCTACTTACCTCTCCTCATTAGAAGAAAACTGGACTAGGTTGTCATACCTGGGCTTAGAATTTGAGTGGTGAATACCAATAATGGGTCCTCTTGCATTTAAGAAGCTGGAGAATTTACTTCTGTCTCTGCTGGCTTGAGGTGGGCATCGTTCTGAATCACAGTATTACTGCTTTGAAGATCCTTTTGCACTCCATGAATCTCTTCATTACAGGGGCCTGGTATTGAACCCTTTCTGCACACCATGCCTTAGAGTGTAAACACTAATCTTATAACTCTGCCAAGTGATGGCTACTCCACTTACAGAGTATGCAGCACTGTACAGTATGGAGCTTGCCAGCACTCAGGGTGAGTGACAGCACAGGTCTCACTACTCACAGTAGCTGAGAGTATCAATCTTGGCACCAGCGTTCAGAATATGGACCTCACTAGGGAGGGATGTAGATCTCACTCTGTGCAGGAACAAAAGTGTGAATGTTGGTTATAAAGTATTTGTGTGCCTGCAACACTGATATTGAAACATCCATACTGAACTGCAGCCTGTCCTCTGTCAAGTGAACGGCAGGAACCGTTGTTTGGGCTGTACCCTGGAGACATGAAGAAGATGTGTTAGGTTGTAGAAATCAGGGTTTTCACTGTTGAGCACTGAAGAACACAAGAAAAACCTCTTTCATGGTCAGAACTCAGCATTAACTACATTTAGATGTAAGATGAAGACCGTGTATCAAACACATAACACATACTGATACCCAGATTGGCAGGGTAATATTGCGGCCTCATTATTTAAGTCTGAAACCTCAGCAAAGAACAAACCCATGCTGGTCTTCTGCTAGAGGTCTAGGTTCTGCTAGACCTTCCAGCACTATTTATTGTTCATGGTCATATAGATTTCCCTTCCTTTTCTCGCTTACATTTGTTAAGACTAGGTAGAGCACCTTTTCAGGATTAATCTCAGTACTAACTTCTGTAAATCCTCTGCCTCATCTGCCACATTTCACTCATCTGCCCTAACCTGCTCTCTGGCTATATCTTTCCCAGACCAGGCCCATCTTTTTCATTCTTTCTCCAGCATGACACTGAAATCTGCCCAGATTAAATAGCACTCACCAGGCAGTCCATTTATTCCTTACAAACACCAGTAAAGTGCCATGGGTCAGACTGAGCTCCCAGCTGGAAGTTGTGCATCTGTGCATGGAGGCAGGCATACAGGAGTCACTGGGGCTAGTGGACAGACTTGTGGTGCACACAGAGTTAACATGCTGACAGAAACACTGAGGTTTACATCTGAAAAACCAAATATAAAAATAATATGATGAGTAAGACTAAAATTCCCTGTTCTGAGCTTCCATGGGGCCAGCTCCCCTCCCCCCATTCAGGGCTCAGCAGTCACTTCTCCTTTTTCTGCTGTGCCTTGCAGAGATGTGTCCTGGATGAGTCAGAGCAGGACTTCCAGGCAGTGGCGTTACTGCATTTGGCTCCCACCAAACAGCAGGCAAAAATGCCTACTTCTGGGGCCTTGCAGCTCCTTTCATACACTTAGAGGGCTCTCCCTCTGATTCACTTGTTAACCCTTGATGCTGTTTTTTTCTGAATCGTAGGATCACAGAAAACATTAGGTTGGAAAGGACCTCTGGAGGTCACTTAGTTCAGTCTCCTCTCAAAGCTTCACAATTAGATCAGGTTGCTCACGGTCAAGGCCAGCTAAACTTCTGAAAATCTCCAAGAGATACCACAGCAACCTTGGACATCTCTTCCATCCCACCTTTATTGGGAAGATCTCTTAAAAATCTTCCTGCCCTGTCCACATTCATGGTCTGTCCCTGTTTCTCTGCTTGTCTGTGCCCCATCTGGCAGTGCTTAACATCTAGTCTTACACATGTGGGCCCTCCAGAGATGTTTTTATATGCCCTCTCCAGAGATTTTGCTGGGCTCTGGTACCTTCTCTTTGCATTTAGTGCACTTTCAGGGCACCATTCATGTCCCACCCTTTTTCAAAAGTGAGCTTCTGACTGTACAACAAGAAAAAAACATGTTTAAGAATGTCCTGGGGACAGAGTGCAGAGAGCTCTATTGGGTGTGAGGAAGCATAATTTACTAAGCCACTCTGCTCCCTTTCTTAGCAAGTTTTATGGTGGAAATTCAGCTGCTGTAATGTCTTCCTAGGAAAGAACACCCCCCCGCGGTGGCTAGGGACCCAGACTCCTCCGGAGGGTCCCCTCCTTCAACCAAAGCAGATGCTTGCCAGGCTTTCATGAGACACTCGGGGCCTAAATCCCACTGAGGCTGTGCCTGGCTAAAGGAAAGCCTCCCACAGCGCCGGAGTGACCGGGGGAAAGTTTAGCACCATCCCTGGGCTTGGGGTGTTCCCGTCCTGCCAGCACACCACCTCATCTTCATGGGGAGAGGCGACCGGCGGTACAGCCGTACCAGCCTCCTTCCCCAACCCTGACTGCACACAAAGCTGAGCTCTAAACTGCGATGGCAAAACAAGTCATTACCAAGCTCTCACTGTAAGGTGCCGTGTAACTCCCCGCGGCATTTGGGTATTTTACAAAGGCCACTCATGTAGTATTACCCTTGGGTTTCATTGCTTGTGTCCAGTGGCTGTGTAAAAGATCAGATCTAATCTACCAGGTTATATCTTCTTCCCTGCCCTGCCGCTGGTGAAATTCCCTGTTTCCCCACTGAAAGACGCTTTAGCTCACACCCCGGCAGGGAAAGGGGCAGCGCGTCCCGGCCCAGCGATCTCGTTTTGCAGGCAGGTAGCACCTCCGTGCGGTGCCTCTGCAGAAATACAGCTGGAACAGGGTCGCCGCCTTTCCCAGCACGGCGTCAAGCTGCTCCCGAGCAACTGTGAGCTACAAACCCCAGAAACCCCAAGAACCAATTAGGCGTGTTAGAATAACAGATTTGCCATTTTCCCTTTTACATTTATTCCACCTCTTTTTTTCAGCCTGGATGTTCCAAACGGCTTTTTCAGATTGGTGACGCAGCCAATAATGTACTACTTTATCAATGAAAGTAGGACTTTAAAAAATAATAACGATAAAAAAATCAAAAGCAGTGCTTTTAAAATCAATCTGTTTGCAGCATTTGTCATTAATTGACTAATACTTCTGAGTGACTGAATTTTTCAGTAAACAAATTCTTTGCCCAAAAGATGTGCCAAGCTCCACTGGTATCTCTTGGCTTTTGTGGATGCACAAGACACCAGCCTTCGGGGGCTGTGCATGAGGTGTACCCCACGCCTCTGTCTTCATGGGTGCCAGTGAGCTATAACGGGTTTACATTTTTTTTCTGGAAAGCTGCTTCAGTTCCATCATTGCCCCACTCTGGCAAGAAAGACACAAGAGACCACAAAGATTGTAAACAAGGGTAAGCGTTGGAGACACCCAATTAAAGATGTTAGAGAGGCAAGAACATCAGTTACAAGTCAAAGAGAACTGGATATATGGTGACTGGTTTTGTTTGTCTGCCTTTAAAAGTGATCTGGGTTTTTTCTCCTCAGCTGAGGAAATAATTCAGTAAAGAATACAGAAACCCAAATGTCGTTTTCAGAGAAATGAGGCTGAAGCTGCTCTGTGGCTTTTGGACCCAGCCTGCTGGACTCTGATTTTGCCATACTGATCTCCAGACTATCACTGAAAATTCACTATACAGCCACCAACTGTGAACAAGCTCCATTCGATGCACGGTGTATTAGCAGCTGCCACCTGATGACACGAGCTACCGAGTGCACATTTCATCCAGAATTCTTCCTGTGTTGCCTTACGGTGGCATGTCACAAAAACTGAAAGTCTTGGAGTGAAATCCTACATCACTGAAGTCAAAAGCAAATTCCCACTCATTTCCCTGAGACCACGATACCACTATTGATTGCAATAGCCTGAAATTCTTAGTGTGGCTTGGTTTACCTGAGGAGGTGCCTGTTGTAACTGTGATAATCAAAGGTATGATCCCACAGCCACTGGGGCAAGGCTCAGGAAGGCTGATGGTAGGCAGGCAGTAGATAAGGCAGCTGTGGAACACAAGAACCATAAATCTTACAACTTGAGAACAAAACACAAAATACTTTTTTCTTTTAAAATTCACTTTCAGAATTCAGCTTCCTATATAAACATTCTGCTTGCAAGCGAGAAAGATGTAACTTTTCTTAACCTGCATTTGCAGTGCAGCAGCACGTAGGATTGTGTTCCCGTTACATGAATGTAGAAAGAGCGGCTAAACCAGTGCGGGCGACTGGGGCTGGCTTAATTCCTAACTCCCCCTCCAGGGCATGACATTGGTATGATGTAATGAGGCTAAGGTGAAGCTGTAGAAAGAAGTGTCAGCATCAGCAGTGTTTCCTTGGAGAATGGGATTCATTCCAAAAATTGGAGTGAGAAACAAGTTCTGTGTCTCAGGGAAAATGGTAAGAGATGGAACTAAAAGGTACACCAGGAAGTTTTGGAAAGTGTCTGTACTGGAAACCACATAGCTCCAAACTAGCTCAGCTTGTATGAAAGTAAATCCTTGTTCTCCTCTGACCTAGTTTCTTGAGCGCATGCAGTTTCTGCAGATCTCTGTAAGGACCGTGGATATTCCTTACCCCTAGTAGTCAGGACGCTAGTGCTTACGGAGCTCTGCGGTTACGTGTGTGGCATCATGAAGGCTGTAATGAACCTCTAAGGAGGAGGCAAATCTCTTTAAAAAGTCATTGTATCTGTTAAAAACACTTGGAGGCTAAGTCCTACAGGAGGCTGCCATACTTCCTTCTGCTCTAACAACTTCCAGAAATTCTGCTCAAAACCAGGTTTCCACTGTGCTCCGTCTTTACACGTCTGTAGCCCAAAGAATTTATAATCCAATTAGGCAGCTTTAAAAAAAAAAACCAAACAAAAAAACCAAGTAAAGGATCTCAGTAAGCATATTCTAGAAAGGCAGCTCTCCCACAGCATGCGTGTTTCTGTCCCGCTGCCCAGAAGCTCGTACTGGGGATGTGTAAAACCACCTCGCTGCCCGTAGGAGGTGCGAGCTGTAACGGGCCGTTCGCAAGGACCTTCTTTCCGCGGGGGCAGGACGTGCGCCTCGGGGCCCGCCGAGGCACCGAGGGCCCGGCGGCGGAGCTCGGGCCGCTCCCCCTCGGCCGGGGCTGCCGGGGCGGGGAAGGGCGCGGGGCCCGGCCCGGCCGGGCGAGCTCCGCTTCCGCCCCGGCGGCGGGGCCGGGGGCCGCCCCGTGCCGCGGGGCCCTGCCCGCCGGGGGGGCGGCAGGAAGCGCGCCCGGCGCCCGCCCCCCCGCGGCGGCGGCCGGAAGCGCGCGCGGCGGCGGGTCCCCGCCGGGGCGGCGGCGCTGGTGCCGAGGAGGCCGGGACCGACGTGGCCGGCCGGGGGAGGCGGAGCTGAGGGGCCGCCGGGCGGGGCAGATCCCGCGCCGAGCCGCGGCTGGATGGCAGCGGCGGCCCGGGGCACGGCGGCGGCGGCGGCGCACGGTAACGACGGGTCGCGGCCCGGGAGCGGCGCAGCCGGGGGCGGGGGGTCGCCGGGCTGCCCCCGCTCCGCTGTTGCGGAGGCGAGAGGGGCCGGCGGGCGCCGGGTGCGGCCGCGCAGCTCGGCCCCGGGCGGCGGCGGCGGCACAGGGTGAGCGGGGGCGGCGGCGGCTGCGGGCAGCGCTGCCCGCAGCGGAGCCGAGTCCGGCACCGGCAGGGTCCGGCCCCGCCCGGCCCGGCCGAGCGCGGGGCAAGTTTGGGAGAGACGAGGGGGGGGCAGCGCCTGGCCGGGCCGCTGCTGCCGGGATCCGTGCGCCGGTCCGGCGAGACCGCGGGCTCCGCGCCGCCCGCTCCCGGGGCCCCGTCTCCCCCCGGGACCGGTGTCCCCTCGGTCCAGCCCGCCTTTGCTGCAGCTTGCCGGGGGAGCAGCGCCGGTGGCTGCCGCTGCGGGCGTGCCCGGGGCTGGGAGCTCAGCCCCTGCGGGACGCAGCGGAGAAAGTTTTGGAAGTCGCTCCTCCGGCGGAGGATGCCGCGGGAAGGTCTCGGCGCCGGGGCTGCCCCGCTCCCTGCCTCCCCCGCGGGACGCGCGGCGCGGGGAGGCGTCCCGTGTCCCCGTGTCCCGGCTCTCCCCGCGGCAGCCGGCTTCGCGGGCCGGCCGGGGTCTGCGCGGCCGCGGGGGCACACGGAGCCTGGGGGGAACTCGTGTACTGGTCCGGCGAGGTGCGTGAGCGGGGTTGGTGACCCCCCGCCCCGGCAGATACGTCTCCCTTTGCGTTGGTCGGCATTCCTCTGATGGGAGACCCGCGCTGTCTGTGCCATCAGACGCCGTCCCCGGGGATGTGAGAAACAATGACAGGAGCGCGGCCGCCGTGTTAATCGCCTGCAGATAAGAGCTGTGCCGGAGCCTGGCCCAGGCTGGGCGAGGGCTGCGGCACCGGGTGCCTGCCCGGGGGGGCGGGAGCGGGCGTTTCTGCCCGGCCTCTGCCTCGGGCTGCCACGGTGAGCGGGCTGGGAGGAGAGCAATCCCACCTAGCCCTGGGGGGGAACGCCACTGCCGGATCCGCAAACTTCCCTCTTTCATCCTGGGTGGGATGGGGAAGGAGTCGCTGTCTCCCAAACTACAGTAGTGTTCAATCAGTGTTTTAACTGCCTTCCTTGCCAGCTCTTAGGTTTGCCCGGGGTCTGTAATCTGTTCTGATATGCAATACCCCGTTGTTCTTAATCCTGTGCATCTCCGCCTTTTAGCTGCGCGTGCTGTGATGTGTGTGATTTGCAGAAGTGTGAGTCTCTGTGCAAAGTGTTTTTTTTATGAGAGGGATGGGGGAAAGGGGAAGGGTCCCACCAGAGCAGTGCGTTCCCTAAAGATGGACAGTGACTGAGAGAGAAGGGAGTGCTCGGAGGGTGGGGGACGGGAGACCTTTTGTGCCTCTGCCGAGGTCGGGGCTTCCAGGAGGAATTCAAAGCTCTCCGCAGGGCTAATGGAGGGAGGCGGCTTGTGGAGAATTTTTTGGCTGAAAATTATGCTTCCTCCCTGGAAAATAACTTTTTTCCGTTCCATGCAGTACTCTTTTGCAACTGTAAGACCAGGCAACTGGTTTCCAGGGAAAACACTTGTAAAAAAGCCTTTTCTTTTTCATTTTTTTTCCCCAACAACATCTAAAATGTCATTGTATGGCAATGAGCAATTGTGCTGAGACAGAGATGAAGCTGTGTGGTCTGAAAAGGCAGTGTGTCTAGGAGGGGAGGAGGCAGGTTGCCACAGGAATCGTTGTCGTGTCAATATTTTATTTTCTCTTTTCCAATAGGTTTTCGCCTTGGCATTTTAAGTTTTATCTGTGTTTTCTCAGGCACTGCCTGCTACAGAGGTGCTCAGTGAGCGCTGTGAGGTGGGGGAGGCCCCGGGAGCCTCCCAGGAAGGACGCAGGAGCTCTTCTTCTGGCTTGGTGTGCAGACTCCCCCTGCCCCCACTCAGGGGTGTGTAACTGGCAAATTCTCATTTGTTTCTTCTTCCTGAGCTGGGAAGACCTCACGGTTATCCCAGTCCTGAGGCTGCTGCAGAAGGAGCTGAGCAGACCTGACTCCTGAATGGTCGGCTCGGAGACCTGCGCAGGACACATGGTGCTCTGGAGAGTGCTGCCAACAGTAATGGTGACCAGGTTCTGATCTGGCTCGGCTGGGAGCTGTGATCCCAAGCAGTGTCGTTGTCAGAAATAACAAGTAAATGATATTTCTCTCCCATGCATGTTCTTAAATAGGTCATATACCCTTCTTGAGAAAAGCACGTCTCTATAAACCTGGTTATACCTCTGCCTCATAGTGCCCACAGACTTCTCTGAGAACCTGTAGGTGCTTTCTCTAGAAATTTCTCGAGACCTTCTCTAGCTGGGTTCCTAAAACAGATGCTGTTGTCTAAAATTAGGGGTAGGGAAAGACTTCTCCCACCCTCTGCAACTGTAGCGGCAGGGTATTATTTTCTCTCTTGAGCTTTTTTTAGGACTACATCTTGACTGCTCCTTTTCTTCCCCTTAAATATTTGTCTAGGAGCAGCTAGTTTGAATTTAGAGACTTCACAAACATTCAGTAAACTTAACTCAGGAGGAGCGTGTACTAATGAGATAGAAAAGCAAAGTGGCTACAAAGATAAAAAGTGCATTTTTTAGAGCAAGTGGTTACAATATGTTAGGAAGAAGCAAATGACTGGAATATGCTCTAAATAATTAGCTGGGCACAAAGATCAGTTCAGGTGTGTCCTGGATGATGCACCAGGTTCCTCGTAGATGTTTTATAAGCATCAGGAATTTATTGCCTGAGATATGGGGATTTTCTTGAGCCTGTCAGGCAGCACAGGTGTAAAGAAATGTACTGCTTTTCTCTTGTGTGAGTAACAAGAGAAGACAGACCTGTGGGCCACAGAAAGTTGACTGACACAAATGTGAGTTAGGGGAATCAGTTTTCTACCCCTTTATGCCCATTTATTTTCCACCACCATCCCTTTTGGAGGAACTTGATCCCTTTCGTTGCTGGAAGAAGGACATGAAGCCAGGTATGCAGCCTATTTTCAGAGCCCTGGACATGCCCTTTGTCCTGTGTGCTACTGCCTTTCTCCAAGATTTTGGTCACTTAGTCTCGAAGACCCTTTCAGGTGTCCCTTGGGGCAGATGTGGGCTGTGAATGTGGAGAACAAGATGGAAGAAATGGACCTGTTGCATCAGTTGCAGTGATTTCTTTTCCAGGCTTTCTCAAAAGCTGTTAACTTTGTGATGACGGTGTTGCAGAAGAGGCCAGTTTGTGCCACTTCCCATCATTGCCGAGCTGCAGAGAGTGGTTGTTTTGCTGTGTGTTTGTTGCCTCTTCATAGGCATGCGGTCGTTGTATAAATCCTGAGTTTTTTGCTCTGCTCCTCACAGGAAGCTGTTCTCAGTCATTTTCTAGGTCTAATCCTGCCATAAAGGAAGAGGATGTCTGTCAGGCCCACACTGGGTTTGGAAGGGGTGCCTGTCTTCTTTCAAAGCAGGAAATTCTCTAACTGCAGGTTGTTATGCAGCAGGTAGGAAGCAGGGAGAAGTCTGTGGCTGGTGTAATCTGCCTGAATAGTCCCGTCGCCTCCCTGTGCAGATGCTTTGTGGCTGATGGCTTCAGTCTGTATGGGTACTCGGGACAGAAGAAACCCTGTTTGGTCAGAGGACAGCTAACATTTTAAGAGCGTCCTATGTTTTTGTGTGTGTATGGTTTTTTGTTGTTTTTTTTTTCTTTTTTCCCCAAGGAGAAATTTGGGGGATTCTGTGGCATAGTTTTACCATAGCTTTGTGTGTCTGTTTGCATAGCTGTGGGGGGAGCTCGAATCCCAGTGAGGAGAACCAGAGGGCCTCGCAGTATCCCAGGTACATTTGTGTGGTGGAGCGGGGCAGAGGGTGGCATCTCTGGCCCATCACGCTCTCCTTGCAGTTGTTACTAGTGCTCCGAGCATCAGCCCAGTGCCTGTTCACTTCAGTGCCTGAGTTGAATTGGTGTGTGAAGTGCTGTGAGAGACGAAAATGTGCCTTGCTGCCACCCCCCCTTCCCTAGTGTTTTGAAGTGGTTGTGCCAATAGTGATTTACAGCTGAAAACCTGCCCGCTTTGGTAGAGTCCTGCTGGTAGAACAAGGATCTCACCGGCTTACTTGAACCACAGGTGTAGGGCTAGAGGGACTTCACGAAGGCCTCTACTCTTCATAATGAAATAGCATCTGCATCAGGTGTTTATTCTTTTTCTCAAAATAAAAAAAAAAAAAACAGTGCTGGAGTTTCTGCATCATAGATAACCTGTCTCAGTATATCACCGCTTTGGCACTATGTAAATTTGTTTCTTCATATCCAGGCTGAATCTAGTTTACCTTTTGTGCTGATGCTACAATATGGAAGAGTTGAGTGCTTTCCCCCTTTCTGGTGACTTCTAATGTATGCAGACTGTTCTGTTCCCTTCAGTGTTATCTTCTTAAGACTAAACACACCCAGGTCCTTCAGTTGTTTCTTCCAGGTCATGCTTTCTACACTCTAATTTTTGTTTCTTTCCACTGGAATGTTTCTGATTTTTGCATCTGTTTTATAAAGAAGAATATATGAGGCTGGGTGCGATCTGCTGGCTAAAGTCTCACTTGTGTGGAGTGGAACAGAATCCCTGCTTCTGTGTCACACCTACGATGTAGCTACTAGTATGTCCCAGGATGTCATTTGCCTAATTTGTAGCAGGCTTGTGTTGCTGGCTTGGAATTAATTTCTGAATCAATGTAATGCATGTATGCTTTTTTTTTTTTTTCTCGCACATCGGAGTTACCATTTTGTCATGTCCATTTGATTTTTTTTTTTTCTTAGTGCACTGTTTTGGACTCATCTTTACTAAGATTGGTTTGACAGTATGCTGTAGGTAGATGTAGGGTTCCTGCAGCCAGATCAGAACACCGCAATAAGATGCCACAAAATCCTGAGCTAGTTTGAACTTGCTATGTTGAGGGATTATTTTTCTTGTCCAAAAAAAAAAAGAAAAAGTGATGAGTTTTGTATGGGTCAGTAGAGTTTACACATGATCAGACGTTACCTTGCCACAAAAAGTTTTAGTGGTTCTTCCACAGCTAGCCAAGCCAGTGTCTTCACGGATTCCTTCTTGCATCCTCCCTGCTCCTGATGTCCATGGTCACTGTGCTTGGAGCTCAGTGTCCTCCTTCATGGGAGCCATGGGACCCTGTCCTTTAATTTTCTTTTTGGTTGCTCACTGCAGCTGGGCCTTCCTCCTGCAGTGATTTAGTTCAGGGACTGAAATTGGAAAAGGGCCAAGCCTTTAAAAAAATAGTTTTTCCTGCTAGTTTGTTCTGACCACGCTCACTCATGGAGTCAGGCATGAGCATGGGGAGGGGATGCTTTGGGGGGGGGGGGGGACACGACGACAAGGGGCAACACTGCCCATTTCAGGTGCAGTGAACCCTTAGATTGGTTCCAACGCCCTGGATTTTGTCTTGATAATTTCAGGCTCCTTTCTGTCTGGCTGTTACTTAATGCTTTGCTATCTGTATCACTTTCTTATCTTATAGGTAACTACAAACTGATCATTTAAGTTGATCGAGAATCTTTCAGAGGATTGAAGTTATTGGTCTGTAACTTCTTAAGTCTTCTCCCACCTTTTTTTTTCTTTTTATAAAGGTAGGTGAGGCATGGTGCTTCTCCAGCCTTCTGTGGCCTTCCCGTATTCCTGTAAATTTTCAAAGATGGTCACTAACGCTTCAGAGATTACTTTGACTGGTTTCTTACATGCTTTCAGGAGAATGCTGTTATTCCCTCTCAATTTTCAGCTCCTGTGAACATTTGTTAAGCCATTCTTTTCTAACTTGCTCTTTTCTCCCATTTCCAAATTAATTTTGCTTGTCACATTTCACTTTTTCTTCTGGAGACTGAAGGAGCATTTGTACTTCAGCCTTTGTATCATTGCTTTCCTTTCCTGTTTGCCAATGAGAGTGTAATTATCTTTATTTTCCTCTTCTAACATGCCCACTTCTCTCCAGTTTTCTGGTGACTGAAGAATTCTTAGTAACAGCTGTGCTGATTTTGACTAAGAGACCATCTAACCCAGTGTCCTTCTAGGAAAGAATAAAGATAGGACAAATATATATGATATTTTCCAACCGCTCTTCCAGCCCCCAGCTCCTTTCAGATAAGGGGATTTCCTGAGTCTAATGTGAGCTGTCTAACCATGAACAATCAACAGATTTGTCTTTCTAGTACTTTTCCTGTCTTGGTTGAATCCATGTAAAATTTTCCATAATTTTTGGAGAAGTACTACCACACAAGTTACCTGCTGATGAAGAGTCACATTTGTTTGTTTTGTTTTGAAGCTCACCCTTGGTGGCTTCATGTGATGGCTGTTAGCACTTACATCTGAAGAGACGGTGAATAATCTACCCCTGTTCACCGTCTTTATACTACTCGTGATTTTACGGACCTCTGTTATGTTGCCTGTCTTGCATCCTAATTTGTTACATGGATGCTGCTCCATGGCAAAGAGAAGACTTATCTGGGTAGCATCTCTGGTCAATACCTTTCTCTGAAGCCTCGGGACACTGAAAGGCAAGGACAAGGGTACTTGGAGTCCTTGTCCAGTCCACCTGAGGGGAGATGCAGATGTCTCGTGCAGTTTCATACACCCGACAATAAACAGCCTCGGTGTCCTTTAGTGCTGTTTTGAAATCAGGAAGAGTTTCATATGTTCCTTACTGGGGATACATACCTGTGCTAAGATGCTGAGGGGAGGGGATGGTGCGACTGAGGCCTTTCCTCTGGGATGGTGGGAGGGAGTCTCGGGCATGCTCTCAGAGCTGCTCTCCCCTGCTCTTTTCAGAGATCGGCCAGCCTGGCTGAGACCACTCAGCGATGACAAAACAAAAGCTTCTGCTTGATGGGACGCTCTCCTTGTTTCTGATCGTGGCTTGTGAAGCTCAGCAGCTCCCGAGGAGTCATGTTGCTGCTAGTTCTGGTCCTCTGTGCGAGAAGGAGGCAGAGTCCTGGGGAAACCTTTTCAGCAGCGAGCGGCTGGATGCCTGGATCTGTTCCCTCATCGGTTCATTTATGGTGGGGCTGAGTGGGGTCTTCCCCTTGCTGGTGATCCCGTTTGAGACGGGAGCTGCTCTACGGTCAGAAGGTAAGCCTGCTACCTGCCTTAGCCTTTCTGAAGCCAAAAGTCCTGGGTTGTGACTGAACGGCACAGTGATGAACAGGACCTTGTCACAGAAATACTGTCCTGTACAACAGATAGTCCCTTCCTAGTGCTTTAGTCCATTCCTGGTGCTTTAGTCCATACCTGGAAATTTGATAGGGAGTCCTTGGACAAATGCAAGTCCTGGATGGAGCTTGTACAAAGAGTATTGTTTGTTTTGCACCCCGCTTCGTCCAGGACCCTCCCACACACTGCTGTCCCAGCCAAGTGGTGCAAGGGCTTTTTCTTGCACTCCAGCTGTTTGTTTTGTGCTCTCTCCTTTGAAAGCTTGCTTTGCAGATGCTTCCAATTTATGTCTCTTTGTGTGAAATCTCAGCTGGAGATGTTTTGGTTCCCGGCTGAGTTGTGATCAATTTTTGTTTCTTTTTTTTTTTTTTTTTTTTTTAGCTGGATCACACCGTTTGAAGCAGTTGTTGAGTTTTGCAATTGGTGGACTACTGGGGAATGTGTTTCTGCACCTGCTTCCCGAAGCCTGGGCCTACACATGCAGTGCAACGACAGGTGTGAAAGCCATATGTGCCTAGAAGCAGTCCATGCTATGCCTACTGCTACATTTTTTGAGTCCATTCCATCTTGAAACCACAAGACCAGCCAGGCTGGGTCAGCCCAAAAACTGGTCTAGGCTGGTATTCTCTTTCAAACAATGTGTAAAAGCAAATGCCTAGGAAAGGATGCAAGAACAATAAACACACATGTAATACTTCATCTTTGTACTCTGCAGTCCTCCAAAGATTTTGAGATTGGAGGCTTCCTGAGTTGTCCGTGGTTTCTTCATGTTTAGTAACTTGCAATGGATTTCTTGTCTATCAACTTTTCCTGTCTTGCCTTGGACTCCTGTAAATATCTGTTGATCTTCCTTTGTCCTTTCTGTAAAGAAAGGGAATGCTTCTTTAACCTGATGGGAAGTTATGAATGTGTGTGTGGTCTGGCACATGAACATGTGCACCATCTCAGGTCGGAATTCTGCCCCATCAGATGCATCTTGTCTCCTAGAGCGTCTTTTTTGGGACTAACTGGGGCCCCTCCGCTGGGTACTTTGATTAATGTGTTGCCCTCTCAATCTTTGCTGAAGGAGAAGTCATGGAAAATTGTCCATAGAGCCATGACGAAGATGGGGCAGGGGGAGAAAAAGGAAATGCAGGTGACAGAAACCTGAGCTCACCAGTGAACTAGACACTGTTTGGGTTGGGATAGAGCTTGTGGTGTCGGTGTATCTCCTTCACCCCTCAGATAGCCAGGGTTGTTGAAACCTGTAGTGATTGTATCTCTCTGCTTCAGCAAGCTGATAGCATAGAAGGCAGCTGCTGCAGCATCCCATCTGTCGAGAAACTAAGAAATCATTTCCCCGCTGAAAATGTGAAAGAGGGAAAAGGATGCCCTGGGTTTCCCAGATTTCCTTGCACCTATGTCCTGGGATTTCAAATCTGCTGGGCCTTTGGTCCTCTTCTTCCTCATGGCTCTAGCACTGCCGGCAGAACCTGTCGTCCTTTTTTTCCCCTTTCTACAATGGTTCCCAAATGACTCTGTCTTCCTGCTCTAGCTTGTTTGCTTCTGCCAGGCTGTCCGGAAACATAAAGGTTTCCTTGACCCATGTAGGCCCTGTTACAGAGTCGCTCTGTTCTTCCACTGCAGTGCAGTCTCCACTTCTGCAGTGAGGCTGAATGAATGATTATCTCACAAGCTTGGCTGTAATTGAAAAGAAAGTTTATAGCTTTGGGATTAATAACTTGCCCAGGTGTGGCAGAAAGGGGAGGGTGAGTCTGTAGCTCCACTAATGGCAGATTTCATGTCAGGGCTTGCTCCCCAGTAGATACAGCTGCATGATTTTTGTTGATGTAATCTTCACTTGCCTCTGGAGCTCAGGGAAATTCCCAGTGTTGTCAGGAAATATTCTGGATTGCACTATTTAAGCAGAAGGGGTGGGGGCTCTCACTCTGAGTGTCCTGAGATGAGGATGTCTGTTAGATCAAGAATGAGCAAGTTAAACTAATTTGCTGTGAGATATGTTTGCTCCTTATTCCTTGCAGGAGGTGTTTCCATTGTTGTTTCTTGATTTTTGTCTTGGAACTGCCAGTTAAACTGTCTGGGGCAGGGTGGGTTCACATGTGAGAAACCACTGTGTATTTGATAGTGACATGAAGATTTCTCTCTTGTTCCTCAGGAGAAGGGCAGAGCTTTCAGCAGCAGAAGCTTCTGGGTCTCTGGGTGATCATTGGTTTCCTGACCTTCCTGGTGCTAGAGAAGATCTTCTTAGAGAAAGAAGAGAAGGAGTGCCCTGGTGTGGTAAGTTAGCAGCCAGAGGGGAGGGAGTGCTGTTATGTTTGGAGCACTGTACTAAACACCTCATGTGCCCTATCTGACAGGCTCAGCAAGTGATCCTGAAGCTGTGAGTATCTTGTCAATGCCCTTTGGGAGCTTTTTGCCACTTCTTTGACACTGGGCTCTAGAAGAAGGTGTTTCATCTCCAGGCTTTGGTTTTGTGGTTTTAGTTGAGATTTCTCATCTCTGGGCTGGTTTTGTTCTTGATGTGGTATGTGTAAAAAAAGAGCTCCCCTTTTGTGGGGACAGGGAGCTGGAGCGCTCTGCAGATGAGACTCTTGCTCAAGTAAGCTTTGAGGGATGACAGCTTGCTGATGCATGTTCCGTAGCCATCGTGACTCACTCGCCTTCTGGGTCAGGACAAAGAACAGCCTTCTCTGAAAGGTGTTCCTCTTCTTGGGTACGGCCTGGACCGGGTGTTTGTTTGGGCAACTTTGAGATGGTTGGCCAGATAATACTAAGTAGTGGTTCAGAGAAGAGTCACCCAGCTGCAAAGGGGCAATGTAGACAGAGGTACCAGAAGGTAATTCCAAGACAGAGGAGAGCAGTTAGTCCTCAGGCATCTGCACAACTCCAAGAGACTGTTCAGTCCTTGCTGTGCTGTGACTTTTGAGAGGTGAAACTGCAGGTCAGGCACTGCATAAGAGCAATTAGGTGTTACTTGGACTCAGCATGAGACTTCAAAGTCTGAAAGGAGCTTAATCTTCTCATTTACAGAGAGACTAAAGTCTGAGTAATCCCAGCTATATAATAATTCTCTAGACTTAATTATTCTGATGCACTGGGGAGAGCAAGACTCTTTTTTTCCCCCCTATCCCCTGCCCAGATGGAGTTGTATTTCTCTGGGCAGCAGCTGCCAGCAGGAGTGGTAGGCTCAGTCCCTCATCTTTGCAGTGGAACCTGGCTCGTGCCAAGGGAGTGTGACTCCAATTCCTCTTCTCTCTTTCTACTTTCCTTCTCTTGGTGATTGGGGAAGTCTTTGTTCTTGTCTCACAGTGCAGGCGTCACAATGCTTTCTGAAATCTGTCTCATTTCTGGCAGTTGTCGTTATTAAACTGGAGTACCAAAGCTGCTGATTTGCATTGTAAGGACAAAAGGATTAAGGGTGAAGATTGGATTTCTGACTCTGATTCATGCTCGTTCATCACTGACAAAAAGGCACTGACAAGTTGTTTTCCCCTAATTTAGGGCTGTGATTCCAAAGGACTAGCTGGAAAGATTCCCAATGGAAGTGGCTACGCCCTGCTGAAGGTGGCAGGCCAATCCCAAAGAGCGGGAACAGGTTCAACTCAGTGTAATGGCTCCTCTCTCCGGTCTTGTCCAACAGACAACAGAATCAAGGTAAGAGACCCACAAACTGACCTTCACATCTTATGTTTTTGGGGCACGTATTTTAAAATTCAGTCAGGAGGATGAGTTGTCTGTGGAAAGAACTGTGCCTGGGTGAGGAACTCTGTGTTTGAGTTGTACTTAATTTTGCTCTGTCAAAGTGTCTGTCCAAGTCACAGCAGGGAGGAAGTAGCAAACTTGGAGAAAATCTGCACTGCAGCTTATGCAAAAGAGGAAGAGTCACTATTGTGAAGGCATAAGTCGATGATGTGCGTTTTGGCTGAATCCTGAGACCAAAGTACAGTACTTTGACATTTTGTTACTCTATATCTTATAGTCATTATATCTTTATTTGCTTAAATTTTTGTGCCATGATTTCTCTGTTCTCTAGTGCCTGCGTTGTACCAGTTGTGAGCTGTATGTTTCCTTTAAGGCACGTTTTGGAAGCGTTTTGACAGTTGAAGCTATCCACTGTAAAACTTAAAGTTCAGTTTCTCAGATTAGCAGTTTACCTGCTGCCAAAAAGGGCTTCTTGTCCACTTCTGCCTCCAAACCTGTATTTCCCATCACTTCCTTTGCACTGGACCTCATCTGACCCCACAGCGAACCTATTCGGGGAGCTAAACAGGCAAAGAATTAGCTTTTTTTTTTTTTCTCCCCCCCCATAGGTTTGTTTCTCTCCTAATTTAACTTCTTAAATCAGCTTGGCATGTAGACAGGCAGCCTGTAGTGCTGGGATAAGAGACATCAGCAAGCTCATAGCATTGGAGGTGGAGGAGGGAAAAGGAGTACTGTACCATTGGGCAGTGGCTAACCTTTAGATTGGCTTTGCTTTCAGTTTTGTGTTACTATCTTTGCACTGCGGAACCCCCTGTTTGGGTGAACATTACAGGCAAGAGAGTAAACGGCCGCTTTGGCGAAGGAGTACCTATAATTTGAGTTTGAAAGCCCATAAAAATGTGCAGGATTGTAGGAGAGTAACTATGAACAGAAAGTGTGGTTGCATGAACTGGCCCAAACCTGGATATGTGGTCAGTCAGAGGCTCTTCAGCCTGTCTATTTTAAATCTGTTTTGCTGTAACGTTATAGCTCTTACTACACAATGTGAAAGATATGCTGAGGTCACTGGATATTTTTGATATCTGTCACATTCATGTAGTCTGTACAGAACACTGCACAAACTGCAAGGTTCTGCGTTGGTGTTTCTAGAGGTGACAGTGGTGAAGAAACCAATATTACTGGGTTATGAAACATTGTGCTATTATTTTAGAAAGCTTTACATAAGGAACTGTGGACTTAGAGGGTGGTTAGTCTACCACTGATTTCAAGTAGAAATGAAACACTCATGGAGGACACAATTGCTCAGGGCTTGGTCCTAATGTAAAAAATAATAATGTAGTTAATGCTAATTGATATGATCTTATGGAAGATAAATTCTTGTCAACCAGACATTTTTTCCCTGCCTTTTATTCAGTCATAAAATTGTTTGATAAAGGTAATGACAGTGGCAGATGTAAACAAAACGTAACTTTCTCCTGCATTCTAATAAAACTAGTACTGCACGAAATCGACTTTGCTAATATTAGCTGTATTAAAAATCAGTTATTCTGTATTATCAACAGGGACTGGATTAATGCAGCTCCTCTCAAATCTGGGCACTGGTGGTGATTTTTCTTAGTGATTATTTATGAAAATAGTGTGTCTTCACATTTGCAGATACTACTTTATTACTTAAATGGCACATTGTGACTGCCTGAGGTCAGTGATACCGGCTAAACTGAGTAACTTCATCAAAAGGGCTGAATTTTTAACATGTTTTGATACATGCAAATATTAAGGAATAGATTAAGAAAGAATGCAGATCATGTTTACAAGAGAGGGACAGTTTCTAGGAAGTCAGTGCCTCGGAAAAAGGTATAAGAATCACAGTAGGAAATTGTTTGAACACATTCTTCCATTATGATGCTACAGCCAGGAGGGTGGGTGAGTAGGAAATAGTATGTAAGAGAAGAGGCAAATGTTCCTCTTTCTCTGTAGCCATAATGAAACAGCTATCTGACTTTTTCCAGTAGTGTTTTTCACAATACCCAAAATATTACTGATAATTTGTAAAGGGATCAGGAAAGAGCTGAAATAATTATTTTAGGTTTGCAGTATGTGATAAGAAGTGGTTTTCTTTAGTCTTTAGCTCTGTAGATGTGATAGATCAGGGGTGACTTAAAGTATGCAAATACCCATGTAAGAGGCATGACTAAATTTGAATAGTTGAAGCTATACCAAACAGTAGCAGGTGAGAAATCAAAGACAACTCTTTAACTGAGGGTAACTTGCCAGTGGACCAACCTACCTCAGAGACATAGTAGATTCTTTGTCACGTGTGGGCTTTAAGCTGTGATTTAAGCTGCTTTCTACAAGGTACGCTATAGCTTCAGAAACAACGGGCTTTGTGCAGAAATTGAATGAGATTCTTTCAGTTGTGTTATGTAGAAGGATTTTAAAGCTAGAAGGGCTCTCCATGGTTGTCTAGACTTAACCCATCTGTTCAGTCTTATAGACTGTTGTCAATATGCATGAAATAGAAACTAATGAGTTAACGTGTGTCATTTTAACTTTCTACCTTCTGAGCATATAATCTGAATATTTTAATAGTCTTTCTGGTGGGGGGAAACTATTAAAACTACCAAGATATTTCTGCATTGTTAGCCTGTTTCCTTAGGCAACAACATAAGCAGTCATTCCATCTGCCTGTCCATCTGTTCTGCCCTTCGTTTTCAATAACTTTTGAACCCATAATTAATTTTACTCGACTTCAAGAGAGGATAGAAGTCTTGAGGGTAATCAAATTTCTGCAATTTCCATAAAACTCAGCATGAGGGTAGAGGAGGAATGCAAACTAATGCCCTGTTGAAAAACTCTGGCAGACCTTAGATGTTGCATGCTGCTTGGCAGGTCCGCCTGGTTGGCAGATCAGCAGGTAAGGCTCACGCCCCTGCCTGGTGGGGAAATGGCTGTCAGGCAGTGCAGAGTGGGGAAGGGGCATGCAGGGAAACAGTGGGGCTGGAAGTGAGCAAAGTAGGTCCTTGCAAAGAAAAGAGAGAAAGCCACAGCAAGCCAGACTTCTTTGGTTCTGCTATTCGCTCAGTAACCTTTTTTTTCAGAAAACAAAAAGGGAAAGATACTATTTAAATGAACAAAGTCACCCTTTAGGACTTAATGATTAGTAAGCTCTAATCAGTCGTCCTTTGTCCATATATGTTAGAACTTCTGCTCATTAGCTGCTGCTGTAATAATATGTCCTAGCTTGAAAACTGCAGGTGGGAGGCTTCCTTTGCATCCAAACATAGATCACTTCTGTCCTGCATTGCAGCCTTTATTCCCTCAACAAGTAAAAACATTGTAGAATACTTTTGCCTCGCTTATTCTTTCTTTTTCCCTGTGGCACATGGGGCCCTTGATGATTTGTAGAAGTATGTTTTATTGCATAGTGACATTAATTCTGATGCATGAACATAAACACTTCATCTGGCTGTGTTCTTTATGAGCAACGAGAACATCCTATTAGGAATTCACAGAATGTAAATGTCAGAGGCTCATAACTGTCAAATCAACCCAATTTATTTCTGAGCACTCCAAGGCTTTGCTTCTTTCGGTGACAGCTTTTGCCCAAGCCACTGACAAGAAAAAGTCATAATGTTTTAATCATGAAGTCTATTTTTTCCCTATACAGCGGTATGGAAAAGCATTTTTGTGTAAGACTTATGTGAACAATTATTATTAGCCTGTGGGGAAAATGCAATCACATAAAATCCCAACATGAAAAGGATAAATTTTAGACAGTCATATTTGACTGAAAATGAGGAATGAGAAGTAAAACTACTGTGTTCATGGGTCTGCCTGCATGCATCCCTTTGTTCCCCTTCTTACAAAAACATGCAGGGAACTTCTGCATCCATTGTGGAAATGTTACTTAGTTATTACTTAAACGTGATCCATAGTTAGGCTTTGCTTAATTCTTTATTTTCATATTTAATCAATGCACTTTTAAAAGTTTAAAACCTATAAAGATATCCTGAGACTGTGCAGTAGAAGTGCCCTGCAGAAAGGTGGTGCTTTGGAGAGAGAGACTTGACAGAAAGCCCCACCTGAGCTGTGGCATACAGATGGCAGGAAGAAAAGATGCCCCACGCAGAGTTTGATAGAAACAGGGAAGAGCAGAAGACCGAAAAGGGCTCATGAAACTCATCAGCACTTGTGTTTTTTCAGCTGAACTCTGACACCTGATGCCACGGTGAAGTAAGAGGTTAATGCCTCACAGTTTCTAGACAGTCTCTCTACTTGCTGGATGCTGCCCTATATCTGGAGTTAATGTATGCCAGCTTAGTTCTTGCAGTCCAGAGACAGCCTGATGTATTGGCTAACACCTGGTTTGATAATAATTTAAACTGCAGTGCCGTACAGTGAACTGCAGTATCTCAGGACCCACATGCAGTAGTTTTTATTAAATCTAATGCAAAAAAACCCAAAAACCTGTGAGCAAAAGAGCTGGGGTGGTATCCTTATAAATCACTTCAGGTCAAATACTCGGAATTTGTCTGGGGATGACCATAGTAAGCATGATAGGGAGGTCCAACACGGAGATGGACTTGTGAGGAAGGAAGCTGCTTTATGCTCATAATTTTAAGAAATGTGTTTATATGCAAATGCATATACATGCTATCCAGCCTTCTAGTAGGTGGTTCTTTGGTGACTGTCATCACTATCTTCTCTTTTTATTCTTTGTTAAGGGAAAGCAAACCCACAAGGACAAGCTTTTTTAGTACAATGCTTGAAGATTTGTTTAGTTATAAAAAGCAATTTCAGCAGCATTTGTTCTGTTGCATTGTTTTTGCCCGCTTTCAAAGAGGAGATATTTAACAGTTGGATATTAAAGTACGTGACTAGAAGACAAGGTCAGGTCATATTTGAAGCCAGTCACCTGTGTAAATTAGTCAGTGTTACCTAAAATTGGTTCGATTTAGAATCAGATATATTCTTGCATTTTGTCTGTCTTCTTTTTCCCTTCTCTTTTTCTGTTTCTAGAGCTCTTTGTCATTTGCATAAGATGATTATCCTAATCTCAGCAATACTTGTCTACCCTAAAACTTAGTTTGCTCTAAAACTGAACATAACATTTACTTTGTACTTGAGCACTGACATGGTTTAAGATCTTCACCAGATCTGATCGTGGTTCTGTATAACCTGTGTCTAAGCCATGTGCGTTCTTTTATCTTGTTATGTCTCTTCCTTTACCAGGGGCTCTTCCTTCTCTTTGCAGATTAGTGGATACCTCAATCTGCTGGCCAACACCATTGATAACTTTACGCACGGCCTGGCAGTAGCAGCCAGCTTCCTGGTTAGCAGAAAGGTAAGGCTTCTGCCACCAGCTGTGTACTGAACTGGAGAGGCCTGTTCTCAAGTGTGATGCAACATGCAAAAAAATCAAAGATGTGAGGAGTTCCCTCCTGTTTTCTGGAAGTTTCTGAGAAAATGGGGACTACAGTAAAAAGCAACTCTGTCCTGACCCTCTGATGCAGAGCTTCTTCAAACTTGGGGCATGTTAGTCATTTCTGCTGGCATTAGGGGAAGGGTTAGCTCGTCTACCCTTTTGATTGAATAGTTCTGAACTCTGAGTAACAAGTCTTAACTTGGAGAAAGGGGCCTTGACATGCTGGTGAAAGTCTCATCTCTCAGAGCTGGGGGACTGTTTCCGAATCACCTTCTCTCCTCTGCTGCAGGTTGGATTCCTAACCACAATGGCCATTCTCCTGCACGAAATCCCACATGAGGTGAGAGGGCTTTGTATCCTGCCATCACGAGGGGTTACAAGGTTGCTTCCTCTACTAAGAGGAGGCTGGGTCTGGTTAACATTTTCTTGTCCATTTGAAAGCTACTTCCTCTGGGAGACTGTCAACATGGAAAACTAGAAACAGCCTTGAAGCACTGGTCTTGTTACGGATGACCTTTATGACTGAGAATGTTCATACTCATTAACTGTCAGCTCTTGGTTTTCTTAGGTTGGAGATTTTGCAATCCTACTTCGGGCTGGCTTTGACCGCTGGAGTGCAGCCAAGATGCAGCTTTCCACAGCTCTGGGAGGGATTCTAGGAGCCTCCTTTGCAATTTGTGCTCAGTCACCAAAAGGAGCAGGTAAGGCTCCCTGGGACCTCTGTAGGAATAGGAGGGGGGACCTATCATCCCCATGTGTGTATCTTATTTCCCTTCTCTGTTCTCTCCCATAGCTTTGTCTCAGTAATAACAAAAGCTTTCTGTATTCGTGCAGGGGAAACAGTAGCCTGGATCCTCCCTTTCACTTCTGGAGGATTTCTGTACATTGCCTTGGTAAATGTTGTGCCTGATCTCCTGGAGGAAAAGAATCCTTGGTAAGTGCTCCCTCCTGTTCTGCTGCAGCAATTCTTCCCCATGCCTGTTCTGGGAGCACATGAATGCCAGCTTTCCAAATCCCATGGGCAAGGCTGGAATCTGGATAGCCTGCTGTGCTAGCTATTGTGTTTATGGGACTACAAAGACCCTATAAAACATGAGAACCTTCAGCTGGGTCAGTCTCAAAGATTGTGCTCACGCAGTATGTAGCATGACTGGCTAGAGCAGGTTGCTTGGACACATGTCCAGTAAGATGACCCGTGCCCCAGTCTGTCTTGTCAACTTCTGGCATGTACTTGTTTAGGGACTGTCTGAACCAGGCCGCCATAGAGGTGTGTGTGTGTCTGATAACCACATGTGAACCTATCCTTCACGTGCTTCTCTTGTCCCGTTTTGACCCTATCCATTACTCTGGGCTTCTGCGATCTCCCTTTGGCAGCAAGTTTGCATAGTTTGACTGCGCTGTGTTAAATGATGCTTCTTATTATTTGTTTCTTAGCCTCTTGCTTATTAATTTTGATTAGATGCCGCTTTGTTGCTGTGTGAATATAAAATAACAGTTTTCTTCTCTTTGTCATTCAGCATTTCATAGTCTTTTATTGTATCCCACCTCAGCCATCTCTCTTCTATGCTGGTATATATATGCTGGTGTATTTGGCCTCCCCTCATTTGTATTATTCTAGTTTCTTGCAGCCTGATTAAGGCTGTAGCAGGTCCAAATCCAGCTGTCCCACAGTAAAGGCCCTCTCAGATCTGCTGGGAGAGTTGCCCCTGAATGTTCCCTCCTATTTCAGTTGTAATGAGACGGGTAACTTCAGTAGTTTAAATAAGCAACCTTGGCTCATCTAGTTCATTTTGACTGAAACAGTTAAGGAAGCACTCAAAAAACAGCTCCACAGTTATATCTGAGGAGGCAGGAACCTCTGGTGGAGAAATGTTAATGACCAGTCGGGAGCTCGCTTTTGGGTTGGTAACCTCTTGTGCTGGCAGAGCTGTTGGCAGAGTATGCAGAGGTGGTAGGTGCATAGTCATGTCAATCCAGTATAAACCTGAGACGGTGCTAAAAGGATGGCAAAATTCATCAGCTTTTTTTTTTTATTTTCGTAACTGTAGTTGTTAGCTGGAGGTCCCTAAAGTATCTGTGAACATGCTGTGCAAGTGCTGGTTCTCTTCTGACAGAAAGGACAGGAATAGATACCTGGGTAGCTGCAGGACTGAATCAGCTTAAATTGATTTTGAAACCTGAAGTCGGGCCTTGCAGCTGAGTGGAACAAATACCTGTCAGTTTATAGACAACTTCTTTGCTTGGGATGCTGGGAAAGAGTCTTCTCAGCTGTGTTAGTGGCTTCATACAGCTGTTGTGTTCTCCTTGTGGTAGGTTCGGAAGGGCGAAGAACAAACCATTTGTGAGCCTCTATACTGCTGCCTGTTGGGATTGGTCTGTGGCTACTCCTAATTTTGCTGTTTCTTTCCCAGGAACTCCCTGCAGCAAATTCTGCTCCTGTGTACAGGCATTACAGTCATGGTGCTACTCTCGCTCACAACCGAGTGACCTCTGCGCAGACCTCATGATGCCTCCCAGAGCCACCACAGTGACTCTGAGCTGTTACAAAGCAATAAGGAACACTAATGTTACTTCCCGTGTGTGTGCGTGCAGATCTGGCTGCTAGTATGAGAAGCAGGTGAGAAAGAGGTCTGGGTGTGCAGGACTTCGTTCCCTGGCTCTCCTATCCCTGTTCTGCTAAAATCCACACATCAGGGCTTCCTTTTTTTTTGGATTTTTTTTTTTTTATGGAGCAAAAGATACAGTGAGCAGAAATGGACTGAACAACTGCTACACAGCTAATGGACAATGTTTCATTTGGTTCATTCTGATGGAACTGCACCTCCCAAGCTCTTGTGTGAAAACAACAGAGGCAATTCCTATAGCTGATGAAGAGGAAGGACTTTTCCTACCACTCTAAGGGCTGGAGGCAGAACAGGGATGGCAAAGCAACAATAAACTAACAGCTTTAGTCAGAACTCCCTACCCTTGAGAAGTTACGGTGCTATGAGACAGAGGGGAAAGGACCCTTTCCAACTTGATCTCCAGCTTTTCATTGACATCACTTGTTCCTAAAGGTAGTATTAGCCTCAGCAGTCCACCTCTTTGGTGTATTTTATATTTGTTGATGTTGAAATCGAGCCAAAAGCTTGAGGCACTTTAGGATAGGTCACTACAATTAAATGGCTCAGCTTGGAGATTATTTGCCTCAGCCCTAACCACTCCAATAGCCAGCACAGCCTAACTGTTTATCTGAAAAATGGTCAGTAAATGTTTCTTCTATTGCCACACCATAATACCAGCTCACCTACATCTGGAAGGAAAGCCATGTAGTTGTTGCAACTGAGCTCCCTCTCCTCATAGCCATTAGCTGAACACGGCTCTGAGCCTGCTCTCGAGACCTGACTCGCCTACCATCTGCCCCATGCCACGTTTCAGAACTCTCTTGAGGTGTAGGGTGTTAGCCCTGCCTGGCATGCTACGGCAGCCCGAGGCTGTCATGGCAGAGGTCTGGGCACTTTGGGCAATAGTTGGACACTACAGCCTGGCCAGCAGCCGATAACCCCTGGTAAGCTTTCCCTCTGTTCAGTGTAGACTATTTAAGAGCATGCTATAACCAAAAATATAGATGGTAGCCTATTTCTGGACTTCTTACCTCACAGTGGAGTTAGTCTGTTGGGGATGAATGGGTAAGAAATAATACTGACAGCCCTTAAAGGAAGGGGCACAGCAGCAAATAATACTGGAGGGAGGGTGAAATGGGAAGGGTGAAACTGCTGGTGAAAAGATTTTAAAAAATGGGTCTGGAAAAGCTGTGTGCTAAGTAAGGAGAGAAAGGGATATGAAAGGGTAACGATAAGTGTGCTTTAAGAGGAGTTTTCTGTTGTGTGACTCTTGGGATAAAATTTTTGGCAATTTGAGACCAATAAAAATAAATGACATTTCTAGTGCTTTGCCCACATCCCAGCTCACAGGGCTGACCAGGCCGTCGTTCCACAGGGATGTTTTGTTGACACAGAGATGTGCAGAATTACTAACCATCCCTTCTGCAGAGCTTATCCTCGCTTTGCTTAAATCTGTTTAAAAACAGATCTAATTGAACTAGCAGAGTCATTGGACGCAGAACAGTAGCCACAATGTGAATTGCACCAACTCAGCTCTCTTTAAACAGCTTTTGTAAATCAGTGCAGCTCTCCAGTCTGCACAGGGCCTTACCAGGAGGGCGATTTGGGTCAGAGCAGCGAGGCAGGTATGCTGCCCACAGCAAAGGCATTTACTTCCCTAAGAGATTCCTGAACTGTTGACACAGTTCTTTTTTTATGACAGCTCCTGTCCTACTTTTCAGAGAGCGCTGAAGAGCTCATGCTTGCAGTTCTCTCTGCCCAGAAACGGCTGCCTAAAATTTTTTCAGCTTTCCTTACCCCAGGCTTACATCAGTAACTAGTTTCACTGCAACAACGAGGGAGGCTTAGTGCAATTTTTTTATTCCTCTTTACAAAGTTGCCTTCCTTTGCCAACTACTGCCTCTGTCATTCAATTGTCGCAAAGTCCGAAGGTAGCATCCGAAGGTAGCATCCGCTTCCTGCTTTCCTGGAAGGACGATTAATGTGATTAGCCTGCAGGGACTGAGGGAGTATGCTAACCCTCTTGTTCTAGCTTCGGGGTGCTTTTTCCTCTCCTCCCCTCCTCCCCCTTCCCCAGGGACCAAAGCTAAGCAGACCCTGTAGCAGGGCTCTGGAGGAAACGGGCTTGCACAGAAAGATGTGCCTGCTGTTTCCCAAGATGTCTTTCTCAAAATGAAGCTGGCATTTAAGTTGAGGCGTTGCCAGGTGAGTGCCCATGAGTTGGCGTTGTTGCATCAGCACTGAGCCTTGCCAAGACTGAAAACCACAGTCAGGATTTTGTGCTCAGCGTTCAGGAATGCGAAGTGGATGACACTGAAGAAGGAATTTCTGAGTTGTTTTTCTTGGCTGCTACCACAGGCCTGGACAGTCTGCGGTTCTTGGGAAGACACCCTGGTAGGAGGTAGCACAGGGCTTGCGGGAGGGAGGGGCTTGTTAGTTTTCCACTACATCAGCCCTGGGGCTGAGAACGGAGAGCCTTGGGAGGGAATGGAGCATCGCTCCACCACATTTGTCACTTTTGGAAATGCAGAGAGAATTGTATTTTCTAGCTCTATTTTTTTCAGCTACTCTTATGCATTTTCCCCCTTCATCTGTATTGGTCGCTCTGCATGGAGACAATAGAGATGAAATAAATGGTTTTCTGTGTGGGTTTGTGTTTTGTTTTGTTGAAGCTACTACTTTTCATTGAATTACAAATTCAATTCAAATTTCATTTGAATTACAGAGCACTATCTCTGGGTTAGGCTAGAGAAGTGTGGGCTCTGTCTTGCCCTCCTTTCTGCTCCTCAGACTTCCACAATTGAAAGAAAAGGTTCCAATCCAGTTTTCTGTTCCTGCTGCTGTGGCACTGTGGGCCTGGAGCAGTGTGGTCTGATCATAATTCTGGGCTGCTGGTCGGGGTTCCCTGAAAAGCATCACCAAGCGAGTCGCTCCTCTTTGAGGGGAGAGCTTGCATGGTAACTGACTATCCAGAGAGTTTTGCAACCGTCAGTGGTTTGGTGGTTTTTGGTTTTTTGTTTGTTTTTTTTTTTAATCTAAAAACCTCAAGGCCTATCTGATATCAATTAACACTACGCTGGTTACATGCCATGTGGGACAAAGGCACGGTCGTCAAATGTTGTATGTAGGAATTGCCCAGAAAGGACTAAAGGGATTTTCTCTACCCTTCAAAAACACGGGTTCAAAGCATGTCTTATGCCACTCTTCATTTGAAAGATTTTCAGCCTGTGAATACTGAATGGTAGTACATGGTGCTCAGCTCTTACCGGAAGTCTTAAGAAGAAGGAAAACTATAACCTAAGAGCTGGAAGGTGAAGGCAGGTAGGTGACCAAGGACATGTTTTCATGGTCTGGAGGCTTTACCAGCGGCACACATTTTAGAATCTGTCCCTGGCTTTGCTGTGCTGCACTCTTTGGTTCTGCTGGTATCCCTGCCTGTGGGGCTGTGCTGTGAACCTCCCTCCCCCACCCCTTTTTCCTTCTCAAAAGTAATCAAAAATAACAGGGATTAATCAGCTGCCTGGTTCACAGGCTCCACAAAGAGTGGCTCTGACACAACCGCAGTGGCACGGAGGGGAGAACAATTGGAAGGAGGCTCGTACATGGGAACTTTCTACGGTGATGGTCTTGGCAAAGCCCCTGTCTTCTGAAACTAGCCTGAGGAACTGACGTAGAGAGTAGGGTGCAGATTTAGGAAATGTGAATATTCAGATCTTTCCATGAAAGAACTGTTAAAATTGAAGTATTTTTCTGTGTTATCTAGAGCAGTGACTGTATTTGAAAATCATTTTTTCATTCTTGTTGTGGAAGACTTAATTTAGCTGGTAGGTGTAAGAAAATTCTTTTGACAGCAGCCCTTTCAATTTGTCTGCCCTGAAGGCACTAATGTGCAGCTGCATGGATGGTAATCCCATCTGTCCAGTGCGAACTGCTGAAGAGGATCATGCTGCAATGTGGTTAAAACAAGTTTTGTCTGTGGTTGCCGCACATTTCCACCAGGCGTAGTGCTGTGGGGAGAGCAGCAGTGCTCTGGTCTGGGCAGGGTCCCGGGGAGAGGTGCTGGGGAGGGCATTTAGCTTGCGCTCGGTGTGGCTGAGAGCGCAGGGAGTGACAAGGGGGGGAAGGATCCGAATCTCCTACACTTCGAACCTTTGCTCCTGGGAGACAATTTGAAGTACTTTTAACAAGCAAAACGAAGGATTTTTAAAACTGGACATTAAATTTGTAATTTAGACTTACTGTATCACTAGATCATTTTATCTGGAGGCCAGATTGAAAAGATGGTGCCCTAACCACTGGCTTTGGGGACGGATAGTACTGCAGCTGGAGGAACAAGTCCCATAGAACAAGCAGCATCAAAAGGGATTTTGTGCCCTTGGAAATGTTGCATTTAACTAATGGCTTGGATTTAGCCTGCTTCTCGTTGCATAAAATAGATTGACATTTTTCAGCTCTTCAGGCCTTATTTTCCATTAACTGGTAATGAAGGCTTGAGGAGAAATGGTAATCAAAATGCCACGAGCCCTGCTGGTAGTGGTGGTTGTCTTTCATCCACGTTCGAAAAACCGCATGATCCCGTGGCATCTCGGCGTTAGCGGGACTGATCCCTGGCCAGGCCAGCCCCGGCGGCGGCTCCGCCGATGGAGGGGTGCGGACGAGGCAAGAGGAGGCCACGGAAACGGTGGGGGGCCCGGCTCACGCCTTGGCAGCCCCCGGCCAGCCCCTGGCAGCCGCCGCTCCGGCCCGCGGGCGCCCCCGCACCGCCTCGGGGCGACGGAGGTTGCCCCTCAGCGCTGCGCGCGGCCCGGCCGTTGCCGGCCGTTAGCGCGGCCGTTGCCCGCGCGCGGGCCATGAGGGGTCTCGTGCCGCGGAGCAGGAGCCGGGGCTGGGCCCCCTCGCCGGGCGCTGCGGCGGGGGGCGGCGGGGCGCCGATCCTCGGAGGTGGCGGGCGGCCCCGGGACCCCCTTGAGGCCGGGCCTGGCGTGCCCTGGGGGCTGCAGCGGTGCAGGACCGAGCCCGAGCCGGGGCCCGGGCGGCGCCTGCCGCAACCCGCTGTCGGGGAGCGGGGGGCGCTGGCCCCGTTTCCCTTCCGGGGGCGGCGCGGCGGCGGGCGGAGGCCCCCAGCCGGGCTGCAGGGGAAGCGCCCGCCCCTGCCGCCCCCGGCGCGGTAAGATGGCGGCCGCGGCTCAGGCGCTGAGCGGCTCCGGGCTGCTCCTGGCCGCCGCCGCCCTCGCCCTCCTGGCCGTGGCCATCGGCACCGACTCCTGGTACGAGACGGACGCGCGGCGGCACCGTGAGCGCTGCCGCGGCTTCGGCCACAAGCGCAACGACCCGCCCGGCTCCATGTCGGCGCCCAGCTCGCACCTGCCGCTCCGCGCCCGACCCCCGCGGGCCCTGCTGCCCGGCCGGCCCCCGGCCCCCGCCCCGGCCGCCGCCGCCGCCGCTCTGGACTCGCACTGCGGCCGCCGCTTCAACTCCACCGTCTCGGGGCTCTGGAGGCGCTGCCACCGCGCGGGATACGAGCCGGACAGCGAGGAGCTCATCCGGAAAGGTGCGGCGCCCGGGGGGGCGGCCCCTGCCCCGGCCCCGGTCGGGCGGGGAGGCGGTGGGGACCCGCTGCTGTCCGTGGTGCTGAGCGCGGCTGCCGGCGCGGCCCGGCCGGGGCCCCGGGTCTGCGGGCGGGGCCGCGGCTGCTGCTGCTGCGGCGTGAACAGGGCGGCGGGAGGGCGCGGATGCAGCCCCGCACCGGCCTCCGTGGCTCCGGGCGTCCCTGGCGTGCGGGAAGCGGCGAGCGTGGCCCTGGCCCGATCCCGGGGGCTTGTACGCCTCCCTGTCTGCTTAAAATGCTGCAGTGCTGGGTGGGACCGCGTCCTGGGAGAGCCCCTTCTGTGGCCCAGTGCAGGGCCTGACACTCGGGCAAGGTCTCGGTGGGCATTCTCCTAACCGTGATGCCTTCTTGTCATTGAGCACTGAGAAATGTACAGTATTATTTATAGCTCTGTCACGTCTGCAGCAAGGGGAAAGGGACCTGTTGTTCCTGTTCTAGCATGGGGGAGTGCTCGTTGCTGCAGTGGATTGCCAGGCCTTCGTGGTGGCAGATGTCACTCAGGGCTCCAGGGGTGACAGGAGAGAAAGCTGTGGCTCTTCTGCTATTGTGGCATACAGTACAAAGCCAAGCAGTTGACAAAGTATGAATAAAATTCCTTAACTGGATGGTACAGATAATGTAGTGGGCTGACCCACTAAGTCAAAATAAATGGCATATAAAACAAGCTTAGGATAAGAAATGCCGTGTATGGTTAATGATAAATAACAGGACTTACTGTTCCAGCAGGTACATATTAGCACAGGGAGAGTAGGAGTTGGGAGAAGTGCTTCCACTGAGGCACAAAATGGAAATGCTATCTTAAGAAAGTGGGAGCAGTTCTTCAGCGTGGCTTCCAACTGTGACGCCAGTCCTGCACAGCAGAGGATGGATAGACTGGCACTGTGAAGCTCAGCTCGTCTTTGTCCATTCTTCCCAGTGCACAGCAGTGACTCTTACTTTTAGAAACTCTAGAGCCGTGTGGTTAGCTTCTTTCTCTATTTAATCTCCTAGGAACCATTTTATGCCTTTTCATTTTTATTTCCACGTTGATCTCATTTCACTAAAAGGCAGCTCATTAATTTCTTTCTATTAATTGTGCCTGTCATGTAAAATATTTATCTATTTTTTTGCTTCACATCAAGCCAAATGCTTTCAGCTCCCATTGAGATTGGCAAAGGTTGGGGGAAGGGATGGGAAGAATACTAGTTTAGTCCTCAATACTTCTGTTTCTGAGGTATTTTCCCAATGCTACAACGATCAGACAGAGAGGCCAGAGTCTGCATTCTGCATGCACGAGGGTGTTACAGGGTGATAAATGATCTTTCTCAGGGTCCGATGTGTAAAACAGGAGGGACTCTGAATCCAAAAGTTTTTCCTTCTACTTTCTTTTTTTTCTTCAGCTGTTCTAATAAGAGACGTTGCCTTTCCCTACAAGCCTTGCTTCCCTCCCTCATATTCTTTGCCTATTAGGTCTGCAGTCGCTCCTGTGAAGATTTAAAGTGTTATCTTATAGAGGGAAATTATTAATAATAGTTCTTGTAGAGTCAGATCTTTAAATAGATATGACTCTCTTCTTATCTCTTCCCCTGACCTGCTTTGCTAGCAGCCTTTCCTTGTTCCCGCTGTGTCTATCTTTTCTCTGCCAACTGTGATTAAGCAGCCTTTTCTGGCCAGTGGTCAGGTGTGGCTGTTGCTGAGCTGTTCTCTCAAGCACAATACTAGATCTGGTGCTTCCAAAGAGGAAAAAACAGGTTTTTTGTCCTAGTGTGAGCTGAAGGTCACTACTGTGCACTCTGAAAGTCCTACTTTCTCCTCGATTTGCAGTAAGTTTTCAGCTAACTCTTTGATGATGCGTAATGCCTTCTTATGGTCCTAATATTCCTGAAACTAGAGATTTTTATAGGCTTTTAGTGACAGAGGAGTAAATAGGTTGTGGGGGTTTTTTTGTGAAAGTCCAGGGGTAATTTTGATTAGGGTTTATACTCTTCATTTTCTAGTACTTCTGGAATAAGGTTTCTTTCTTTTCCGGGTCTCTCTTGAGTTCTGAATAAATTACTAAGTCCATAAGTGCCCATATCCATTTAGATAATTCCATGGATTTCTAATCCAGTATTTATCTACTGCTACTAATACAAAGCAAGCTCTGTGGAAACTTTCATACTTGACCATTTTAGCTGATGGTGCATATACATGCATACATTTATATATAATATCTATTTTTAAAAATATGTAAAATATATTTGCTTTATATATTTAAAGGGAAGAGGCAGGAGTCAAAAAATGTAGGGCAAAACAGAGAGGTGGGAAATGTTTAAATGTAAGAGGCGAATGATGTGTGGGATTTTTCTTAAAATGCAAAATCACTGTTTTGGAACTGTGAAAAAATAGATAGTTTCATTTTAAAAATACAATTAAAAAGGCAAAAGAAGAAATAATGTACAAACCAAATGGGGAAAATGGAGATTAGCAATCAGTAAAAGATAGCAGCTAAAGAACTGAAGCACTTGGTGGGAAAACTAAGAGGATCTGCGTGTGTAGGCAGGGACTCTGTGAGTGTAGGAACTTGGGCACTATACATCATCTTATAGAGCCTGTGCTATGTGGATTACACGCTGGATAACTGATGCTGCAACAATAAATATTTTGCATGGAGAATTCTTAAGTAGTGAGGTCCTGCAGGGATTATTACCTGCTGTTTAGTGGTCCTCTCTATTAGTATGAAAAAAGCGTTGCTTACAAAGTGGTGACAGTAGAAAATGATTAGGAAAGATCTGTTCTAATAGGCTGCTTTGGATAGCTCGGTGGGCTCATTTGAACAACGTGCATTTTAACACCAGTAAATTGAAGGAATTAAAAGAGAAAAGGTTCATCACTGTTCATAAACTGGGGATTTTATTGCTTTTTCAAGCTTGCTCTGAAAAGACTCTGGGATGGGACTGCTAGGTCTCACATATACTGGGCAGAAATGACTTCTTAGTACCACGATGTAGCTGAGAAAATGAGAAGAACCACTGGATGCTTAAGCAGAGGAACACAACAGTTTGTGGCAGTAATGAGGCCCTTGAGGGAAAACTGCTCAGTCCTGGCGTCTGTACTTCCCGTCCTTTCCAACTGATGATAAATTGGAAGAGGTACAGGAATGACTGTGAGGTCTATAGAGCATCTATTATAGTGGCGTATTTAATAAACTCAATCTGTTTGGTCACGGCCATTGGTAAGGAGTTATCATGGTGTTTTAAAGGAAGGTTGATTTACCAGATCTAGTGGCCTTTGGGGGACAGCGTGGACAGTGATCCCATAGCTGTGATGCTCTCCACAATCTTGGGCAGAAATGGTAGGAATAGGCCAGGGAGCTTCAGTGGCCACTTGGCCCTGGGGCATGAGGGAGGGGAGGGCCAGACCTCACGTGGTAGTTCAGTGTTAACTGCCCATGGCTTCTCCCTGACCTTGCTCATGGTGAGAAGGAGAGGGCTTCTCCCAGCTGCGTGAGAGCCAAACTGCTCTAAGATAGGACCAGGCCAGGTAGCAGAACTGAAAATGAGAACCCCTCCATTTCCTCCTCATAACGCTGGCACACAGGCAGCGTAGAGAAGAAAACCCACATGTCAAGGTCAGAGAGAGATGAAAACTAAACTGAGAATAAATCAGGGTGTGCTGAGCCCAGGATTACAAATTGAATGTGTTACAGCAGGCCTGGATCTGGGTTTCCAGGTGTCTGGCAGCCCAGGGACACGGGGGCCTGTGCTCTGCCTGGGTATCTGGAGGTCCAGAAATTCTTTCTAGCCAGCATCCTCTGATCTTTCCCAGCCTTTGTGTTCAGTCAGGAGAAAGGACTCATCCAGGGACACTGACACGTAGTGTCCCAAGGGTCGGGAGAGGGTACAGGAGGGAAACCTGTCTGCGGTTGCAATCCTGAGGGGAAAAAAAAAAACCCAAACATGTTGAGGACAAGGTGCGAGAAGCAATGTCGGCCATGGGAGGGCATAGGCATGTAGCTCGGCCATGAAAGTGTCGATGTGACACTGCCGGATGCAGTTCATTGCTTCTTGTGTTCATTTTTTAATCAAGAAAATTGTACATGCAGTGCAACTTTTATAGTGTTCTTTTAATGCCCCTAAGAATTGCTAGGGTCAGGCTCTCTGTGTAACCTTTTTCTTGTCCATGGGCTCTATGGTAAGCTAATGACATGAGCACCTGCCTCCGCCTGTCCTGTATTCCCAACTTACTCGTGTGCCAAAAAAGACAATGCTCGCTTACTTGTTGTTCACCACATGACTCCATTCTGTTCAAGCCCTTGCCTGAAGGCAAAGTTTTTAATTTTGGCAGACTTTCTTATGGTGCTTCTCTGAGTGTGTTATAAACAAAAGTGAAATCACTTTGCTAGCAGGTTTCTGAAATGGAGGGCAGGGTGCTGTCACTGTTTTATAGACTGGGATTTAAGGTGTGTAAGGGTTTAGGACAAAGGGCTTATTGGAGTGCCTTTGAGATACCTTTGGCTTCGCGATAACTTTGAGACTGCAAACCTGATTTTGATTTTTTTTTCTTTTTTCTTGAGTACTTAGAGAACAAGGTATTACATCACTCTAAATGCAGCCTTGTGGAGTACCTGGCTATATTTGAGTGCATAGCATCTCTGCAATTTAGACTTAGAGATTCACTCAGAAAATGGGAAGCATGAATGAGTGACTGCAGGTGCAAAATCTGGCTCCTGAGGATTGCCTGGGTGCATGTTATAATTTGCTGGGAGAAAGTGGGTAGGTATTCAGCTGAGAGATCACCCTCCCTGCTTCCCTGATCCCCTGACTCTCTTGCCTACTTGTTTCGGCTTTTCTAGCAGACCTACAGCGAGAGGCCTCCCATGTTTTGCCTATGGTGGCTCACACCAGAGCAGGTCCAGTCTGTGCCCTCAGAGAAATGGGAATCTTATTGGAAAAATGGCTTGTGATGGTCTAATCAAAGGCTGTCACCAAGCCCATGGATTAGAGGTCAGAGCTGAGCATAAACCCTAAAATTCTCTACCTCCTGAGCTCTTAGTTTTGCAAACTTGCTGTTTTAATATAATTTTATGTGCTACCTACATAAAATTAGCACTTTGAATTCTAGGGAAGAAAGGATTAGGAGTAAAGTTTTTAAACCAGAGGCAGAATGAATTGATATTTGAAAACTTCTAAATAACCAGATTTGTATAAGAAGGTGGAGAGGTTTTACTTTTAGTCTACACGTAAACTCTTGTAATAGTACAGAGCAAACATTTTCTCAGTGGCATTTTAGCTGAGGAGTCCATAGCTTTGATCATAAGGGAGGTACATCTCTAGTCTTTGATTTTTCTTTAATGAGCTATAAAAGTAGTAATCCTTGCTCTTATATAAAGTACTGCTTCATATATAATACTTTTATAATCAGAATATGTAAGTGCATAGATCTTGTAATGAATCAGTGCATTGTAATCTAAAATCCGATGCCATTAGTTTGTACCATAGACATATTTCTTAACAAGACATGTAAATCATGTCAGTATTGAAATTGAATTCGGTCAACAGTTATAGGTGAAATTTAGTTAGATATTGTGGTGTGCTGCATATGGCCTAAGTTCTTAATTCAGATGTTTACAGAGCTTTTGCAAATAAACTGGCATCCTCTGTCACTGGGTTGCCTCACTGATCCATTTGCTCAGGCAGCACTACAGACTTGTTCTGACAGAACTGCAAAGAGGGTGCCCTGCTCCGCAGGGTGAGGGCGAATGGCTGAAGGTGAAGGGCAGCAGCTCTGTGTATCGGTGTGTCGCTGCCAGCACCCTGTCATGTCAGCGGAGGTGGTAGGGAACCGCGGCAGGGGAAGGGGGTGGTGGGATGCACAGCCGAGGACAGGGGCCCACTTGAAATGCTTTGCTGCTCAGAGGCTTTTGGAACTCTAGCTTTGAGTTTTCCCCTTTTGGGGCATGTTCTTTACATGTCTGCTTGTTCCACTTCAGTTTTGTTAATGTGGGGAAATTCAGATCACCTTTCCCTCCCTGGCCTGATGGCTGGAGTTGGCTGGGCCTCTTGTGTGCAACTCCTCATCTTCTGAAGCAGGGGCTTCCTCTTTGCAGGTCCTTGCAGGAGCCAGGTCAGTACAGTCCCAGTGACCATTGTTAGAGAACAAAATCATGCTTCCCATTCCTGCGGGAGCAGCCCAGAGCCCATTTCTTCTCCTGGGTTTTCTAGTGTCTTTTGCAAGGCTGATCCCCGAGTCTGCAGCTCCCTGCTAGTGATTGTTCTTAATGAGCTCACTGGCCAACCGATTGTTTCTCACTTCTTCTGCCCCAGCATTCAAATAGCGGTAATGACCCCACGGCCATTGTTTAAGGGGAACTTCTTGTACTGTTTAGCTCTTTTACCTTTCTGGCTGTTCTCTTCCACTCCACCATCCACACTTATTCTCCCCCCTGCCCTGGCTTTATTTATAACAGGGAGGGCAAGGCACCTTCCTCTCTCTCCACCCCCTGGTATCTCCTCTGTTGTCGGCTGCTTTCTAAACTAAAAATCCCTTTCAAGAAGAGCATGCATGTAGGTTCACATTTGCATCTGGGGTACACTTTAAGCTATAATGGAAACAAGCCTACTTGGGTACTACTGTTCATCGAAAGTAAAGCAAAGAACCAATGACTACTGGAGTGAAGTCAAACTTTTCTCCCATGCAGTTCACTTCCCAGCATTCATTCAAAATTTTCCAAGTGATTCAACTCTGTCTTCTTAGAGACAAAGCAGTCCTCTTGATCCACATTCTTGTCTCCTCAGCCATCCCAAAGAGATCGTACCAGTTCCTCTAGGAAGCTTCTGGAGCTGTTTTTGGTGCCTGTTGTTACTAATTACCTTCAGCTGTTCTTTCCTGGATCCTGCCTGGGTCAACACCTTGCTCCCTCTTTGCAGGGGTTTCTTTGTAGCAAGGCTCCCTCCCCTCCTAATCCCCAAAGCGTTTGAAGTAAAAACAGCTCTTTTTTTGGTTGCATTTGCTCTGTTACTGAACTAAGGCTTCCCCTGTGTGAGCTCTGCTGGGCAGCCACCTCAGCAGCAAGTGCAAGGCACAGGGGTTTCATGCTGTTTCACACTGATGTCTCTTTTACAGGAGTTATTCAGCGCTGCACTGCTGTGAAGTACCACTACACCTCCAGCTCTCTGCCTCGCAACTTACCCATCAACATCACGAACACCATCCGGCAGGATGAGTGGCATGCGCTCCGTAAGTAACCCAAAGCAGTGTACGAGACCGTTGTTTGGATTACTTAATGCCTTAATGCAATGCCAAGTGAGGGCTCTGAACCAGCTAGCCGTCACTGGGCTCTAAGCATGAATACATATTTGTTAGTGAGGAAGGGCAAGCAGCTGACAGTGTAATTGGAAGGGGTCACGACATGTGGAGGGGCTTAAACAGTGAATTCAGGAATTCAGGCATGCGTGTAGTGTGTTGGAAGGTGTAATCTTATTCTGGTTCTGGGGACAGACAATTCCTAGCTGGCTTGCAGCAAAGGTGCTGCATCACCATATAGTCTGTATAGAGCTTGTTGCATTTTTCTGTGTGCACACCAGCGACCTGGTGCAGCTTCCTGGCAACCAGCTCTTTTAGGGAACACCTCAGCTGTTTGTCTTTGCAACCTCCTGGTACCAGCTCCTGGCCCCCAGGCTGCCTCATGCCCAAGTCCTTCCCACACAGATGACTGACCTGTAGCCTGTCACTCAGAATGATTTAATTGGTTTTTTTCTGCTCCTGCTTCTCTCTATGTTTGTTTTCTGGTTCTGTTGCCTCACATAATTCTGCCTAGCCCCTGTCATGTGAGCCTCAGTGCTGAGGAAATCCAGCTAGAGACTGAACTAGGAAGAGACAAGAACAGCGCTTGTATTATGGATGACAAAGTGCTGTTCATATCACTGGTGCCCAAGCTTTGTTTTTAGAGCTTGTTACTGGAGTTGTTCCCATCATACTGTATTGACCTGCTGTCTGCTTCTGTCCTCCCACTATTCCCCTTTTCGGTTCACACTATTGGCCTTCCATGCGGTAGTCCTTTAATTCTCTTCAGCATCCCCTCTCACTTCTTTTATTTCTATTTTCAGCAGACACTCACCCAACAGACTCCATCCCAAAGAAACACACCACCAAAAAAAAAAAAAAAAGCCCGTGCAATACTAACATTTAAAAATCGTTGCTGAATTCATAATGCACCCCTTCTGTCCCAGGCTGGGGAGTATTTGGTCAGTATTCCTCTTAATCAGGACAGGAATGCTCTCTAGTTGTACAGTGCCTAACAGAAGGGAGTTAAGTTAGCTGGATTCCCTTAGTTTCAGTGTAATGGGCAAACTATCTCAAAAAAAACCTCAAAGAAGCTACAAGAGGAGTCGTCCATGGGTGAAGTATAAACTTTAGAACCAGCAAATCTAAATCTGTCTGGACTTTCCCCTCTGGCTGTCCTGTCTGGGTGCTGCCACGTTCATGTCTTCGTTCTTGCTTTTCT